>NC_045791.1:85827050-86168698 GCF_009873245.2 Balaenoptera musculus | reverse complement strand
CCAACAGATTTGAGGTTAGGTGTTCTATTTCTATTTTCCGGAAGTCCAGTACTCACCTTGAAGGCAATAGCAAATCCAGATAATAGCAACTCCAGATCTGGAAAGATATTACTCTGGTGTAATGTAATGTGCAAAGTAATAACTCTTGTAGCTTCTTTCATGTGTTTTTGAATTGTGCATGTTTTGGAGGGCCAACAAGCAATGTAAGAATGGAAAGAAAGGTTTATTTTTGTTTGTTTTATTTTACTTTGGCTACAACTACCCACCAATAGCTAAAGAGAAATCACGTATTTAGTGCTTTAGGGGACAATTTATCCTTTTATATATGAAAAAAAAAAGTTTAATAAAATTACCCTAGATATACAGCTGTCTCTAAGAATGGTATCACATCTCTTGGTATTCGTAAAAAATTCAAGAGCACGTTGAATCCTGACTATTTTTAACTAGACAAAGCTTAAATTGCAGCATCTGCCTAACATTGACAAGACAGCTTGTTCCTTACAGGGAAGTATCATCGACAGCTCTCATCGGCAGCCCAAGGGAAGGGCCTCTCGTCAAAATCTGAATTCAGAAGACATGATGATTGGGCCATTCTTTAGGGCATAATAAAAATTCCTATTAAAAAAAGGGGGGCTATCACAGAGTCTATATCTAACCATATGTGTAGTTGCACTGTAAGTTTCACATAAATTGTAGATGTAGATAATGAAGTCGATAAGGGCCACTACATTTCAAACCTCACAGGTAAGTTATTTTTAGAAAGCAAATAATTTTGATTTGTTATTTCTAATAATAATACTTTAAATTATTCTCCATAAGGATCTATTTATTTTGGCAATGAAATAGAATTCATCTAAGCCATTTTTCTAATCCTTGGGGATATACAGAGTCTCATATTTCATTTACAAATTTTAATTTAGAGATCATAAGAGTACCAATCAAGTGACTCATTACCAAGTGATCAAAAGCCAAATGTTAAATCTGACTCATTTGTTGCAAAAATGAAAATTCCAAATTCAGTTACATAAATTTGTTTGACTCTAACTTTTAATTAATTGTTTGACAATTTTTATGATTTCCAAAACAAATGATTCAAACCCAAAGGGGACACTTTGCCTGCATTATTTAGAGATGATTCAAATCTTAAATTCTAAAACTTCAAGGCCAACTTCAAAGTTGATTTTCCTGAGAATCATAGATTTTCTAGTGAAAAAACTAGCTGGCCTTTTTTGATGGTAGACTATATTAACCCATGTTTGCTCAATTTGACATGCATTAATAGCACATTCTTTACATATTTCCATAATTGCAAAAACTTCATAGTATATTGCTTTTGTCTAAAATGAGGCAAAGTATGACATTCATTTTGCTTAATGGTTGAGTGGACAGGAATAAAACCACTCTGGGCAGTGAATGTTTGATGTTCAGTAAGTTTTACACTCTAGCTTGACAACTTGTATCTGAGCCATGTGACTCACATTTATGCCTTAGCAAAATTACAAAATATTTCATGCCAAATATCTCTAGGATCATTGGCAAATAACACCTTAGAGAGTTAATTCCACAAATACTGGCAGTCCTCAGAAACCATCCCATAAAATAGAAAAATAGATGACTGCTGTGAAGGATAAGGCTTTATTTCAGATTAGTTTTTTTTATCAGAGAGTTGAGTTTAACTTTCTGTTCTCTGTGGATAGATTGAAATAAAAACTACTTTCTTTGGGAAGAAATTTTCATTGGACTTTTGTTTTCCTAAAGCTTATGTCAAGAAAAATTATTTTAACATCTTAGAGACTGCCTAGAAAAAATATAATGAACTTCTGTTTTACAAATGAACTAATTTTCTATTTAAATGATATGAAGGAAAAATTATTTGAATAATCATTATCCAACATTAACTCTAAATCACACTTTAATCTTTGTTAATTTCTTTCAATCAAAATTTTTACTTGCTCTATTAATGCAAAGAATATGACAACCTTTCCTTCTGCATACTTCATAGCGGAAGTGAAATGTATTATTGTATCAATCAACTGGATCATCCTCCTAAAACTCTGCCTTATTCAAAATTCTACCAAACTCCCTATTTCCTATTAAATGCAACAAAACTTTTAGCCAGGCAACCAGGGTTTGTAACAATTCTGACTTTTGAGTCCTCTCTTAATACTTTACATTTCATCCAGACTGTATTCTGGTCCATATTAAGGGCCTTGTTACATTTTCAGGTTCACCCCCATGCTTTCTTCATGTTATTATCTCTTGACAGAATGCCCTCTTTCCAAGTTTAGTCTGTAACAGATCATCCTTCAAGGCTCAGCCAAATGAGTCCCTCCAAGTGGGAGGCTGGCAAAAAAGGATTTTACTCTCATGGGCATACATTGATTACTTGTATGCACACACCACTGATTTTTCATTCATATAAGGATCTTATAAGCATGAAGAGTTATAAAGAATAGGTTAATGTAATTGAATAATTAATCAGAGTTATTTAATTTTAATTTAAATTAATTCTATGTATTCCTCCACAATGCTAGGAAAGAACAGAATAGTTACTTTCTGGATATTCTTGATGTGACTCTAGTTGAATTTTACCATAATGGTTCAATTGAAGCGATCTGCCACTGTACTCTCTCTGCATATAAGTTTAATTGTTCCTTTAGAGAAATGAGCTTTTTGTTTCCCCCCCCAATATGGGGTTACTCTAAGAAAGGGCACGAATACAAAATGCAGGCTATGCCTGTAGACAGGAAAAGATCTCTCTTACTAGAGATTAGTTGGAAATATGAAACATGAAAAATGAAAGAAAATACAATCCTAACACAGTTTTTAGTAAAACAGTTTATAAACCAGAGGCATTAATCACAGTGTCAACTTGGATTTCTCGAGCAACAGAAATTTGATTTTTTTGACACTCTCTGCTGCTGCTTATTTAAGTAAAAATATCCCCATGTCAGCTCAAGATAGCAAGATATGGAAAGTAATTGGGAGTCCAAAAGTTTGGATTCTGTTCTCAGCTCCTTTACAATCTGGTACTAGGTCCTTCAGGTATCTTCTAGGTATGAACCTCAATTACAAGACATTTCTTTCTTTCTCCATCCAAGGTTGTCTTAGAAAGAAATTCTTTCTGAAAGGTAGTGGACGGTGACACTCAACTGACTTCCCTTCAACTTTATAGGGGATTAAGCTTTTCCTTTGGGTTTGCATCATTTCTCAGGAATGCTTACGAAGCTTTTCTTTATACTTGCATTATAAAAACACTTTTCTGTCTTTCCCAAAAGTATTTCCTATTCCATAGCATTCAATTTTAATGAAAACTATTTATCTAGCCCCTACAGGGCCCAGAGGTATCATATATTAAACAAAAATATTATTATATCATATATTCC
Source organism: Balaenoptera musculus (assembly GCF_009873245.2). Classification (NCBI taxonomy): domain Eukaryota; kingdom Metazoa; phylum Chordata; class Mammalia; order Artiodactyla; family Balaenopteridae; genus Balaenoptera; species Balaenoptera musculus. The sequence continues at coordinate 86,165,312 of NC_045791.1, read as the reverse complement.
TGAAGATTGAAAGTTCTCTGGAACAGATGATGTTCTTCAAATATTCATCTGTTAACAACCCTGTGCTCTGGTCAAAATGCATACAGGTATACAAACATTATAGTCCATTCTGAATTTTAATTAACTCTACCAACACTGATCAATAACTTCTTCAAAACTAAGTATATAAATATAAACAATAAGTATATTTCAATACACATTTAAATAGAAATAATAGTTTATGTCAAGACATACAATTCCACAGATCTCTAAGGAAAAGAATATGGAAGAGGGCCTATTCAGGCATCAGCCCAATTTTCCTGTGCAGACTGGCAAAAAGCACAGAAGGTAAAACCTTGTTGAGAAACCTTAGGGTGAATGCATAATGCTGAAAAATTTGGAAAGAACTTTTTGGTGAAACAGACATTGAGTTTAGACATTAGAACCACTGTTAAATATTTTAAGTGGTCTGTCTGTGGGCACTGGAAGGAAAGTTATGAATATAGCAGTCATTGTGACTCACGAAAATTAACAGATAATGAGCTTTATCAACCTCATATGCCAAAATCTTGACATTACATTTTTTTCTTTAGTTTAAAATTTTAAGATATTTTAAGGAATACTGGACCAAGTTGGTAAGAAAGTAACTTTTTGAGAGTCTGTTCAGTTGTTTGAAAACAACCTGAGATTCAGTGCTGTTCCCATGTCCTTGCTTGGTTTGTAAATGAACAGCAAACAAAAAGAGACTCTACAGGCCACAACTTTGTAAACCCAAAGTAATAATTTTTCCATAGTTTTTAATAATTAATATTTATGAAGCTTAGCTCGATAACTTTTCATTACCTTAGAAAAGATACTTGAATTACAGTTATAAAATTCTATTGCATAAAGACAGGGTCCCTGATCTCAAGGAGCTTTCATTTTGAGATAATGATGAATTTGATAGCAAAAAAATGCCTTGTAATGTATTTTGGTGAACAGTTTTTCTTCATGCTGGGTTGTATTTTACAGTTAATGGGGTATTTTATTACACTTCTTATTTAGCATTTATTTGGAGGCCTAAGGAGATGGAAAGAATGGCTTGGAAAAAACTTAAAATTAACTAAAGGCAGGGCACTAGGGGAGGACAAGAAAAAACAAACAAACAAACAAACACTTTTTTTCTGCCTCGATTGTAGAGGCCAGTGGATGTTACTGTCATCCATTCCCCTTTTATCGTATAGTGCCCAGCATAGTCTTCGTAAATGATGAAAGAATAAATATACAAATGAGAAAAAAGATCTAAATAAGCTTCAGTCTTTCTCTTTTTTATAAAATTTATAATTTGTAAATTTGCCTATATATTAATAGCACTCAGTAGACCTTCACAATGGTGACCATCATAATTTTATATAATGAGAAAAAAATCCTGTTTTACTATAACTTATCAGTTACCTCCAGAATTAATTCCATTTTTTCATTTGAATATAAAATTGAAAGCAACTCATTCAAGTTAGCATGTGAAAGGCCAAAAAAGTCTCAGGATAATGCCTAAAACTTTATAAGAAAATATATAAAAGATTCCACTCTCCATTTCACACATTTCATTCTCTCCTTCCTCTTTCCCATTGCTCCCCCTTCCTCAATTACACTCCTATTTCAGAAACACTGCTTTTTCACTCAACTTCAGCTTGCCCTTTGTGGCACAAATACTTATGGAGTCTATTAGAGTACCTAAATGAATGTTTTTTGATGAGCTGCAATGCAAAAACACTGTAGAACCATGGATCTGAGAGCTTAAAGTATCCACATAGTCTATTTAAATGAGGTGGTGCTATATACAGAAACAAGTATTATTTTGTTGCGTCTATCCTACAAATAAGAAAGTCGAGGGCTTCCCTGGTGGCGCAGTGGTTAAGAATCTGCCTGCCAATGCAGGGGACACGGGTTCGCGCCCTGGTCCGGGAAGATCCCACATGCCGCGGTGCAACTAAGCCCGTGCACCACAACTACTGAGCCTGCGTGTGCTCTAGAGTCCGCGAGCCACAACTACTGAAGCCCGTGCGCCTAGAGCCCGTGCTCCACAACAGGAGAAGCCACCACAATGAAAAGCCTGTGCACTGCAACTAGAGAAAGCCCGTGCACAGCAACGAAGACCCAACGCAGCCAAAAATAAATAAATAATTAATTTTAAAAATAATAATAAACTATAAAAAAAAAAAAGTCGAGGACTAGAGAGGTCAGTATCTAAGGTCACAAAATAATTTAGCAAAAAAGCTGGACCAAGAGCTCAGCTCTTACATTCTGATCCAATATTCTCTCAGCCAAAATTCACTGTGGTCCCAGCGTGGGGTGTTTCTTTGGGTAATAACTGTAACAGCTTTAGGCAGTCACACTCATTCAACAAGTCACTAGAAAGAATGCATCTCTCGATGCATATAGTATACTACATTCATTCAACTTTCACTCAACAAATATGCCAAATGCCTACCATATACTGAACCCTGAGGACAAAATAGACCTCATCCCTGATTTTATGGAGCTTATGGTCTAGTAGGTGAGACAAGATAGGCATTAAATAATCAGTTATACAATGGAATGTATAAAATGGTGAGAAGCCCTGGCTACAGTATCGAGAGTATATCAGATAGAGAAAAGAACAGAAATATTCTACTCAATATTCTGTAATAACCTATATGGGAAAAGAATCTGAAAATAATGGATATATGTATATGTATAACTGAATCACTTTGCTGTACACCTGCTACTAAGACAACATTGTAAATCAACTATACTCCAATATAAAATAAAAATTTAAAAAAAAAAGAGAAAAGAACAGATGAAGGGAGACTAGTTAACAACTATTGCAGTGATATCACCAAGAAATAACATATCCTGTGCTAGGGTGGTGGAGAGTGGACTGAAAGAAATGGGAAGAATAAGTGCTGTTTGGAGCACAAAATCATTAGCACTTAAAGATGGCCAGGATATGGAATGAAGGAAAGGGAGAGGAAAAGAAAACTCTTAGTTCTGATTTGTGAAACCACCTCATTAGTAACTTTCAACTATCACAAGGTGCTTTGTATACTGATCTTCATAAAGCTGAGGGAGAAAAAACAAGAAACCTGTCAAAACATGTAGGAGTATTCCATATAAATCAAAGTGCCTATAAAAAAAATCTGATCCACAGATAGAAAAAGTACCATTCATTGAGTTGTTGCTTAAATTTTTTATGCCACACATTTAGAGAAATTGTTTATTTTCTTATCTTTGTTTAAATCAAGCAGCCCAGTCCTTAAAAAGCTAACACTATTTATTCTAAAATTTAGCTTTAGATTTAATGTAGATTAGGGAGCTAGGTACATTGAGACAGTTTTAAATTAATACACTTAATAAGATAGCTTTACCTATGCCTTGAGTTAAATCAACCAAGCTTACTATCTATAGTGAATCTGAGATTGCATATGTTTTTTACAGTAGAATGAATTTATATTTTAGCTGAAAAGATTAACTTTATTGCTCTTTGTAAAGCTCCTCATATCTTCAGCTAGCTTATCTATTCCATTAGGCATTGATTTTGACTTACTGAACTGAGCCCTGAGCTAAGCCTCTTTGCCAATAGAAAATTGGACTTCAACAGAAGAAATAATAGCCATAAGCACAAAACTTATACATATGGAAGAGCAATAAACGTTCAAACTGGGGCAAATAATAAAGCTTCCCAGCTTGGAAAGTTGTTGAATTCCTAAGACACTATATCTTTCATTATACATTTCCTCTCCCTAATATTAGTGATTGCACAAACTTTAAAACAACAATAATACAGCTTCTAAAATTAAATTATTTACATACAATTAAACCACTCTGAATATTATGACAATAGAGTCTGTGCAGATGGTTTGAATTAATTAAATTAAGGTTATATCTACCAATTTACTCCCATCTTCACCAATAAGAGTTGTGTGACTTTTTTTCTCAATAACTATAGACGACATATGTCTGTTACAAAACTGGGCTCCTACAGAAGGTATCAATATTGTCTTGGTCCTCTTCAGTGATTCTGGGTTGGTCACTGTCCATTCAAATATCCTAGTATACGCAATTACTACTGGGGACAACATGCCACTGGCTTCAATTTCCCCAACAGGGTGCATTTATGGATTCTCTGTCAGATAACAAGGGTCTTTAGCATATCATCTTGACAACTTCTAAGAAGCTTTAACATAAAAATTTCTCTTAGTCATTTTATAAAGTTGAACCTTTAAAACCCAATCAAAATTCCTAGTTTAACATGTACAGAAAAAGACCCTTTCCTCACTCCTTGTATTTGAGAAGATCATATACTATAAGGAGGCTTTTAGGGGGATAGTGTTAAAGTGTTGAGTGAAATACTATTCCTACAAAAACAGTTCAACTGTAGTGCACCTCAATTTCCCAATTCATTTTCCTTTCCAATTTAAATGCATTGATGACATCTATCACAAAATAGAAGGCAAGTATGTTCCCTCCATCTATTTCTTATCTTGGAGAGGAAATACCTCCTGCTTCTCCAACAAAAGTCACTTTATAACTCCACTGTTGTAGATTTTTTCCAAGTCATCTGAAGATGCAATAGGATAATTTTGCATCAGGTTACTACTTGCCTCATGGAACAAGAGATTTTCTTCAAATGACATGATGATTTGAGGCTATTTTTGTTCCTTCTGTAATTTTTTTGTGTCATATATCTTTACTAACCCTTAATTACCATAATCTCTAGGGCAGCATTAGTTCAGCTCAAATGAGTGAGACATCTTTATATCAATTTTATCAATTAACAAATATAGTAGAAGCCAATTAAAATTAGACATAGAAATATTCACAGCCAGATATCATAATGAAGTAGAAAGAGAAAATAAATAAGTCTTCATATTTTGGGCTTCGTTTAACTTAATGATTCTAGCAAAGCTGAGGCCAAAACAACTGTTTGTCTGTCTTGGAAAGTCCTTTGAATAAAATCATTTATTGTCAAATTATATCAATAATTATTCCCTTTTTATTAGATTTTCTTTTTAGTTTGAATAAAATATCTTTGAGGTACTTAATATTCCCTTGTGATTCTAAGAAGAAACAGGTTCTTTTAAGCATCAATATTTTCCAGAAGATAAGCAAGTAAACCTCGCATTTAGTTAAGGAGAATACCAGGACACTGGGATATTTATAAAAAGAGAATTGATTTTAAATACACATGATAATTACTCTATTTTAGGGGGTAGCTCAAAAGAGCTAAAATAATAAACTTGCAAATTGGTACTAAATTTATTTTATTCAACTTACTCTTTTCAATTATTTATGTATAAATATAAAAATAATATGACATTTGGATATTTCCAAAAGGCTCAAAATATTTCCTTCTCTTGGACGTGCAAAACTATGATAAAGGCAAGAGTATGAGATTTTTCGAATTACAGGCTTAAACTTGGTAGAACTATTTTTGTTTTATGCTTAAAAAGGGTTTCTTCTAGCTCATATTTTAATAACATTTTTCTATGAAAAGCATCTTTCTGTGACTATATTATTACAGAATGTTATAGTTGTCCTGAAAATGGCATACTGAGTCCTTCGTCCCTTCTTTGGTTGATTTTTGCTTAACTCTTTGGACTTTCTTGAACAGAATCACAATGAGAAAGCAAAGAAATCTGTTGCTAAGGGAAGATGCAATATTAAATTTTTGTTTCAACACTGAGTTAGGAGTCTTCGACAGCCTCACGTTTTGGCAAGACATTTCTTCTAAACCTGCTGAAAATACATTTTCTTTGGCATGAGAGAGGGATACCAGAAATCAGTGGCAGGGAATATAAGAGATAAGAAAAAGAGTGGAAGAAAATAATATTGAGGTTAAAAAGAAAAGCTTTTTTGGTATATTGAAAGGGCATTACAAGTTTGCTAATGTATAAAGGAAATTATTGCTTTCTCTCTTCTTTCACTAACGGATGGGTGTTTTATCTCTTCATTGACAATAAAAGTCAAACTATGGGTATATCAATATCACAAGGGAAATATTAAATGATATTTGTATTATCTCCTTCCAGGCTAATTGCTTTGTCCAAACACATAGTGTAAAAGCAAGGTTCAGGTTAAGGTAGAACTCAAAGCCCTCTGGTTGGAAAAAAATGTGAACGTTTGCTCTGAAGCTGAAGTTAAGAGTTAGTAGGTAGAATTTTACTAAGAACCCTATTCAATACAATTAATCTGAAATAGATTTTCCAATAGAACCATATAGAACTGTCTATTAATTATCAACATGAATATTTGCCCTTTGCAATGTTTAGGCAATAGCAGCCAGAGAAGAAACTTGGGGAACCATGCTCTGATTTGGAATGGACATGGGAAAATGGTAGAAGATGTCATAGGAAATCCCTGGGGAGAAGGAAGGAGATAAAAGTGGAATTAGTAAAAGATGGTCAAAGGAACTCACAGTCAGGATCTAAAATAGATCACTCAAATTCATATCAGAAATGTAACTTTAATCTCTTAAGTTAAAATCCACAAGGCAACAGAGATACATTTAGAAAAGATCTGTTAGGTAGTCAACTAAAAGATTCTCTTATATGGTTAAATCAATTTTTATCTAGTAATAACCACAAGGAATGGACATGCCATATGATTTCCATCATATTTCATAAGGTACCTTTCTCAGATAGGATCCATACTCTCAGCAATAAATCATAACCTGTAACGCTTTAAAACCTCCATCTCCCTTTTGTTTTAAGAACCATTAGACTATAATATGAGGATGGCAACATAATAAGTAACGGGATTTTACTTTGGCAGCAAATACGTGTGTTCCTGTGATTCTTACCTGCCCCCCTTTAGGCTGGTATTTGATGTTGTCTGTTGATCCAATTTTGGATTTGACATTCTTCAGGTCTGGCAGTGGTTGGTTGATAAGCCGAAGTTGCTTGGGAGTAGCAGGAGATTTTGGAGGCGTACGTATAATGGCAACTTTCTTCTCACTGGGCACCAAGATGGCAGACTTGGGGGTTCCTGGTGTGTGAGGGGTCCTGGGGTAGCTAGGGGTTCCAGGAGTGCCTGGTGTGCGTGAAGAATAGCTTGGTGGGGTGCCAGGAGTGATGGCGGTTGATCCGGGAGTAGTGGGTGTTGAAGTGCCACTTTTTCCTGCTCTGCGAATTGGCTCTGACCCTATATTAACAAACAAAACAGAACCCAAACCACAGTGTCAGAAAGTTCTCCTGGAGACACCCCTCTTCCCATCCATTGTTAGAACTCATAATTCATTAAATTTCTACAGGATTTAGAATATTTATGAATTACAACAATGCTTGAAAAGGTGAGAACCTCCTATTTTTAGGCCCATAAACTGGTGACATTCTTTTGATTCTATCAATGTGAAGATAATACTTGGGTTTTCCTGATTTATTCTTAATTCTCATTATGAATGTGTCAAAAGTATTTTCTTCTTGTGTGATCATTTAGGCATATGGATCTGCCTTTAGTTGGAAAAGGAGTCTGCACTTAACGTTCTTTGTGGGCTCATATTTACAGAAGAGTCCTTAAATGACATGCAGACCACTCGTTCTTTTGTGTAGTAAGTTTATTCCGAGATCCAGGTGGATACACAACATAAAATTGTATATTTAGATCACATGCTTTTGGCCTGCATAGAAAATTATTTAATTCTAAATAAAAAAAAAATCTAGTTCTCTCCTTAGAAAAGTGGGATGTTATAAAAATTTATTCACAGTGAATCTTGTACCTGATTATGTTTGTAAATATTTCCTTTATAAGGAAATATATCTTAGCTCTTATTAGAAAAAACAAAACAAAACAATTCCTTTCCTTAGAAAAGTAGGGTGTTGTAGCAATATGTTCACAGTGAATCTTGTACCAGATTCTGTTTTCTCCCATACTTTCATTACTAGTTTGCAGTTTGGAGTCAAATCAATAATCCTTCACTGTCTATTAATAATAAAGATATTGTGAGGTGTATTTCTTTGCCTCAACTTGATGTTAACCTCATTTTATCATTTAACTCATTTCCCTTCATTTTCCTATGCTATGTTTCTCACAGTATTTTTTTAATGTGGGGTTAAATGCCATTTCAAATGCTTTTTTGAAAGAATAATGATATAAATCAGTATACACCTTAAGAGATTTCAAAGCACTTTTGTGAATACCGAACATTTGATAACCAAACATACACACACGCAGTAGAGGCAGCTCTTATTATGTCTAATTTAACAGTAAGGACATTGAGGTTCATTTACCCAGATGATACTAAATGCTAAGCCAGATATGATATTTAGCTTCTTAATATTTGTTGAACTTTCTCTTAACTCTAAAAATCTTTTGTCTAAAATAATACATTGATTCCAATAATAGAACACTGATTTACATTGTTTACATTTATTATACAAATTCTTTCACTTTTTAAAATATTTTATAGAAGGGTATGATTTTTACTTTTTACTACTGAGTATGTAACTTTGTAAAATCAATGAATCTTCTGGAAATTTTGTAGAGGATAAAGATATAACTCATTAATTTTAAAATCAATGAAGTAAAAGGGATCGTAGAGTCATCTGATGTAATTCATCATCAGTGCAGAAAGTTCTTCCTGAGAAAGGAGACAATTAATCTTTGCTTAAATATTTACAAGGAGTGAGCTCAAGAGCGCTTCTGAGATAATTGTGGTCTGCAGACAAAGTAAATCTACCCATTGGTCTAGACTCTGTCTCCTGGATAACCAGAATAATTTTACTTCCTCTCTCAGTGAACAGTTTTCACGTATCAAGGCAAAGTTGCCCTGTGTCCTTTTGGTCTTTTAGTAGAAGGGCAAGACATGGGTAGACTATTCAACTGGCAATATGAAATGGGATCTGAGAAGAGTAAAGTGATAAATTAGTGATTTTTATTGCTTTCCACAAATATGACATTTCAAGACCAGGATAATACAATCACATTCAACTTGTCTTTTTGTAGATTCCTGGCTATAACATTTGTTTATGGCAAGGTTTTGATGTTGGTTTGAGTCAGTCACTATGTCCTGAAAAATCTCTTCAGAAACTTATTTCTTCCTCAAATGTATTCTCCATCACGTCATCACTTTTAAATAGCTCAGGTCTTTTGGGGAGAGGGATCATCTCTGTATTATTTGCTGCTCTACCTAACACTGGTGTCTTTTATGGGGCCTGAACACAGCAGGAGCTCAACATATTTTTTTTTAATGGTATGAATTTGATTCAGAATATATCCAAGTGTGCTGAGGTATTTTTCACTTCATGAAGACTGAGTTAAAGCAATAATCTGGATGTGCATAACAATATTTACTAAAAGAAACATTTGTGTAAAAGTAAGAGTTATTTCTACACCCCTAGAAAATGGCTTTAAGTTTTGAAAAAGTAAAGGAGGAAGGTTCTGTGTTATATCTGGAGAATGAGAAAAAAACACAAGTATTAAGAAGCTCTTAATGCTGCTGTTCAATAGATATGATCAATTTTTATTGTAATAAATTATGTTCTAGTCATCAAAAATGACAAATTTTTGTTTGTGTTTCTTATTAGTTCTGAAATAGAAAAGATTAAATCTAAATTACTAAAACGATTTAAAAAATATTTATGAGTTACTCTATGACACTATGTTCTTATCTATCTTGTCAACTCTTCAATGACAATGTCTTTCCCTCCTCTTGGGCTGAATGAACTTCCTGCATAGCACTTTCAAATCTTTTCAATAGCTGTACAAAATGCTAGAATATTCCTGTGCGCAGTTAAGGAGATGATAGGCAAATGGGAGGAGGCAAACTGCTTGTTCTGCTAATTGCTATGCCTTTTAGCTATTGCTATGTAGAGCTAAAATAGACCCTATGTCCTAGATTATCAGAGTATCCGTTATGTTCATTACCAAATAATATAATGCTGTATGCTTATGAGCATAAGTAAAGGTAAAAAGTCAAAATAGAATTAGCTCAGAACATAAAAAGCAATTTGTATACAGATACATTTTAAAAGGCAGAGTACAGTGGCTCAAAGATGTGGATTTATGTAAGAAAATGTCATTTTGCTTCCATAGCAACACATACAAGCATAATTCAAGGTGTGCCTTTGGGAAGCACTCGGTGCCTTTGTGTTGGGTCAACATCCTTGGGGTAATTGCTGATGCCCAATTCCAACTCCAGGTATTTGGAGTTAAATTCTCTTCTCTGGAGATTACTCTTAAACATCTTCTTTGCTAGTTCATTTGCATACTTTACATGCGTTAAGGTGAAAAAGAGTTTTAGTGATTTCAAAGTGTTCCTAGCATGTATTTCAAAGGATGTTAATGCTTCATGAATCCAAACGGTGTGGGACACAATGGCTTTAATTATAATAAACACTTTCACTGTAGGCAAAAAACACTGTTTAAGTGTCATACAAAATAGTCACATTTGAAGTGGGGCAATTATTATTAAATACTTAGAAAATAAGTGGTGAAATCAACTATAATGTGTTAGTAGTAGCAATTTCCAACACCTTTGTAATGGATTTTAAATGACAGAGATGCTATTCTCCAAATGTTTCCACCATTTTGTAATAGTTTTTAAATGACAGGGATACTATTCTCCAAGTGATTCTACAGAACAGTTCCCTAATACTATTTCTTCTAAATAAATACAGAGAAGACATTTAGAGTATAGGTTGTGAACTTATCAGTGGGCTGAAAACCAAATTCAACCATTTACTAGCTGTGTAGTATTGAACAAGTTACTGTCTTTAAAAGGTCAGTTTTCTCATCAGTAGATTTAATGAGGTTATTAATACCTAACCATCAGCATTGTTAATTAAACTGACTGAAAAATGTGTCTTAAGATTTTAGCACATATATGTGATTAATAAATGGTAGTATTTTTGTGGTAATAGAAACATGTTTATGAAAATAATTTAAATTACTAGATAGTCTTGGTAGCAACACAGCACATAAGTGGGTAATGATTGGAAATTTTTATATTCTTTACATAAACTCTGATAATTGCTGACCATTACATTATGAAATCAAAAGAGATTGAAGCTATTGCACAGAACATGCTATGTTTACAGCCTCACTGGAATGCAAATTCTTACCAAATTGAGCAGGATCCTTAATTTTGATTGTTGATATTCTAGTGAGATTTTAGGACTTGGAATTCTAATAAAAGTTAAGCTTTTATATTTAAAAAGTCCCTGGACTTCCCTGGTGGTCCAGTGGTTAAGACTCCGAGCTTCCACTGCAGAGGGCACGGGTTCCACCCCTGGTCGGGGAAGTTTGGTACACAGTGTGGTGTGGCCAAAAAAAAAAAAACCCTGACTATTGGTTTTCTCTACTAATTAGTTCTTTCGAGTTTTCTTTTTTACTTTAAACTTGAAGAGAGAAAATATATTCTGAAAACGACTTTATTTCAATCCTATTTAATGGATAATGAAGTAATATGTACTCATTTCCTCCATCAGTTGTTTTGACTCAAATAATTGTTTTGGACCCATTGAGAGTCTGGATCTCTGATTCTTAGGACAAATATAATCTGATTTTAATGCATATTTTATTTGCAAATGTAAAATATAAGTACATTATAAGCTACTCCACTTAAGGGATTTTAAAAAAATGAATGAAAACGAAGCCAAAGCAAAATAAACCTACTAGTGGTCCGCCGTGTAGAAGAGGAGATAGAACTGTTGAGAGAGAAGGAGTTCTCATCTCTGTCTCCTGATACGCCTCGGCGAGGAGGGAGAATGGAGGACGGTCTCGGCAGAGAAGAGCGCTTTTCTGGGCTCTTGGTTACTCCATCCTGATTGGGGAAAATAAAACGACGTTGGGTTCCTGTGAATCTTCGTTTTAATTATACAAAGTAATTACATTGCTCTGGCTAATTTTCCTCCTGTGCTGATAGATGAATTTCTTTTAACCCACACTACTGACTTTTATATACTTATAAGCATTTCTGCTTCAAAACTTAGAAAGAATTCAGATTTGCCTAGAGGTTTTATAAAAATATATTATTTTGGAGTTAGTGCTAAAAATCGATGGTGAAATTCAAATTCTAAATGATAACATGGATAAAAATAATGTGCTCAAGTAGTCTCCAGGTAATTAATAATTTTAACTGAGAAGTCTTCATCAGCATGATAATGTATTAATCAGAAAGGACCGGCAGAAGGGCACTGCATGAGCAGTATTTAGCAATGATCACCACCATATACCGTGCACTTACGTGACAGGAGTGCTAAGCACTTTACATCCATTTATGATTTAATTTTTACAAAAAATGTTATATGCATTTTAGAGCTGAGGAAACAGCTTTCATCAGTTTATGTAATTTTTTCAAAAATCACTGAGTTGAGAGGTAGCAGAGTTAGTATTAAATCTTGATGTGTCTGACACTGAGCCCAAACTATTATATTATATATAATATAATTTGGTACAATATTATATATAATATGCCATATGTAACATCATATATATATTTTGTATTTGAAATTTTATTAAATATCAAATAAATAATAAATAAATTATGCATTGCATATCTTACAAAAAGACATCTATTTTTTAATGATTAGACTAGTTATAACTATTGAAACACTTAATTTGTACTTGTTTTTAATAAGGCCTATTGTTTATATGTCAAACACTTCAGAACTGAAAGTCTTTGCTTTCATACATTTACTGAATTGTGTCCTTCTCCCAAATTATGTTCCTTTCTGCACCTTTGATTGGCTTGCTGCCTTACCTTGTTCCCTGATTCTGAGTATGGTAAACGGTCTGTGGAGCCCGCTGAGGTGGGCTGTATGAATAAACTGTCAGAAAATGTAGCCCTTTTAGTCGTACTAGGGCAGGCTGAGCTGCATCGTGGGGACTTTGTGCTACCCTGTAAGGCAGGAATCTTTGACAAGGTAGAATTCTAGCCATGAAAGAAAACAAACAAAAGCACAAAATAAACCAAACTATGAAGTAAAAGGAAAATTAAAAAAAACATGTAAACATATAAGAAATTAAATGTCTGCTTTTAATAAGAACACATGATAAATGGTTATAATCAGTGATAGAGATGTATATTATGTGAGAACAAGAGATTTTCACTGAACACATCTTTTTAACTAACTTAAGAATACATATATAATGAGAATATAGATTAAAATTTTATTTATAAATTCTATGTATAAGGTCTCTGATTAAGCCATAAACCTTATAATGATACCATATTTGGAAAATATCTTGAGAGTCTGTTGGAATTGTTCCTTTAATAAACACAGCCCTTAAATGGTATATATAATCAACATTTTGATCACATTTCAAGAACTTTAGAACAAAGTATATTTAAGGCCTAATAATGGAAAATAGTTCTTTTTTAAGTTGAGAAAATGCATTTTCAGATTATCTACACTGATTTCATCAGAAAATTGCAGATTTTATATATAATGAGTTCATTTTATGAGTCAAACGCATACCAGGGACCAAGTTATACCATAGAATTAATAACATTTTTATGCAGAGACCACAGTTTGTATGATGTGTTATAAATTCTAAAAATGAAAGTCAACACTGACTAGATTGCCCATAAAAATCACAAGACTTATTTCACAGGTATTGATAATCCCTGGGAAGATTGTCAGCAAGAGCAAGTGTAAGTGGGTTGGACATATATATACAGCTTTTGGAGAAAGTTATGCTGGCATGCCACATGTCTCAGGGGAGACTGTTAAAAATACAGACAAGTATGACAAAGCCGAGGAGATTTTTATCTTTAAATAATTAATATGATTTAGCCGATACAAAAATAGCAGTTGAAACTAAGATTTTTATCTCAAGTTGTAACCTCTGTAGACACTCAAAGAGGCATAAGTATTCACAGATTGCACGAATCACTTCTTGTTTTACAGACCCAGCACCCTGAGTGGGAAGTATAACTGGGTCAGCACAAGTCATTCTTTTTTGACTGATGCTACCCACAAATTAGTGAATTTCAAAAGTGTGGAATAGGAAAGAAAAATGGAGTAATTGGATTGCCTCAAATTATGAAAGACATCTACTAATCTCCTGCTAAAAACAAAAACAAAATAAAATGAACAAACAAACAAACTCAAATGAAATGAAAGATTATAGGTTAGGTTCACAATAAAGATCAATTGAAAAATCGGAGAGAACTGTTCTGATGGATGTACTGAGTTAATCCTGAGGTTTTAGGAAACATAGGAAGAGGATGAGGTTACAAGGAAAAAGGAGGATTTTAAATGAGAAAATTAGAAAGAATGGTGGTCTAATCTCTCTTCTTCAGAAGGATGAGATGGGTATTTACAAGGAAAAAAAGTTAGTTTTTGTGTCAGATGTATATGGTCTCTGTCCAAGTGTAAGCATTGAATGCTAATTCTTGTTGAGTTACTTGAAGACCAACGGACTTGAAAATTTCTGAAACATTTTGCAAACAATGCAATCTTAAAAATTATTTTCCTACCAAGAGAAAGCTCAGACTTACTTTCTGTATCTGCTCAGAGAGAAAGCTCAGACTTACTTTCTGTATCTGCTCCTAAAGACTTCCACTTTTAAAATAATAATAATAATAATAATAACTATTGCTGCTTATTGAATAAATACTATGTTCTAAGCACTATAGAATGTACTATTTCATAAAATTACTGTACTTAGTGTTTACAACTCACTTATGATATAGGAATTTTTACTCCTCCCCTTATTTTTGGAAAATTAAGACACAGGAAAAAAAAGACCATATAGTTAATAAACGTTCAAAACTTGGATCTGGCCTGTTTCATGGCCCTGCTCTTAACCAACACAACCCACTAGTTCCCCATCAGAAACAGAAGGTAAAGAGATACAAATCTTGAAATAGCAGTGTGGTCAAAATAAGGACTAAAATTACCAAAGCAATAAATGGATTCTATTGCTTGCCATAAGTTCAGGAATATGTCTGAAAACATTTATATAATATCAAATATACATATATTTTTTAATCAACATAAAGTCCCTTGGCTTCAACATGATATAAAAGGTTTGGCTGTCATTGAAAATGAATTCCTATTTTTCACAATAAATAAAGAGAAGTCTAAAATTTTCTTAGTTTTTAGAAAGCTAAACAAAGAATTGTGATTTACATATCATACATGATGGCTAAGACCCAGAACACTGTGATACATGACTAATTATCATCACTCAGATTATTTGTTGTAATTTTAGGATTCCATGAGAAGTCTTCTAACTTTTTTTTTTCAATGAGAAGGAAGTAAAATACTTTGTGTTGGTTTTGGTCTTTTTAAAGTTTAAAAAACATGATTAATAATATAAAAATAAAATTTGCAAAATAAGAAATATAAAAGATTTATAAACATAGAAGAAGCTAAACATCATTAATACAACCAAATTAAAACAACAAAATATTTCATCTCCATAGCTTGGTAAATATAGAAAAAGTATAGAGATATCTAGTAATAACGAATATAAGCATGTTCATATACAGCTGGAGGACATATAAGCTGTAGAACCTTTCTGGAGGGCTATTTGACAATATGAAGCAAAAAGTTTAAATGCGGACTTTCTTTTTGAAACAATGATTTTGCTACTAGAAAATTATCCTAAGGAAATGCATATGGATACATTCATAGATGTAGCCAAAAAGATTTCTACAGTAATACTGCTAAAATAACAGAAAACTAGTTTGAATGTTAAGTAATGGGAAATTGATTAAGTACATCACTGTAAAAATATAAAATGCAATATTATGTAGTCATTAAAATGATGTACAAGCATGTTTAATGACATGGAAATCTGTTTATTGTTTAATTAAAAAACCGATATGTGGTGTTTCCATCTGTGTTATTAAACCTATAAATGTGTAAAAAAAATTAAGATTTTATGTCAAAATGGTAACTGCAGTTACCTTTAGATAAGGAGATAATATATTTTTACTTATTTTTCTCATCTACATTAATTTTCTCATATTCTGATTTTGTAAAACAACAATGAAAATGTGTTGTAAAATACAGTTTAGTGTTGATTATAATGGTCTATCTTGATTCTATGAAAAGTAAATAAATTGGGCTCCCCCGCTTTTGCCAGATCATTATGGTGTTTCACATGTTTTTGTCTTACTAACAAAGAGGCAGCCTAAATCCCAGCTCTGCCCTCACCAGCTACCATCACATTCCAGAAGACATTCGGACATGCTTGAATGCCATCGAGAATCAATCTGGGTGAGTGAATGATCTAAAATGTTTTAAAAGAGTAAACATCTAAAGTCTAAATTTTATCTAAAATTATTAAAACATTGCCACTAATACCAAAGGGAATGTTGAATGAAGAACAAGGAAAAAGTTATTTTACTCACAGACACTTTGTCCTTTGCCTGTTTAAATACACTGGGAGCCTGAGCTGATTCAGCACCTGCTGCTGTTGAAAGAGGAGACAAAAACAACCCCACACTTAGTGGCTAAAGACCACGTAAATGCATTTTTAATGCCTTCTGGATATTCAGTTGTGGCAACAGACTAATGCAAAGCGAATTTTGTTTATATTGAGACTCAAATTCAGTAACTGAAGAAACCCGAATAATAAGAACATTATAGCCTGTGGCTGGCTCCCACTATAGAGTGTGCTAATTACTATAACCCAGTGTTTACCAAAGCACAGGTAAGCACACCAAGTAATTTTCTGTTACCAATGTACCCTTAAATTACTATTGATCCTTCAGAATGGAAATCATAGGACAGTAATCCGAATGCTGCAGAATTTAAGGAAAAGGGGAGTGATTGGTTTCTAGGGTGGGCATCACATAAGAATATTCACGGAGATTCCCAAACCTTCTTTATGTAGCCACTGTCATATCTACAGATATTTCTGCATTTTATATTTCAAACTGTCATGGTCTGCCAACCCCTTTCCCTCTGCACCCCTTCATTTCACAATATGAATGACACACTTGTTTGACGTGAAACGGACCACATGAGAAGGGAAGGGAAGAAAAATGGCTTGTCAAGAAGAGAAAACATGAGAGGAATTTTAAGTTCAGTAAAATAGACCATGTTCTACACATGCACTTCCTGTATGAAATTATTACCACATCTGTTACTGTTGTTTCTCTTGCTGCTGTTTTATACTTCTGGTTTCAATTTTAAACTCCATCATCTCTAGCATAATTTCTGCTGATGACTTACCTGACTTGACTTAAATATCTTTCATGATTGAACACAACCCTTTGTGTTTGGGGAAACTGTTCCTATTTAACAATTGGGCTAAAAAATAAAAGGCATAAACTTGTGTGTTTACTTCCACCTTAATTTTCTTTCCAAGAGAGAAATCCTCTGGAAAAAAAATAGTTATCCTTATAAGCGCTCCAAATGAATTTCAAAAAGGTTTCTTATGCCATGTGCACTTCTAACACAAAAATAGTAATGGTCTACAATATGTTCTATGCTATTTAGGACTGGCTAGTAAGATTATTCGCAGACTCTGAAACTAATTTTTTTTTTAAAACAAGCAGTGCAAATTATGCCTCTTTACTATTTCTACAATAGAGCTCATTTTTCTGCGACATATATACTTTGCTTTAAGTCAATGAAACTCATGTTTGGTATATGCTTTCTGTTTGAGTATCTTAATATTTGAATAAAAAAGGAAGATCCTAATTAGTCCAAAGATCTTAAATTTCCTTTAATGAATGAAATAAAAAGGCAAGTTATTCTCAGTGTGGCATATTGAATACTACTGAGATGCAGGTACTTCACCAAACCATTTGACATTTCCTCTGAAACTGTACAATCCTAATATATTTTTCATCTTTTTAGGTGGCATATAGGACTTTTATGCCCCAACCAAGAGATTCTGCCTGTGCAAGCATTTTTCTAACTAGAAGAAAAATTCCAAGTTTAATGAAAATGTACTAAGTAAGATGCACTATAAGATTTAGAGATGTCATGTTAATTCCTAACTCTTAACTTAGAGGAACCCTTCATTCTAAACTTTCATCATCAAGGTGTGTGTATAATTATGTCTTCTACTTTCAAATCCTGCCTTACATACTAGTTCTTGAAGGATGCTCATGAGATATTTCCTATATGAAGAACACAAATTAAAAATACTTGAAATTTTTAGTGGCTATCATGAAACCATCAACCTTGATTTTTTTTCTTACAAGGGTTAATGCTGTTCCTAACCCTTTAAAGCCATCCAAAGATTCATATAAAGGCACTTCTAATGTATAATGGATTGGGAAATATTCCTTTCTGACTTAAGAACTCTGATGCCTTCTTTTGTAGACTGCAATTGTGCCATTTAATCAATGCTAAAATAAAATATATTGTAAATGAAGAGTATCCTAATATAATTATACATTTAAAATAAATACTTTGCACTGAAATTTAGGAATAGAGTTTATATTATAGATATTATGTATGGTCTTTTATGATGATTTGTAACATGTTTCACTCCTTCATTCTACTACTTTTTTAAACAGTAAAAAACAAGTATATCTGAAGAAGACAGAACAATAAGAAGGTAGGAAAATAGAAATAAACCTAAATTCTAAGATATTGGGAGGGAAGGGGTTTATTAAATTTTAAATTTATTAAATTTTTGAATGCTACATTATGTAGGGGAATTTAGCAGTTTGGATCCAACACATTTAAGAAAATCCCAAGGACAAAATGTCAGCTAAGAGATGTAGTATCATCAGAAAGCCTGGCTAATTTTGGATATGAAAAATAAAATCTGATGGGATTACCAGACAATTTCCTTTTCCTTTTTTTTCTTTCATCCAAAAGCAAAGTAATTTTTCAACCACAATTTTACCCCAGATTTGCTTTTCATTTTCCATCTCAAAATCACTATGCATTCTTGGTGGTTCTCAGTAAATTCATCAACATCAGTAACAGATTTGGCAATAACAATATAGAAAATGGGACAAATACACATGGGTTTTTAAGCATGAGGGAGATAAATAAGCAAAATAATGAGAATGCATACCACGGTTATATTCATCGCCATCGTCTAACCAAACACACAGAATGAAAATAGGAATCCCCAGAACGTGACACTAGAGCACAATGCCAAGATACAATCACTGTTAAGTCTGAGCATGACAAAGAAACAGATGGTCATGACCTCTTCTGCAGGGAGGGAAAAAAAAAAAAATAATGATACAAGACACTTAATAGCGAAATTGTTCATGACTGCTGAGATTCTTGGAAGAAAAACAAAACGAAGCTGCTACGGTAATGACATAAAAAAAAATACATGTCTATGTTTGCCAGCCACATTGCAGAATTGAACAGTCACCTGTCGTTTTCCGCTTAACACAGGAGAGATGAGTTGGTCTAGTATATTTGATAGCAGGTTTTAAAATGAATTTCCTGGAGGGAGAGTGGGCCTGAACTTCTGTTTTTTTAGCAAGTTCAGCCTTCTTATAAACTGCTATGAATAAGAAAACACAAAAAGCATACCATCAGGAAAAAATAAACACTTGGAGCAAAACCGAATGAAATTTCATCAATAATTAGTTACCACGGTTAGGCAGTTTCTTCTACAAAAGAGTAATAATGAATTACTTCAAAAACATTTTTAAAGAAGTGATTGTTAAATGAACCTTTTTTCCTTCTCACTTCATCTCTGGAGACTGTGCTAGGTTCCTTTTTAGCTATTTTTCTTTCAGGAGTGGAAATTCTGCCTCTCCCGGTTTTAAAAGGCTTTTCTTTTCTATGTTTCTCAAGAGATGGTCTCCGAGCTTCCTTTTCAGCTTTCTCCTCTTTAGGAATAGTTTCTAACTGTTCTGTCATGATGCTCCTATCATCATCTGCGGATCAAAGCAAACCATGACAACAACAACAACGAAAACATTAGTAACAAATGTACAAAATCCTTCATCTATTTAAAAAAATGCAAAATCAAGAGATAAAGGGTCATTTTAAAATGTTTAAAATGAAAAAAAAATTCCACTAGGTTACTGGATTTTATTTGGGAGTAGAAAATTTAAAAAAATAATGCACACCTTGAGTGTCCACCCAGAGGCTGTCAGCATCCATGATGGAGTCATCAATGGTGGTCTCGTCTTTGTAATCGTCATAGGTTTCTGTCTTATATTCTGAGAGTCCAACCTCTTCTCGCTCAGGGGAAGCCGGAGCTTCTGGGGAGCCATCCTTGGGTTCAGCCTGGGCTTCAGCTGCCTCTTCTACATCAAGCTCTTCTTCAGCACGGGGGGATGGTCTCCTTTCTACCTCAGGCTGCTCTAAGGCTGCAAAGCGCACACTGTGGGAACCCGACTCCCCTTCATCAGTTGTGGTTTGCACGACAGTGATGAAATCGTCCTCGATGGTTACAACGGACTCAATCACTCCCTTGTGTTCGCCAGGGCAGGTCTCCACAAATTCCTCCCTGACACCTGGGACACCCAGGTCAGTAATCTGAAGGGTGTCTGAGCGGAAGAGCAGTTTATCATATTCTCCCTGGGCTTCTATCTCTTCTTCCTCATTCTCAGCCTCTGCTGGTTCAGCTCCAGTGGCTTCAGGCAATGGTTCTGTAACATCAGAGGGCGTGATAGATATATCTGGGGTCTCCTTATTTTCTTCTTTTGGCAGCTGAATAAATTCCATCTGGACGTCAGCTCTCTCATCTGCGGCTAAATCAGTCTCTGAAACAGCAGGTGCACAGGGTATTTCCACAGACAATTTGATGGCAATCTCGTCTTGAATTAGAGAAGATTCTGGGGAAATTTCCTTCTTGCCCTCATCAGCTTTCAAGGACTCCATGGTGAGGCTTTCATGCTCACCACTGGACTCATAGGACTCCTCTTTGTCTACAGCCTCCTGGTGCACCAGGTCAGGCTTGGTCACCTTCTCCTTGACTTCTGTTTCACTAACTTTTGTGCCTTCTTTCACGTGGCCAGACTCAACACCTATAAATGCATCTGCCTCCTGAGGTGCTGTGGATGAGGGGGCGAGGTCTTGGGTAGCCTTGAGTTTAAGCTCTGTTGCCTTTCCAGCATCTATGTGTAGCCCTGAGGCCATCTGTCCAAAGTCACTGATTTTAACATCTATCTGACCCTGGTCAGCTTTCTTTGTGGCAAAATCCAGTTCTGGTTCAGCTTTTTGGGATGGTTCTACTTCAGCTACCTCTGGCACGGAACTAAGACCTTTCTCTGCTTTCTCAGCCATGAGAGGTGATGCATCTTTTGAGACTGTCAGTTCTTTGGCTGAAGCTTGCTCATGGGTTACTCCTAATCCAAAAGTTTCAACTTTATCACCAGCCTCTTCTGTTTCCTTGGCATGTTCTTTTGAATCGGCATGTTCTTCACTTTTTTCTAGTAAAGTATCCAGCTTATCATTCGCTTTCTTCTCCTGATCAAACTCCCTACTCAGTCCTGATTTGTCACCAGAGATAGGCGGGGATGCTTCTTTCTCAGCACTGAGTTCATCTTTGACTCTTCCAGCAGCTGCCAGTTTGACTTCAATCAGTGAAAGATCCGTGACCAAATCTCTTCGTGCTTTATCATCAGTGCCTTCATAAAAGGAACCACTCTCCCCAGATAAATTCTCACTGTCTTGAACAGGTGATGGGAGTGGGACTGTGTATTTATTGAACACACAGTAACCCAGGTCTTCGAGCTGACTGTCAGTTTTAACAATGACGTGGTTTTCATCAGTGACAGGGGGGAAGCCAGTACTACTCTCCTCCACCACAGTCTCTGATGGGACTGATTTTCTCCTGGCAACCTCAGCATCTGCACTCACGGAAGCTAATCTGGACCTTGTGCCTGCCAGGTCTAGCATCTCAGGCAGGTCAGGTGCCATGACAGTACCATTTTTGTAATAATCTTTGGCTAGGAAAGGTGATTCACACGATGTCTCGACTTGGGTGTTTTCCTCTCCAGTAGCTTTTTCCCCCTTTATCTGTTCTTTTTCTTCTTTGCTTTCTGTTGGGAAGCAAGGGGCTTTGTCTGCTGCAGGTGTTGTGGCTGGAAGGTAATCATCTCCTTCGTCCATACTTCCACTAGTGTTGGTTAGAATATCAGAAGCAAGGGGAGAAAGATCATGCCCCCGACCAAAGTTAAATCCAAGGGCTATGGAATCCAGGCAAGACATGGGCAAATTGATTGACATGCTTCTTTGCTCTATTGCAGACCTACCACCAAGTCCTAAACTCCTGCTTAGTGTCAAGTCATCCTTATTCTTACTGTGGAGATCCCTTTTCTCCCCATACACTTTTGGATCAATAGTGAACATTCTTTCTTGAGGAGAGCTGGGCTCTTCAGGTAAGTCAGATGGATAACTCTGTGTGAGAGTGCTATACCCTGCTTCTTGTGCTGGAGCACTGGGCTGGGAGTCTTTCTCTGCTGGAAGTGCCTTGTCGCCGTTTTTATACATGGAAGATACGGTATCAAAAGACTCTTGGGCACTTTCTCTTGTGTCACTCAGTTCATAGTAATCACTGCCTGGCTGGATACTTTTTGTCACTTCTTCTTTCAAGGCAGATGTTTCAAAGTACTTGGACATTCCTGACTTATCTTCATAAAATGGCATGTCAAGCTCAGCTGACGTGACAGCTCCAACTCCTTCAACCTTATTATCTTTGTCAGCAACTTTTTCTTCAAAAAGCTCCTGGGTGGCACTCTTTTCACTTAGTGCAGCTGGTTCAGTCATGACTTTTTCTGGTGTCTTAGAGGTCACGGCTGAATCAGTAACTGCTTGCTCCAAACTTACAGGGAATGAGTCCTGTTTTAATATATCTGTGGGAAGCTCCTGGCCTTTCGGTTCTTCTTTGGAGTAAGTGTGCTCTGTGGAGGGCTGAATTACACCTGTTTCTTCATCTGTCAATTTTGGGGCTTCGCTCTCTTTTGACACAGCTTCTTCGTCAGAAATGGTTGTTTGTTCTTCAAGCTTTAGGTGAGGTTCCTTTTCAGTAAGCACAGATTCCTGTTCACTGAAGGTGGGAGTCTCTTTTATCTGCACAGTCTCTTGCTTTATGGCCCCTTTCTCTTCTCCTAAACCTTTCTCCAGACCATAATCTTCCACAATCGAAATGTGAGCATCTTTGGGTGATGTAACTGCCTCTGAGGCTGGTGCTTCTGCCATTTTGTCAGGTTGATCCTTATGGGGCTCTTCAACTTTAGAACTATCTTTGGCAGTCGTTGGGCTACCAGTTTCTTCCAAAGATTTTTTGTCATCTGGCTGTAATAGGGCGGGGGCAAAGGGTGATGTTGCTGCAACAATGTCATCCTTTGTGACATCTAAAGGAAGAGTGAAGCTTCCACCCTGAAAGGGACTTGGCATGGGAGAATCAAATTGTTTCCCTTCCCATTTTGGGATGTCCTCAAGTACGTCTTTTTCCTTCATGGGTGTTAGGGGGCCAGGAGATACTGGAGCAACTAAACCCCACTCATCCTTTTTTGCTTCCATTGGCATTTGGATGAACCAGTCCTTTTGCTCTTTTGCTGCTGAGGGCTCTGCGGGAAGGCCAATATCAGGTACCACTAGGCTCGGTTCTGTCTTCTGTTTTGTGTCTTCTAGGCTGGCACCCAGAGTATGCCCAAACAGAGTGGGAGGTACTTTTTCTTCTTCTGTGTCTTGCATGTCCTTTTTATCTGGGGAAGTTTTAGTTGTCTCAGGCTGAGAAACTAAGGCAGCATGTTGAAGGTCTTCACCAGGCTTACTTTCTTTCTCTGACTCCTTTTCCTTCTTGTCTAATGGCTCGGCTGGAGAGGGAGTCAATTCCTGTTGATCATGAAACTCCATCTTCGAGGCTGTAAGCAAACCTGAAGTAATTGGGTTGATTTTTAAACAAATAATAGGCAAGTGCTTTCAGGCAGTAAGCTTAAAATTATATTTTGAAATGGCAAATGAATGGTAGGGTATAAAGAAAAACTATGAAACATGCAAGCATGCTACTCATTTAAAAACCAATATGAAAATGTCAGGACTGAGATATATTTGTACGATTGCTAAAATGAACTCCCATTGTGAATTAATGTGTACAGAAATTGTAAAAAGAGTATATTTTGAATACTCTTTTTTCCTTTGTTTGGTCTCTCTAAACAGTGATGTGATGTGTACTGTAGCAGAAAAAAAATTTCATGCACCTTCTACAGATAAAATTACAAATTAAAGAATATTGAATAAGTAACTAACATTAAGGTACAAAAGAATCTATATAGTAATCTAAATATGGAAAAGAATTGATTTCTACTGACCTTTTTCTTTTGTTTTCTAATTTGTAAGTGAATTGGCAGGCCATGGGCAGAAGGCCAATTAAGTTATAGTTATATGTGTTAAATAAATTCAGTTAACTGGATTGACAAGTTCTAGGATCAATTTTGGGGGCACTGAAAGGTTACTAGAATAAATTTTTAGAAGTCATCTGAGATTAAATTTCGGTAATACAAATAAATGATTACTACTGACTTTATATGATATGACCTAAATATTGACAAGTCAATTTCTACCACATATCAAAATTCTTAAGTCCTAATCATTACTTACTCTGTATGGTAGATGTAAGAAAATCTGAATTCTACTGATAATACTGGGAAGTCATGTGACTAACAAACTTTTAAAGAGTCAACTATTAAAATTCTTTCTCTCCTTGGTCATGACCTCATTCCCTGGAATGTGACCAACTGGTGAAGCACTGACCAGTATTGGCTTTAGAGATGCTTCACAGAGATTAAATGACTCTTTTTAATTTTTACTTGTTCACCAATCCAAAAGGCTTCAGAGTCTCAATTGTATTTTAAGGTCAAAGTTATTTCACTGTGGTCAGTAGGGCTAAATGTAATTCTCTGGAAAATAAAACTCAGTCATGTCCTGAAGAGCAAGTGTAAGGATCATTATTACCTTATATACTTGTGTGTCTTGTTGTCACAATAGAAAAGAAATACTTTACGAACTTTCTAATAAAGGTTAGATGAATGAAAACTCAAGAGATACGGTGATTATCAAAGGGGTTGGCTGCCATGGAAAGGAAATGATATGAGAAGCATCAGCAGGCGCTTTTAAGGAAACCAAACCAGTATTCACTGAAGCGTAAAAAAATATAGCACACTGCGGTTGCAAACAAAAACGATTCTACCGTTTAAGCCTGTATGTGCCAAAATCCATCTCTACAGTTTGAAAGAAAAGCACATGAATTGCTGTCCCCCAAAATAAAAATAAAAATATACATGTATTAGCAATGTGACTGGCAAACATTTGAGATGAAGGGGGGCGGGGAGCGGGAAAAAGCTCACACAGTGTCATCAGCCTGGCTGCAAAGCGTATTGTATCATGGCAAAGTAAAACCAGGAATCAGCTGCAGCAGTGGAAAATCAAGCTGCCACACAGCACCTGCACAAGCCACACTCTCTGCTCATTAAGTCTCAAACAGTGGTTTTGGGATCATGAGAAGACCCAGCAATGGAATAGCATTGGAAAGGCATCAGGTTGGTAAGCTGCTGGAGAGATCTATCTTTTGCAACAAAACACATGCAAATCCTAAGAAAGACACACCTTCCCCGGCAGAGGAAGGAGTTTTTACTTCTGGAGACACCTCCGCGACCTCTTTTATACTTTTCTCCTGTGGGGTCCCTGCTGGGGCGCTCTCTTCAGGGGCTATTTGGGCCTCCGCACTAGACTCCACTTGGACCTCACTGAGGCCCTTGGGCTGGTCTGAGGCCTTGGCAGCCTCACACTCTTTCCCAGGAAGAGTGGCAGGTTTCTCTTCCTCAGCCATTGGACTCGCTAGCGTTTCTTCTTCTTAGGGAGGAAAAAGATGTTGACATCATGACCACAGAAACATACATGAAACAACAGAAATATTATTCAAGGAACACTTTCAGCTCGATTATATTGACCTCACAAGAACCTCTTTTACCATTTGGATGAGCAAATTAATATCCTAATGCAATGGACATTATGTATTGCTTGGAAAATTATTATGCATAATCTGCAAATCATGATGCCTTTTACAGTCTCATGAAAAGGCTCTTTATTTTAAAACTTGAGAGCTGAAAGGGTTTTATTGCTCTATTACCCTCAGTGGAAATGGCAGTAAGTTGCACACAATGTGGAAAGCTGGCTGGAAGTAAGAGATGGTACTGCCAGATAACAGATGGTTGTGACAAGATAGAAGCATTGATGTGCTGAAACAAGCCTTTAAATCTGTTAGACATGTGCTGTTTTCTCCAATGCAGGAAGCCCCTACATACGAATTTCTGATTACTTAATTTAAAACACGCAAACTTCGCTAAAGAAATCTTTCGGAATAAAAAGCCTGGCCTCAAAATAATATCCAATCAACTACTTTATTATCAGCGTTATCACGAAATCCATCAAAACTCTTTAAAATATAATTTATTTAGTATTTTTAAGGCCAAAGACTACTGAACTTAATTTATTTTACCTTCATTGCATTATATGATTGGAGAATGTAAAAACTTTCAAGAAGTAAGTAAAATATTTTGAAAAACAAGGTCCAGGTAAGAGTTAATTTCACTACTATTTCGAAAAGTCTACCTCTGGGACACGACTGTTATCAGATTGTTCAAACCATTGAAATATCAGTAATATAGTTCTTGTATAGTTCTCTTTGACACTGAAGAAAGAAAATGTGCATATTATAAAGCATCATTTCTGCAATTCAAAGCAAAACCACCAAGGAAAGATAATTGAGTGGCAATAAAACTGCCAAAATATCCTCCCCAAAGATGTATATCACAGAGAAAGATGTTAACAATTAAAACGTAAAAAACAAATTTACGAAGGCCATGAATTATCGTGTTCATTTGTTTCTCATTTACACTTCAAATGTCAGTAAAATAAATCCCATTTTATTGCTTAAGAAATTAAAGGGAGGGACTTCCCTGGTGGCGCAGTGGTTAAGAATCCGCCTGCCAATGCAGGGGACACGGGTTCGAGCCCTGATCCGGGAAGATCCCACATGCCGCGGAGCAACTAAGCCCATGTGCCACAACTACTGAGCCTGCTCTCTAGAACCTGCGAGCCACAACTACCAAGCCAAGGGGCTCTCTAGAGCCCGTGGGCTACAACTACTGAAGCCTGAACGCCTAGAGCCCGTGCTTCACAACAAGAGAAGCCACCACAATGAGAAGCCTGTGCACCGCATAGAACAGTAGCCCCCGCTCGCCACAACAAGAAAAAGCCTACACGCAGCAATGGAGACCCAAAGCAGACAAAAATAATAAATAAATAAATTTATATATACAAAAAAAAGAAATTAGAGGGAAATATATAAGCTGTTTTCTAGTTCTGCAAATGAATGACTCTTACGAAATTCCTATGAAACAATTATTATACATTGTTTAAATGGACCTGTGAGAAAGACTACAGATGGAAAGGAAAGAAATTTTTTGAGAAATATTAAAATCCTTAGAGGGGGGAAGAAAAGAGGACTACTTCTATTTTCTCACATTTAGCACTCAGAAACTTTCATTGTTGTAATTTAATTATGTCAGTAACATTTTAAGCATTCCGATTCTAACTCATTAAGGCAATTTTTATAATGCCATAGAATTAGAGATTTTGATTAAAGCTAAGAGACTTTTAATATAGCTGCTTTAATATAGCACCTTATTGGATGAAATCTTATCAATTTAATTTACATGTTTTCCAAATCCATGTAATTTTTTAGCTTTCCATTTTCTCATTTTGTCTAAATCATGTTTATTTCCACACCTGTTCTTTATTCAAAAATTCACATAGTTTTCTGAATTGTTTTAAGTTCACTTAGTTGTACTCAATATGGGTTATATTTCTCCATCAGAGTGTCTGAGGCACTGGTGCTCTTGCCTTGGAACTATCTGCCCTTACATTAAATATTGTGCCATATAAAAATAAACTCTTCATTTAAGCAAGTTATTTTTCCTCATTTGAAAATAACTTCTTCACCTAAGCAAAAAAAAAAAAATTGAGCTCTATTTTTTTTCCTTATAAAACTACCTTGTTAGAATGAGACAAATTGCAGCCCACTGCCCACTTATTTTATCCTCACCAGAGCCAACGATACATAGGGTCTCCACCTTCACGAGACTGGAATGACAAAAGCTTTGGAGCATTTCCCTCATTTTAGCCCACTTCTACTTATTTGAAGCAAGATTTAGGTCACCTGGGGAAGCCTCTGTAGTTTCTGTAGATGATTAAGTGATTTGGAGAAATAAATTCATTCCATAATATGTATTCTACCCTAAACAGACCTTTCTCTTTTAAAGAGCTATCACATTAACATAGCACTAAAAAGAAGCCTAACTCTATTTAAGTCTGGTCCTAGTAATATTACGTATCCAAGAGGATAAAATTATATTAAAGTTCATCTTCTTTGGTTTGGGTAAGAGAATATATTCTTCCCCCACTGATTTATTTGCAAGGGGCAGAAAGAAGTCATACTTTTATTTGAACTTTTTTTGCTTCCTTCTCAGAAGCCGTGAAAAAAAAAGGAAGTACTCACATGTCTCAAATAAGGCTTCTTAGACATAAATTGTTGAGGCATTTGGATGGATATGAGCTATATAGGGACTTCACTTTCATATGGAAAAAACAGGCTCCTGTTTCTCCCACTGCACACATGAAGGCACACTTAGTATGATGCATGTGGTCAAAGCTGCAGGCAGGGGAGGAGGAGCGAAAGGGGACCATGCTGGGTTCACCTTTCTCCTGGTCTAAGTGGGCCTCGGCACTCTGCGCTGGGACACTGGGGAGCACACTAGAGGTATTCCACTGCGAACTGAACAAAGGATGCTCATAGTACTCCTCATCGGAATTGGAAGGGTCATCATCAGGCACAGACACCGAGATGGAGGGGGCTACGAGTCTGCGCCTCTCCCCACTGGTGGCAGGTTCGTGGCTGGGGAACCTGTGTAGAGGACCCACTTGATCCTCAGCCCCTTCATCTACAAACAGACACACAGGAAGAAACTGCAGGGAGAACTGGACAAGACAGACACAAGATCAGACAGACGAGACAGACACCTGCACGAGGACATGGGGCCATGGAAGCAGCAGAGCAGGATTGGAGAATGAGCAAGACCAAGCTGATGGAGGATGGGAGACAGTGAAGTCTCATGCTTCAGTAGCCGCTGCATTTCAACTATCCCTTCAGTAATCTTGCCATTGATCTAAATGAATCAAATGCTCTGACACCCCCACTGCATAATAGAAATTATCTTTACATTCCCCTCAAACAAGTTAAAACAACAACAGGACACTGGAATAGAAACAAAGCACTCTCAAACAAATACATTTGTTAGAAGAAATTCTTTCAAGTACATAAATTTTTCTCATGCTTTTATCAATATATTTATAAGTTAAAAAAGAGGAAAGCTGTTAGGATCTGATGCCTGCACAATTGTGGGGGAAATCAGTCCTGTTGAAGTACAACCTTAATTATCTAGTATGCTCACATGGTTAGCATTTTGGTTGATTTAATTTTTAGTTAATGACTTCAACCAGAAAGTAATTTTTAATTTCAATCCTGTTAAGAAAAATCTACAATGCATTATCTTTCTTTCCTGTCTTGCTTAGGGGAGCACAGTTGGCACAGCTTTTTCTTTGGACGCAAACTCCTAGGCATCTTTTTGAACCCTGGTTCTCATTTGCATGACTGTGAAAATATTAGAAAGTTTTAGAAAGTACCTAGCAATATACAGTTGTTTTCCTGTGTTCTGCTTCTCTTCTGAAAGCTTAATAGAGATTACAATTAGCTGAGAATTTCTATTGAGTTGGCTTCAGATTCATCAGTATTTTATTCTTTGCAGTTTCACTTGCACTACTGGCTTCTGACTGTTTTTATATCTCAAACACCTCATTGCATATTTCTCATTGAAATGCCAAAGGAACTGCTCTCATTTCTCTCCTTTCCTGTGTCTTGGCTTAGAAATCTGCATTATTTAAATACACTTCCTTAGTTACACGATTGTAGATCAATCAGTTTGCTTAGCATTTGGATTCTTGCATATTTCAGTAAGCCTTAAGGATGATGACAAAGAACAATATTTGGCTGCTGATGTAGTGCAGACACTACACCTCAGGCCTACATGGCAGGTTACTAAATTTGCTAAGCACTATTTATTTACTTACATAGAGAAATAATTTTAAAATATTGTAATTTTCAAAATTTGTACTATCTATATAATTTTTATTTCTATCAAAATTTAAGTTGACAAAATTACAGCAATAATTTGAAAATGCACTGTATTTTTAGGGCAATAACTTATTTTCAGCTGACATTATATTACTGCTGACAACTGGAAATGAACCTGAAATCATAAGGATGCTAAAATAACATTTTGAAAGGAGAATACTTTTAATCTTTTGAGCACATTATTCACTGATTGTTCCATGGAAGTTGTTTCTGGATGGGTGCTCAGAACTTTCTCAGCCAGGATGCTTATTATAACATGGGATAGAAGAAACCTAAAATTACATTTGATATTCTTAGTTCAACTCAGCATGATTTCTCAGTTGAGCAGACAACTGGCTGAGATGTGGCCTACAATGCTGGCTGAATCCTGAGTCCTGGGCTTGTCACAAGTCCCAGCCATTCATATTTCCTCTAGTGACTCCTGAGGCTGTAGACTCCCTATGGACACAAGTTCCTCCTAAAACTTCTAATACTTTCAACAGATTGCATGGACAATCAATTAGTGAAAATGACATATTTGCCTCTCTGCTTTTCAACATGTTCTGGGAAGTAGAGCAGACTACAGTTCAAAACTAAAGAATTTAAAGCTGAGAGCTGATAGTTTAAAGGCAATACACCGTGGATGTTTTAACCTTCTGAAGATTTTGGTTTCCTTTCTTGTTGCTTGTTGCTCTTTTTTGCAAGTGCCAAAATGTGAAAACAGTCCAGAGTCTTGCTTCTGATCTATAATATTTCAAAGAAACAGTACTTTCTATTCTGAAAACCTTGACTCATCAGAGAACAACAAAAACAACAAAAACGTTAAGTGCTTCAGTGGAAAAGTAGCTTCTCTGTAGTATTTGTCTGGCCCTTAGCCAGGCAATGCCAAAAAGAATGTCTGGCAAAGCCCAGTCCTGTCTGGGTACTGTGAGCTGTATGCACTCCAAGTCTCTGTTTAGGACCTATGAGCCTGCAGTCCATCTACATTACAAGTCCCAGAGATGTGCCAGGCAAGTGACACTTAGAGGATCATGGCTGGCTAAGTTCAGACAGTGTACCAGTGCATGGGCTTCCAATGATAATGCTAGAAGACAAGAGATCCTCATTTGCTACAGAAGTGTGTATGGCAGGTGGTCTCAGTTCATACCCAAATAGAGGTGGGACACATAATAAATAAATTGTAAATGAGTGAATTATAAATACATAATAATTATAAATAAATACATTATAAATGAATGAATTATTTACATGGGAGTGGTTCGTATAAAAAGGAAATCAGTCCAGTGGCTTGTAACCAATAAACTCTCATTAGAAGATCACTTCACTTCCATTGTCCCACAGTAAAAGCCTAGATAACATACAACTTTAGGGATGCAGTGAGGCTGTGTTTGTAGGGAGTTAGATTTGGATTTAAATTCTGGATAAGCCACTTACTAGCCATGACACCCTGGGCAAGAGTGGAAGTGAGTATTATCTGTGTGGGTTGCTTGGAGGATTAAGTGGGAAGGTATTTGAAGAAAGCACCAAGTATCATGCTCAATTCCATATACGTTAGCATCTCTGTCTTCAGTATATCAGACAAGTTGTCATGTACCTTTGCTCTTTACTTTCATTTGACACATCAAAGCTAGACTTGAGAGATTTATGAAAAATGAATTCATAACAGTTTTGTTCTTTAAGGCCAGGATTGAATGTCTCCTTTTACTATAAGTACACTTGCTTATGGAGTCTCTGCTTCTGCCACAAAATAGTCTGTTTCATTTAATAATGTGATATTTTAAAGGACAGGGTAGCCTTATGAACCTTGGAGTTTTACATAAATTTCTTTGCGTAATGATAATCTTTAAAAATGAAGTTTACCTGGTTTCAGTGGAAGAATACATTTTCCCTAATTGGCTTTCACACAAACCTTTTTTTTTTTTTTTTTAAAGCATTTGAAAATGTATATTGGGTAAAGTTTGCCACACAAAATTCAGTCTTGGTATGTCAGTCCCCTTTGGTACAAATGAGTAGTCACTTTTACGAGAGACTGAGTCTCTTGGGGTATCAATGACTCAGTGATTTTGCCTGTCGTGGCATCACAGCCTCTGCCCCATGCCCTAGGGCAGCTGGCTCCACTTATATTGTTTCCTACCATCGCTAAGCCCTTTCCATTCTACAAGCTTTTGATGAGGACTCCTCAGTTGGCCCACTGTGTCTGCTGCCCCAGAATGTTATGGAGGGAAACTGCTTCAGATCAGCAGTTATAATGTGGCCAAATCATTGACACAGGAAATCATCACCCTAGGATTTGGAGCAAACCTAAGAGGGCAGAAGGATTCCTGGTTCTGTTTTCAGATGTTTCCACTGTTCGTGCACGGGCTTCCAAATTCTAACAGTTCGGTCCAAATGACAACTATTATGGTTAGGCCAAAAAGAAATTAATTTGAAAATATCATAAATAGTACAGTATTGGTTCACTGTACCTGGGTTTCCTTTCTAAGCCTGCTACTTATTTAATTTTTTCATTAAAATCCCTTTGTTTCCCAGAATAAGCACAAATTCTGGGAATTATGAATATTAAATCAGTTATAATAAATGGATATTCATAAATGACAGTAATTAACATCTTAAATTATTTTTAGTGAGAGCTTTCATGCTTCCCCTTTGGGAAAGAACAGCTTTTAAAATGTTTGATAATTAATAAAAAGTAAGTATATCCTCAAAATCATTGAATTACTCAATTTAAGAACTCTTTTACATTTGTACAACAGGATTGAATTGTGACATTCACTGTGCCTTTAGATTAAAGTTGCTTTGAGAGTGTTTTGAGGAGGGTAAAAAATCTCCTAGATGAAAAAATCCACGTGCTTTCTTTCCACCCAGTGTACTATGAGCTGTATATCAATGGAATTTTGGCTTGGTCTTTACAAACCGACTGGTTTGAATAATTGAAAAGCTGAATCCTGTCTTGCGGTTTTTCACTAATTTTTTCTGATAAAACAAAACAAATAAGTTGTTATACGTACTCTAAGAGCGGTTTAAAATAAAAGAGAGGGACTAGTTTGATTGCCTAGATCACATATCTTTCATATATTTAAGGTGAGAATATCTGATCTTTTAAATGAATGAGGTAGAGTTTTTAAAATACATACTTTTTTTCTATATAACTCAAAAATATGGTTATCCTTTTAAAAGCAAATCATTAGGCCTTCGTACAGGTTAATGCTTTCGTTTGAAAAAAAAATAATTCAATAAAAATACAGGTTTGGTTTGAAAAATTTTAAAAATAAAATATCTTCCAATTACTTTCAGTAGGAAGTAAGTTGACATTTTCCCTAAATATACTGAAACGGCTCGAAGAAAACAATCCCGAAATGTGAAGGAACAGTTACTTGGGAAAGTGACACCTAAGTTACCAAAATGTGAAAGTGATTCTATATTTTATTTATATTTTCATTATATCCACTGTACCACCCTCCAGAAAAAGACTGGGTGAATCTCAGATGGATGGGAGGACCCTGCTGCCCTTTCGGTTCCAACTCCCATA
The DNA here is from genome assembly GCF_009873245.2 of Balaenoptera musculus. Taxonomy (NCBI): domain Eukaryota; kingdom Metazoa; phylum Chordata; class Mammalia; order Artiodactyla; family Balaenopteridae; genus Balaenoptera; species Balaenoptera musculus. Next base: position 86,131,714 of record NC_045791.1, on the reverse strand, counting down.
AAAGAGTAAGAAGAATAAATTACGTGACCTCTAGCTGACTTTGGAGTCAACATCATACCCTTCTCTGGGCTAAGAGGATTCTCTGAGACTTGGAAGGTTTTAAGTACGGGTTCAGAAACATTTTCAGTGACCTGAGGGAAGCACAGCTGTCACGGAAGGCTTTCTACTGCATCCAGAGTAAAATCCAGGTCCCTGAACCAAGTCGGCTGCTAGTTACTCCCAAGCTCCTTCAATCCTCTACCCTTTCTCACACATTAGTCATGGGACTCCTTCAGTTCCTAGAGCACTTCATGCGCTTGCCCACCTGAGAGCCCTTGCACATCCTGGACCCTCTGCCCAAAATGCCCCTTTCCTCCTTCTTTGCTTGGCCAACACCTCCTCAGGCTTCTGAGATCAGCTCCCAAGTTGTCTTCTCCCCATCCAATAAACTAAGATTACTTTTCTATCTTAAAGCTCCCTGTTCTTTTCCTTCCTAGTGCTAAGCTTATTTATTGGATATCTGTTCTCCACCAGACTGCATGCTTCTTATAAGCAGGGATCACGTCTGTTTTGTTCACTACTGTATACCTAGAATTTGAAGAGTGCAAGGAACCTTGGGCTTCATAGGTATGTGCCAAATAAACAGAAGAACATAAGGCCAAGAAGGATCTTTCAAATCTATGAATTAAAAGATCAAGTCACATTTCCAGGGAGTTAACTAATAATCAGTGGCTATAATGACACTGATTATATGCACTGCTTATAGTCCTCAAATTTTCTTTTATTCCTTAGACTAATTTAGTTTAACATTATATCAGGCAGCAAAATTAGAAAAAGAGGCCTCAATTTAAGAAAAAAAGACCTTGCTAAAAAAAGGTTTAAGTTTATAAATCTGTGACAAAAATAATGTTTATTGATAGTTTATAGTTCAGTAATTTAGAATAATCTCCATTTAGGAATTCAAAGAGTATTTTAAACAAACCTAATTACAGATTATGAAAAGACAGTGAGTCTTTTGTGACATTATTCCATTTTTAGCACAACAAAATGAGCTCTAAAAGGGACAACAAAAGGAAAAATAAGTGAAGAAATAAATGAATGAAATGGAGAAGTATCAACATTCTGATTTTAGTGTACAAAAACTAAATTGTATTGAAACAAGTGAGCTTTCAATATATTTTAAAAGCTTTCTTCTGCCTTCTCCTGTAACTCTCAAACAATAGACGAAAGTTACCTGATCTAAGTCAGAGAACCAATAATAGTTTGCTTTTAAATAGTGCCTTTCATCTCAGATTCTAAATGAATATTCTTCAAAGGCTGCTTTATCACTGAGAACTGAAAAGCTGACATGGCATTCCATGTTGAGTAAATGCATTAAAAGATTCATGGACAATAAAAGGTCTCAGCAGGAAAGAAGCCATGATCTCAGTTTCCAGTTCACTACTCTCAATATCAGATTCATTCACTGACTTCTTCATTTATTCATTAATATTTATTGAGAGTTTGCTACAGCCCATGCCCAGGGGAAGCCCTTGGCAATACAATAGTGAGCACAACAGAGACAGTTCCTGCCAATCCTTCCATAAAAATGTGTTGATTCCATCAATAAATGTATTTTGGTTCAGTCACTTATAAAATTAAATTGTGTCTTCTCTGTCAAAACATTCTACATGAAGTAAACTGGTTCTCTGTAGTTATTCTAGTTAGCAATTTAAACACAAAGTTATCTTTTCCTTTAGCGAGCAGATTTTTCCTTTCTTATTTTACCCTATTCATCTACTTTTGATTTTGTAGAGAGAAATGATAATACATTTAATTAAAGTCTTTGTTTCTTCTTGACTATTTGAAACAGACAGCTCCCAAACTGGGTCACATACTAACCCATACAGAAGTCCAGCGCTTATGGGTTGAGGTTTATTTACCCTTATTAGAAGACAAACCTCAAAGAGTCCAGCAAGCCTTACCTTCCTCCACTGTGACAGTCTGTTCTGAGGCTGGTGATGGGGGTGGAGAAGGAGGCAGATTAGCTGTCTCTTCAGCTGCTGAAGAGCAAACAAATGAAAAAATGAGATACAACAATTAATCCTATTACGCCAGTAGATGTGTAGGCAGTTCTGCTATCTGTAAAAAGGACTCTTTATTAAATTCAGGGAAAGACTCAATAGCAAGCTGCGTTTGACTTATTTTTAGCCCCATTACCTGGTTCACATATTTTTGAAAACCTAAAAAAAAGAAGAGCATTTAATATTAAAAAAAAAAATCATTCTGTCCTCTCCATAAAAATGGATTAGAGATGGCTGCTAAAATTCTATCATTAATCCCATTATTTTGTGTCTGCTTGTTCAATTAATAAAATATTTCATTCTGGTCCTAATTTACTATATTCAAACCTACCCAGGCAAGCATTTTAGTTTGGATTTGGCTTGACTGATTAAAAAAATGTTAGAGCTCTCTATTGTTCATTTTGATCTGGAAACTAATCACAGTTATTTTAAGAGATGTATTTTTTAAACAACATTTTGTCCACTGCTGATAATGTTGAAACCCATCCTCTGTATGTATTCTTAGAAAAGAAAAATGAAGCTGTCACAGCTTGAGGCAACCTTAGATAGAAACGTACTAGTGGGAGCTGAGAAATATTCTAGCCTTGGCACTACACATCAAGAAGGACCAAAGAGAGAAAGGTTCTAAAAGATGGAATTCATTCACATTTAACTCCAAGTTTTCCTCTTCAAGGCCCTTACCTTCTTTATGACCACTCATATGAAGGTAAGGGATTTTAAAAGGAAATATTTATCAGTCAAGGCCAGGGGTAAATTTTATTTTAAATAAGCCCTGTGGGCTTCTAAGGCATATTTTAAAGTTTCAAGTTTTTAAAAAAATTTATTTATTTTATTTATTTATTTTTGGCTGCGTTGGGTCTTCATTGCTGTGCGCAGGCTTTCTCTAGTTGAGGCAAGCGGGGGCTTCTCTTCGTTGCGGTGTGCGGGTTTCTCATTGCCGTGGCTTCTCTTGTTGCGGAGCATGGGCTCTAGGCACGCAGGCTTAGTAGTTGTGGCATGCAGGCTCAGTAGTTGAGGCTCATGGGCTCTAGAGCACAGGCTCAGTAGTTGTGGCGCACGGGTTTAGCTGCTCCGCGGCATGTGGGATCTTCCCAGACCAGGGCTGGAACCCGTGTCCCCTGCATTGGCAGGTGGATTCTTAACCACTGCGCCATCAGGGAAGCCCTCAATCTTTTTTTTAAAAGGGAGATTTTTCTTTTAAAAAAGAATGACATTTTGTCATTTGTAGCACCATGGGTGGACTTGGAGGGCATTATGCTAAGTGAAAGAAGTCAGAGAAAGACAAATAGTGTATATCACTTACATGTGGAATCTAAAAAATATAGCAAACTAGTGAATGTAACAAAAAAGAAGCGACTCACAGATACAGAGAACAAACTGGTGGTTACCAGTGAGGAGGGGGAAGGGGCAACATAGGGGTGAGGGTGTGGGAGCTATAAACTACTACTGGTTGTAAGATAGGCTCAAGGATGTATTGTACAGTTCGGGGAATATAGCCCATATTTTGTAATAACTGTAAATGGAAAGTAACCTTTAAATTGCATAAAAAATTAAAAATTAAAAAAAATTTAAAAAGGTGGGTTTTGTTTTATTTGAAAGAATACAAGTAAACCACAGAAAGAAGGTTAATGTTTTAGATAAGTTTTTCCCTCTCTGTTTTAGAAGAAAATAATCCTTGATAATCAAAGAACATTTTATTGACTGTAATGAGATTATTTTTAACTATTACTCTGGGAGAGGAGAAATTTTTATTGTTTAATTTTTAATAGACAGTGGAGTGCTAATCAGAAAATCAAATATTAAGGATACATTAGATTGAAAGACAGAAAAATAGATATGTACTATTTTTAGGCTTTAAAAACCATACCTTTCAATGGGTTAGTTATATGCACCTGTGAAATAAACATATATGTTGAACGTAAGAGAATTTCCTTTTTTATGCGTCTCTGCATGTACATACATCTACATTTAGCATCTATCTATCTATCTATCTGTCTATCCAGAGTAAGGACAGGGAGCCTTTGGCTGAGAGTGTTTTCCTTGGTGAGCACCATTATATTACCTGTTTGGCCCTGCAGGGCATTTGACTTGTGATGGAGTGAGAGGGCAAATGTTATCTCATTTTCCTTAAATGAACCAAGTGAAGACCAGTACCATATATGAAATACAATGTCACTGATGATTCTAACAATCTCTGGCTATAGGTTTTGTGTAGCCTGTTCAGGGAGACCAAAAAGAGACTGTAGTATAGACAATAATTAACGAAAACTCATAAAGGGAAAAAATCATCTCTAATTAAAGCATTAGAACATTTTCCTTATGAGTAGGGGCCATGACATCAAAATGCACTTTTATTTTAGTTATTATTAGTTATTATTAGTTATAATAATTATAATATTAGTTATTATTTTTATAATAACTATCTCCAGTGGTCTGGAAAAGGAAAATTAAGGGCAATTTAGGGGCAAAGTCTAATTATAAGTTGACTGTCCTAAAGACTACCGAAATACCACAATGCATCTGTTGAGAAAGGTGAAAATAGATCCCAGTGCATCCCAACAGAGATGTTTGATGAATGTCACAGTTAGGGATGAAGTATGAGATATGGCCTATCTTTGAACGTGAAGACTTGATCCTGTGATCAGGGTGCAGCAGACACCGCCCCTGACCTGAGGCTCTTTCTCATTTACCTAAAGGCAGAGCTGCAGGCTGATCTTTATGCTGAGCTTCTTTCTCTTGTTCACCTTTCAGAACTGCTACAGCTTCCGCCGTGACTACTTGAACTATCCTTGCAGACACCTCCTCTGTAATAAATAGTAACAAAAGAAAATAAAATGATGAGCCATCCAAAACAGGTAGCAATGAGGAAAAATAATCAAACAATGTAGTCAATTAGGATTTTATTTTCACTGTCTTTCTCCCAAAGAAGTACAACAGAATTTATTAAATTGCAGATAAATACACACACACACACACACACACACACACACACATAAACCAAAAAAAAAAAAAAAAAAGTGAGAAAGAGAGAAAGTAAAAGGAGTTGCATTCTGGGAGCTAAGCAAAATGAACACAGAACTAAAGAAAAATAATTAACCTGTATGGCAGCTTAAATTTTAAAAACTGTTTATACAAACAGAAACAATGTAATATTTTATACCTAGTAAAACAAATTCTAAGAGGAGGATTCATTTTAGATTTAACTTAAAATACTGTTTTATAGTTTTCTTACAGTTTTATAGAAAAGTATATTAAAATAATCTTCTATGCTAATTTGCAGAAATACCATGATTTAAAATTGAAAGATGCTTCAAAATGTGAATTTGTGATTAAACAGCACTATCTGGGATTAGTTTGAACACGAGAAATTAAGAAAATCTGGGAAGATAAAATCTAAGTGAAATACATGGAAATGATATATCAGATGGTCTCTTTCTAAAGAGCTACTACTTTTCTAGATAGTGGATGGTTTAAAGATCTTTAAGGCCATATGATATATATTCAACCTAGTCAGTGCAATAGTTTCATTAAAAAAAAGCCAGGGTGGGAGGGAGGTTCATCATTAAAATGATCAGTCTGTGAGATGCCTGATAACTAGTTTTTGGCCTGAAATGGCATCCGCTGAACCATTAACAATGCTAACTTCATATAACCTAGTCAGAAAAAATTCAGGAAATGATGTTCCATATATCATCAACTAAAAAGGAAAGAAGCCTTTTGAGATTAAAAATATTTTCTAAATTAGAAATAAATTCTACTGAATTTAACTTTTCATCATCTTTATATAAAAACATCTACCATACTAGGAAATAAACCCACGTATAGCCTTAATAGAAACAAGTTGTCCTGGATAAGGGGATGGCTAGGGATTTGTTCTCATAATTTTAATCAAGATTTTAGAATAAATATTTCATTGAAATTATGGTTCCTGATTGGAATTTACACATTCACAAGCAGGTTGGGGGAGATCTGCCTGTTTTTACCTGGCTGGTTCATTTAGACACAGCCTCCTCTAGAAAGGCTTCGTCACCCCACCCAGGATGGCAGAGACCATAGTGCTTGAGAAGCAGGCTTTTGGGTAAGCAATCCACTTGGACAACATTTATCTGAATTTTAAAAGCTGGATTACCTGATTGAATACATTTGCCTCTATATGTTTAACTTCCTGCTTTTTTAAATAGCCACTTGACACTGTACCCTATGTATATAGTCTTAAGGGATGCTCTGTAAACACTCTTACCTACAGCCAGTAGCAGTAATAGCAGGAGAAGCAGTATTTTAAAAATATTATAGTGCTCACTACGTGCCAAACACTTTGCTAAGGTGGTTGCTCTCATCATTCTAATGCATTATTTACTATTATTACTCCCATCTTTCAGATGAGGAAGCAGAGGACAATAGGATTAGATCATATAATCAGACATTCTTATAAATATCATAGTTAGAATACCAATTTTCAAGTAATTAGTATATTATAAAATGCCTTAAATACTAAAACTAAACTGTGATTTAATTTTTTTTAAAAATTATTTATTTTGTTTATTTTTATTTTTGGCTGTGTTGAGTCTTCGTTGCTGCGCATGGGCTTTCTCTAGTTGCGGCGAGCAGGGGCTACTCTTCATTGCGGTGTGCGGGCTTCTCATTGCGGTGGCTTCTCTTGTTGCAGAGCACGGGCTCTAGGTGCGTGGGCTTCAGCAGTTACGGCTCGCGAGCTCAGTAGTTGTGGCTCACGGGCTCTAGAGCGCAGGCTCAGTAGTTGTGGCACACGGGCTTAGTTGCTCTGCAGCATGTGGGATCTTCCCAGACCAGGGCACAAACCCGTGTCCCCTGCATTGGCAGGCAGATTCTTAACCACTGCGCCACCAGGAAAGCCCTGATTTAATATTTTTTTATGTTTGAAGTATAATTTTAAGAAGCTGGAGTCCTAATTTAAATTTCAAGTATCCAAAGAGCAAGTATGGATAGGCTACTTAAAATTATTTCTGAAAAAGCTTTAATTTCTAAGCAAGGCTCCAGCAAATTCATTTCATACATTTATATACCAAGTATTTTTCATAAAGCAATTTTTTAGACAATACACTTTGCACTCAATTTAGTTTCAACAAGGAAGGATCTTTTTTCTTTACTATTGCAAAAATGTACAGAATAATTACAATATCAAATAGTAATGATACAATTCATCCTTATAAGGATGTTTTAAACTATACAATTTAATTCATAGCATCACACAATTTTAGAGCTAAAAGAGCTCTGAGAGAAGATTTTGTTTAAATCCTCTCATTTTGCAGATGAGGAAACAAAGGCTGGGTATACTGAGGAGATTTGCTCAAGTTCAGACAGCTGATGGAGGCAAACAGACTAGAACCCAGGTTTCCTACTATGATGTTTTTTCTCTTAAATAGAAGAACAGAAGGACTAATGGAAAAACCACCAGAGAATTCTCTAGCAGTCGTGTGAATGGCTAATGGAAATATATGAACTTTAAAGGTATGAACCAAGGAAACATATTCTCAGACCTGCTTGTCTATTCATCTATCTAATGTACACTATTACCATTCCTGATTATATTTTGAGACTATGTAACAAGTGATTGACCATGATTGAGTAATTATCTATCTATCTATCTGTGAGTAATTATCTATCTATTTATCTATCTAATCATCTACCTATCTACCTATATATCTTGTAGACCATGTTAGATACTGTAATAGATAATTTAACTCAAGAAGATGAATATTTTATTTCTGAGACAGTACTATTTTATTAGAATTTTTGTTCTATTTTAGTGTTTGAGCAGAAATTTTCATAGTTGTTCCAGGTAAATAAATGACAATAACAATCATCAAAGCACTGTAAGGAATACTAACTGCTATGCTATTTGGTGGGGAGGGCAGAAGAGGAGGAAGTGCTGCGTGTTTTCATGAAGCCAGGCTGTTGGGGAGGGTTTCTCTGAAAAATCCCTGAAAGGCTAGTCTCCCAAAGCGACATTTTCAATGGGAAAGAACACTGCAAAAAGGGTTACAGAAAGTTAAATCCACTTTGAGACACCTCTTTGTTGTTTATACTGCTTAATAATATTGCAAAAAGAATTATTTTATGTTTTGCGAATTGTCACTTGCATATATTAATTTTCAATGCAATTCAGACCTTTAAAAATCAAGAGTGATTTTTAGCACTTCTAGCATCCAGGTGTTTTATGGAAAACTGGATATAATGGAGAGGTGGAGCAAGAATTGCAGAAAATGGGACATATATAGAACCCATGCGTCTTCTGGATCATTCCTGCATCTCCTTGTTGGCATGTATGAAAATTTAGTATCTCTCTATGGCATTTAGTAAATACATCTTGTATGGAATTGTGTCAGTACACAAGCCTTATCTCCACTACTATGTAAAGTTTCCCAAGTCAAGGACTTTCTCTCTGTCATTGCTGCAATTCTCGAAGCTTCTCTCATTGAACTTTACCCAGATTGGATGCTTAACACAAGTTTTTGAAAGGATGAAAAATTAACATGAAAGGCTTGTTTATGATGCTTACACAAATTCAGAAATAATCCGTGCTTGTTACTATATTTACTAACTTAACCCCCCCAATTTATATCATTTATTGTATTCTTGTTTAAGTTTTTGATGCATTTTAGAATACTACTTCTTAAATGGGGGTTCCAAATTCTTCTGTACCTACTGAAGAATTTTCCAGGATCTGAGAGTAGTTAACATAAATTAAATTTGTTTAAATCGGGAAAATAATCCAATAAAAATAAGTATCTACTAGTTTATGTGAACAAATGACAACTGAGCTATACTACATTATTCCAGTCTTTCTGTTTCAGATTGTATTTAGAATAATTTTGACACCGTGGAGAATTAGTTTATATGTTGTTGGCTAATGAGAACAGAGGTGAACTTAATAAAGAATGCATTCACATGAGGTGTAGGCCAAATGACATCATTAGGCACTGTACAGACTTTCAAAATATTCTAAACAGAGATAAGTAAAGGGAAAATTGAATCATTACTTATTTCCAGTCAGTATAGACATGTCCAACCTAAATAAAATGCACTGTATTAGCTGGTACCACATATCTTGTGAGTGATAATTTAGTCTTAGCAAAACAATATTATTTATTTAGATGGGAAGAGGCAGGACATTTGAATTTTACTGGTTTTGTTGTTTCAGAGAACATTAATTTATAAATGTGTTTGAGTTTCATAGTTGAATAAGCTGATTTTATATTTGTATGTATTTAATCAAAACTAGTAAGAAAATAATTTAGCCCATTCTTGGGATAATTGATCATTTTTTTTCTTTAAAAGAATTTAACAGATTATAAGAAATGTTACTTTAGAATAATCAAACGGGCTGTATGGGAGTCAAGTTCATGACATGTTATCTTCCGTTTGGGGGAAAAATAATACTGTTAAAACTTTAAAAATAGAAAAATAAGTATTTTCTAATATTAATTTCATAGTGTATTTAGGAAAACATAAGTACAGGATTGCTCTGGGGGTTTCAATTGGTCCAGTCAATTCAAAAATCTTCCTCTAAGAAAGGGCTGTCATCAGTGCAGAGATGGTAGCTTCCCCCACGGAGGATGGCCTTTTCACAATGGAGGCCTAAGCAGCAGATCTCCTGAGTGAGGCTCACCCTTATACCTGGCTCCTGGAACAGGAACAAATTCACTCAGGGTTCAGGTAAAGTTCAGGGAAGATTAATGGTAAACGTGTCAAACATATACAAAAGATAAAGGAAGGCAGTCACAGAATCAGACCTATAAAAATGATAACATAAGAGTTACAATGTGTGTGTGTGATTATATATGTGTATATATATATAATTATATGTACTTAATTTTATAATTATATATATAATTTCTTTATTCATTCTACAAGTATTTATTAAACGCCTTCATCCATCCTCCCATCCACCAATCCACCCATCTATCGTATCTTTCTATCTAGGGGATTACTGTCTTTTATTGTTATTTATTTATTTATTTATTATAAATTTATTTTATTTATTTATTTATTTTTGGCTGTGTTGGGTCTTCGTTGCTGTGCTCCGGCTTTCTCTAGTTGCGGCGAGCGGGGGCTACTCTTTGTTGCGGTACGCGAGCTTCTCATTGTGGTGGCTTCTCTTGTTGCGGAGCACGGGCTCTAGGTGCGCAGGCTTCAGCATTCGTGGCTCACAGGCTCTAGAGCACAGGCTCAGTAGTTGTGGTGCATGGGCTTAGTTGCTCCGCGGCATGTGGGATCTTCCCAGACCAGGGCTCGTACCCATGTCCACTGCATTGGCAGGCGGATTCTTAACCACTGCACCACCAGGGAAGCCCTACTGTCTTTTATAGTGTGCATTAGACAAAGTCACATGGACTTTAATTCAGAGAAATGTGGGTATAAACTCCAGCATTGCTACTTTCTAGTTACTTCATCCTAGGAATTTTACTCAAACTCATTGAGTTTCAACTCTACAATCAAAAAATGGAAATGATAATAGTACCCATCTCACAGGTTTTTGTGAGGAACTCAATTACAAAAATATATAACAGGCCTGGCACATCAAGGAACTCAAATAAAAAGAAGATCTCCCACTAGTTCTTTACCAAGATGTTTTTATTTTCTCTCAGCCATATATTGTTCTGAGTCTTCTACCTTTATATTTCTACTTTAAAGAAAGAGCAACAGTGATATGCCCTTAGGGTCCAGTCCAACTAGGCTATCATTATGATGAATATCAGATAATATGGTTAGTCTGCAATCATCTATGTTGATGGCTAAGGGCAGTTTTTTTTTTTTTCTAGACAAAGCTAGAGGGATGTTATTATTTATTCTCTGGCTTTATACTCACTTCTTTGGCTGTGTAGGTTCTGGTCTACCATCTGCTTTAGAGTCCAGCCAGTAAGTCCCAATTTAGGACTGTCTTCTAGACAGTGTTCCTAAAGGCATGATAACCCCTATCTACTGCTGAGGACAATTAGCAACATGAAACATTCTTTTTGTAATTAAGACATTAGACATTTTAATTTTTCATTGCTCACTTGTTCTACCTCCTTATTGCCTTTCCTACTTTCTAGTCTAATTCTTTGTTGTTATTTTTTCTTCCAAACATTATACGTATAAAATTTTGAATAGGACATAGCTGTTCAGAAGATTAAAGATGAATACAGATTATGCATAAATTGAAAAAGTACTATTCAATATACTTCATTGAAAGTTAGCATTGATCTTCACAGCTGAAAACATGACACATCTTACTGTAATCTGAAATTTTGAAAGGCTCAGTTATGTTGCTTTTGAACGTCTAAAATTTTCTGGAAGTGGACATTTTTAGTCTGTTAGAAATTGTCTTAGTTAAGGAGCTTGTATAATATGTGTTTTATTCTCTCTTTTGTTAATGTCAAGGATTTCGAATTTCAGTGAAAACCTTACAACCAGTATTTGGGTATTAACTTGGTGTTATTTTATTAGCAGTGTCATTATGGTAATGATACAGTTTTTATAAATAATACAAAAATGGCTCATGATGTGGCTGTAAAGTCTCGTCATGCCTAAGCAAATGAATAACTTGGAATTGATTTGATAAATGATCTCCCTGTAAATCAGCTGGAATAAAAACATTAAAAGCCTCATTTTTTTAAAACAAATTCATCCTGTAACCTCTAAATAATGTTATTGATTATCGGCTGATATAAAACAAGGGATTTAAAGACACAGCCCAGGGAATAGAGCAACAGGTGATATCATATCATCACTATATAGATAAACAGCTACAGGTAAAAAGTGAAGTCTGTCTTGTAAATGTGTTCTGGATAACAGATATGGGGTCAGTATTCACAAGAGGATCAAAGCAGTCCTCAGTAGACTGAATTGAATTCTGGAAAGAAGAATGTTTTTTCTTGTTATTGGATAAATATATTGGTGGAAACATACCACCAATAGGAGTAAATAGGTATAAGAAACTAATTGAGGGACTTCCCTGTTGACTCAGTGGTTAAGAATCCCCTGCATCGGGTTCGAGCCCTGGTCCGGGAAGATCCCACATGCTGCGGAGCAACTAAGCCCGTGCGCCACAATTACTGAGCCTGCGCTCTAGAGTCCGTGAGCCACAACTACTGAGCCCGCGCGCCTAGAGTCTGTGCTCCGCAACAACAGAAGCCACCGCAATGAGAAGCCTGCACACCGCAACGAAGAGTAGCCCCTGCTCGCTGCAACTAGAGAAAGTCCGCACGCAGCAACGAAGACCCAATGCAGCCAAAAATAAATAAATAAATTTACAAAAAAAAAAAAAGAAGAAACTAATTGAGACATGCTTTCATCCACAGAAACTTACTTGATAATACCTCAAAGACATGATGCTAAGATACTTACATTATCATAAATAATGAATAAGCATCATACTGCAATACAAGGTTATTAAACAAGTTGCTACACTAGGCACTTTTATTTCCTGTCAATATTATTTAATCCACACAGTAACACATTTTCCAGGTTGGAAAACTGGCAAAATAATGGATAAAGGCAATTTACTGTCTCATTTGACTATCACTTTGATTTACGTCAGTGCAGTACAAATATTTTATATCATAGTAGATTCTGGTGTCAGAAAATCTGGAATAAAATTCTCTCTTTATCTCTTACTATCTACAAGTAAATGACAATCTCTCTAACCTTCAGTTTCCCCATCTGTGAAGGGGAATAGAAGTGATATTCATCTTTTGGGATGTTGTGACAATTAAATGAAATTTATATATCAAGTGCTTATTTAAATTACATATTACTGTTTTAATTGCTTTTACAGTCTTGTTATCACCAAGTCTACTATCATCATTTGATTGCAAAATGTAGGTAAATACCTGAGAGTTTTTGTTATACATTAGGACGATTCTCTCATTTTTCCCAGTGAGTACCTTCTTGCCTGAATTTTGGGTCACTGTCTAACAGACTCTATCAGGCTCCTGCCACTTATTATTTAAACTAAAATGATGAAGTAAATTTTACTCTACCCTTGTACCATACTATTCAGTATTTACAGTTGGGCTGCAGCCCTCTGCTTTCTTCCATGATGCTGATTCATGCTACACCACTGCTATGCTCTGCCGGTCACATTATTTTATCACGTCACATTATTTTATCACGTCAAATTTTGTTGCCGGTCTCAGAACCAGTTTTTAGCACCTATTTTTAATTTAGTTATTTTGTTATATTAATCTATCAAGATTGTTTCACTGATTTATAACAAAAACAATGGAGTTGAAACTTTCTCAGTGGTCCTGACAATTCCAACTTTGTCCTGAGCAACACAGGACATTGTTGGTATGCACAGAAGTCTGATGTTGAATGTGTACCTTTTGGGTTTTCATCAGAACCAGCTGTGATTACTTGAACATGTAAAGCCTCATCAATTAGACAGTGAACAAAAAATCCAAGCAAGTTGGCATATGCCTGAGAACATATTTTTGTTGATTTCTTTCAGGTTGTTTAAGAGAAAAGTATGAGACATCAACAATAAATTCAACCACATGGAATATAAAAGCCAGTAAGTGTTTCTGCTTTTAAGAATAATGAGCATAATAGTGCTGTTAAAAGAAATGACAAGTAAGCCTACCGTACACTTGTGAAAGAAGGAAAACAAAACAATTTTAGAATGCTCCTGTCAAGAAAAGGTTATTCTCAGTAGGGTACAGAATGGTTGCCTAGGAAACCGATGCTAATTGCTGCTGCTGATGGAAACTAGTCAACAAGGAAAGCACTGTGTTCGAAGCGCTCTGCCAAACAAATACCTTAGATAAATTCATAAAAACAGGGAAAGAAGGAAAGTTCCTTGCTTCTACTCCTTGCTTAATTTGGAGAGTAAATATTCTCTCTGAAGCTATTTCCTGTAATCAACTGGTGATGAAGGAAATTAAAAGAGCATATTGGATTTTTGTTGTTGTTGTTGTTTTGTTTGTTTCTCTGGCACCTTAGCACTTATTAAAGAGGCCAGTGTTGGCATATCCCTCGCTAGTCAGACTCCCATTGATTTCAAAGGGTCACCCTGGCCAACACTACAGCTGTAGATCTCTGCATACCAGCTTTTTCAAAGATTTCTTCCTAAGATTTACTGACTAAAACCAGGATAAATTCAATCTATGGGGGGAAATGCTTTTGCAGTAAAGTTAGTCTATGGAGATAAATGCATTTAAGATACACGATCATGATTGCACAAAGTTCATTCTGATGGGTACTTAAATTTAAGAGAATTTATATCGCATCCACTATAGACGATGAAATTATGCTTAGTCATTACGGGGGCTACAAACATGAGTAAGACATGGTGTTCCTACATTTAAATTGTTCTTGAAAGCGGGGCAATCTCATGGAAGGGCATGGTTTTGTTTTTTAAGATTTTTCTAGTAATGGCCACAGATTTTAGCTGATCTCACCATAGTCACTCATATGGTCCTCTTCTGAAATGCATTTGGGCTAGGATTAGGAGTACGGTGTACGATTATAGGAGAATTTTCCCTCTTTCGCTCTCTTTTTTCCTATTTCAACCTGTGTGCTTAAATCCATAATCTTGTTTAGACTGACAATTTAATTTACTCAAATGAAATTTTTAGAACTTGGATAGAATTGGCTTAACATTTAAATTTAGTCAAAGGGAAAGGCTTAGTAAATTAAGATGGTTATCAGTGAAAGGATACTGCAAGTTAAGGATATTACAGTATGGAATCAAAAGTAACTAGAAAAGCAAAGCATGGATCAAAAATAGTACCTACTGGAAAATTTTACTTGTAATTTTAAGGCTACAGCAGAAGAAAAATAGTAAGCAAATATGGTCTAGCTTTATACTTACATATTCTAGTTAAAGATTTTTGCTGTTGTTGGTATTGGGGGATCCCAATATAGTAATGTGTGTATATTTATTTGTTGTTTGTACTTCATATATTAAACATTTACTAATTAAATCAGCTTGTAATATTTTATTGATCTTAAATTAATTTGAGAAAGAAATGTCTTGGGGAATATGCCCCTCTGAAAATTTCAAATAGCTTAATATTAATAAATTGAATACAATAATTAAGGCACTGAGGGAATTGATAAAATGCTTTTAGAGCTTTGAAATGCTCAGTTTTGCATTTTGTCAAAACCATTACAAATGTACTACTTCTTGTAGACTTTGAGAATTTGGATTATCTTCTGCATTATCTTGAACACATCACACTCTTGAAGGAATGTAGCCTGAGACATTATTAATAACATTAATGAAAAGGTGAAATATCAATAAATCTAAGAGAGCTTGAAAAAATTCATCCTTAGAGTAACTATGGGATAAACAATACAAAATGTACTGTGCGTGCAGAACAGCACTTGCGCACACGCGTGCTTATGTATGTGTGAATTTTGCGTATGTGTGTGTATGAATTTATGTATGTGCCATCATTCATGCACATAAGGGTCTCTCCATGTCTTCAAAGCTTCATCTGTATTTGGGTACCTCAAAGGACTTGGGCACCAGGCGCAAGTCTACGATTTCATATGGGGAAATCATTGCTTCTACAGTTGCAAAACCTAGGAATGTCTGAGGCAGAGGATACAATGGAAAAATGGAAAAACATTCTAGATTCCAAAAAAAGTCACTGAAGTGAACTTTTAAAGTATAAGTGCTCCATACACCAGGAAGAGTCTTTATTAGTTACCTCTATTAATTTAAATATTTCATCTAGGGAAAAACTGTTACAATAAAATGGTAAAAATCACCGGCTTAGCTACCTTTTGTTTGCTCCTTCTAACTCATCCCCAGCATAATAACTTAAGTAAATCTTTGGAGGCCTTGTGACCTAGAGGCATACGGAATCAGGAACTATGTGATGAGAAAATCACTTTGTTCACAATACATCATAGGGTGCATTCAATCAGCAAACAGATAAACCAACATGACTTCTGTGCAATTACAGTTTGCTTAAGCCTCTAGTCCTAACATCATTCTGAGAATGAACGTGCAAATAGCAACATAACAGCATCTACCTTATGTGCTTTCTTCTTAGCCAGTCTCTCGTGAACTGTAAATATTTTAAATAAGTGATTCTCCATCTTCTACAACTGCCTATTTTATTTTTGCCATTGGAGCTATATAAAATATTGTCCACAAATATTCTCTTTGTATCAGTCCTAAAACGACTTGGCAGACTTTAAGTCACTAAGTGCACATGGTAATTCTTTATAATTTTCAAATTATAACTGAATATATATAACCTGAGAACAATGTTTCAATTATACTGTGGGTAAAGGGGACAATGGAATTAATTACACTGTGAAATTCTGAAACTAAAATGCTATGGTGAAAAAGAAAACAAAAAAAAAAAAATGAGAAGAAAGATAATTTTGAGTCATCCTTCTTTTATCCTTTACTAATGTTTGTTAAATTAAGCTCAGTCACAACCTGAGAGAAGGAGGACCGCTTCTCTGGAAAAATTCCAAACAAGCAAAACTGTTGATAGTTAAAGACTTTTTTCCACGGTCTCTGAGTAGCAAAATCAATAGACTTTGCAAGTGAGAAAATAATTTTTTAAAGTAAGAAAATAAGTGTTAGGTCCAATGTTATATTTGTACTATTATGACAGTATTTAAAAAGCAAAGACTTTAATATAATTTTAAAATTTCTTTATGTCAAAAATTATTCTAGAATAAAATTTTCTTTTGTGTTCTGGATTAATACATCCCATGGAAAATACTATTAAATGAATTTCTCTCCAATCATGGGATACAAAAGTTCATTATGTTAAGACAAACAAGAATAATAGTAACTTCAAAGTTATCTTCAGAAATTTTAAAATAACATACAAATCCTACTTTAGAAAATGTCCCTTAGGGATCTGTTGAAATAAAATTTTACATTGATGATTCTGCTTCAATGCTGTTTACTTATTTCAGTCTATACCTCTTCTCAGTGTAGTGGGTCTCATTGTTACCAATCACACCTCTAGAAATACTTGCCATTGTGGGTGCCAAGGGTGATATATCACATTTAAAACTGTCAAAATATTCATTCTTTATTTGAAGACACTAACGCTTTATATCAGAAAGCAAATGATATCTAGGAAGCGTAAAATTGTAACTCACTACGGCAATAGCTCTGGTTGTTCTACTGTAGGAATGCAGCAGAAAGAGAAAGGTAGATCAATTTTGATGGAGTGGCAGTGTTGAGAAAAATGCAAGAATGTAATGATAGCTAGGTAGGTAGCCTAACATGGGGCAAGGCAACTGTACTTTGCAAATGGCATTGAGAGTGGGATCCTGGGCATATGTGGTATCTGCAGGTGACTGCTGACAACCTGAAGAAAATGAAGAAATAGGATTCAGGAAGCAAATGGAAAGGTGCTCAAGGCAAGTTCTATTTACTTCATAATTTAGCTTCGGATTGGCAGATGCTACTGTAATCATACACTATGCAAAGTCAAAAAACACAGAGCTTCATTTGGCATAAAAAACACAGTCCTAGGGAAGAGTTATAAGGGGCTTCCTGATGATATGAAAATTCAAGTTCCCTAAAAAGGTCCTGAATTTTTCTTAGTAAAATATGGCAATAAAAATTCAATTTTCTATGAAAATATCTATTATTTTCTTCCTGACATATAAAAAAAATTTCTAAATCAGGACTTGTATTTTTTCAAAATGAAATTACAATTTCAATATTTCATATACAATAGCCCTGATTATGGAGAGGCTGACCAAGTTTTGGTTCTAAGAATATGACCAAAAATAGCTTGGTTTCTCTGATTCATTTTCATTCCCCTGCTACATTATCAGTCACTCCTTCCCAACTTTTACAGAGGTCCTCCACCCTTCAAAAATGTTTTATTTGAGCTTGTATTTGGGTCTGATTTCCTAAAGAGAAGTTTGTTGTATAAGTAAGAACTCTTATGAAACCAGGGAACTTTGTGGTTTCTGCTCTTTTTTTTCTTGGATAATTCTGAAATGCAACATGAAATGCAGAAGCAGGGTTGACTTGGTCTGACAGTAACAAGGTGATCAAAAGCTATGGGAAGAGAAGTGCAGTTTTAATGCAATCATTATATTAATTGAAGCATTATAGTTAAAATTTTATAGAAAAAAATAAAAGAAACACCTTGACATTTCAATCAAATAGATATTAAAAATACTTTCTAACATTTTCCACAGACCTAATGAAGAAAGGCATTTTGTATTTGTAGTTTTTTTCACACCCATTTGTATCAGAGAACATAAGGGAGAGTTGAAACACCATTATTTGAGCATAGGAGACTCAAGCATTTCTAGTTAGAATTGAAGAAATGCTCATTATTTTAAAATTTACTTTAAAAAAGTTAAACATAATTTGGGAGGTTTTTATTCCTTCATTTAAAAAAAATAAATCAACTTTCTCTGGTGATTCCAGTCCTAAGACGCTAAACTATCAGCTAGGGTAGCTTCAATTCACTCATAAACAGTGAAATCCAACTAGAAAGGAAGCGTGTGTCACCAAAACAGCCAAGTCCTTGAGCAGTGTTTTCAATACAGCATTCAGATCATATGTGCAAGTTCACTGTGGTCCAAAAGCATTTCAAGTACTAAATTTTTCTTAGGTCGGAGAGCAGATATTTTCACGAGGTCAGAAATCACTGTTATCCTGATTGAATGAACTTCCTCTCCTAAAATGTGACTTTTGAAAGTGGCATCTGTATTTGCTTCAAACCCATTTCTCTGTTTCTTTTTTTCCTATGATCAAGACGTAAGAATTGGGTGAGAACTGGCCTGGAGGAACTATCTTACATGCTTTGTGACTTAGGCCAAATTAGTGCAATTTTTTTTGAGAAAAGGCAATTCTGGTAAAGCTCTCAGGGGAGTAGGTTTATTCCAATCTTTTCAGTGCATTAGTCACAAACCTTGGTTTTTCAAGCTGATGAGAAAAACATCCAATAGATAATTTTTAAAGAGAGAGAAAAATATAATTTGGCTTTAAGATAAAGAATACTAACATGCAAAATGCAACAAGGAGAAAAAGTATCCAATGAATTGATTCATTTCAAAAATTGCTTATAAAAGTAATAGTAGTTGTTTTTCTTGTCATTTTATTATTTTCCTCCTTGGAGAAAAAGAAAGTCCTTTAAATATTGAAAAAATTAATAATTAGAATTAGAAAATGTAAATGGGAGCATCTTTTATTTTAATATGTCAAAAAGAAAAGAAAATTATCGATTACGACACAGCTTTTATCATTTTTTAAAATAACGAAACTAGAGAAGTATATCTAATTGAAACATTTTCCCTAAAGTTAGTGAATAAATATCCCTGTTATTCAATAGGGAAATGCTGTTTATTAGCTAAGAACTTATCATTTTCAAATAATTTTATAGACTTACAGATGAAGTAGAGTAAAAAAGAACATTGGTGATATTTTATTCAGGTTAACCTTCAAAAGCAGGATATGTAACATCTCTCCAAGACGATACTGGTATATTCCTTTACAGAAGTATAATTAAGTCTATGATTTAGAACATCAATTTACTTTAAGATTCAGTTTGTCCATTTATCAGAAATGAAATTTATGTGACCTCCTGATCTATAGCAGTGAGGCAATCCTTACCTTACAGCCAGAGGATAGGATCAACAAAGACGTGCATTTTAGAGTTTGGTTTGCAGGATATTTCAGTATCATTTTCTATCGAGGCCAACTCTATTACATGAGGCTCAATTTTGCAAGAATGAACCAGAAAAATTGTTCAATATCTGTATACTTCTTAGCTGTTATTGATGTCTCTTAGAAAGGTCATTTATCCTGTTTTTTCATATTCTTCCCAGTTCAGCTGTTTTCATCATCAAGACAGTATTTCTAATCAAATGTCTTACTGCTATCTTAAGTCAAAGATATATTTTCTTTCTTTGCTTCAAACCTTCACTCCTATTTTCAGAACATATCAGAACATATCAAGTCTTCTGCTATATCCCTCCATGACATTCCCTTTATAACCATATTTCAGAGTTCCTACTTGATTGTCCTAATCAAGTTCTATAGTCTTTACTTTGAATCTAGCCTCCTCTCGTTGTTTCTCCATCTGCCTCTTTAGTTCCAGTATTCCTTTCTAACATCATCTTTCCCACAAAGGTATTGCTTACACTGTGGTGTAATTTTTGTAGCCCCATTTTGTTGATGTGATTTCCATTCTCAAAACCGAACATGGATACTAACGCTCTCTTTCTTTATCTCACTTCAAAAAATGTTTATTAGCACCTACTATGGAACATAAGCATTGCATTATATACCAGAAGGAACATGAAGATGAATGAAGCACAGCTTCTACCTCAAAACACTTAGAACCTAGTGATGGGGATTAAAACAAGTAACAAGTAACCTCAGTAAAATGTTTTGATACGATCAATGCTATTATTAGCAAGATATAAACATGGTACATGGGGGTGTTTGAAAAAAGAAGAGATTCATTTGAGAGAATAAAATGAATCAGCTCTGGATCTTTGATCATGGACTTCTGATAATCTCTTCTGTTATATGTACCCTTTCAAAATATTTTTCCATCACTTGTTTCACGATGCTGCACACAAATGAAACCATAACAGATTGCTTGGGCAAATTATCTTTGTTTGCAAAAGAGAAGATTGTTAGTTCAATCAAGGGACTGACCATTCATGCTAGAGTCACTTATGCAAGAATCAGAGGTGCTCAGCTCCCAGCACCGCTTTGACCTATGTTTCCAAACACAAAATCTGGACTGAAAATATTGAGTCTAATTTTCAGGCTGCTGAGGCTGAATCATCTCTATTATACATGATTTTTCTCTGAACCTTGATTCCTCCCTTGGTATCCATTTTGCCTAATATCTTCTGAAGTCTGAGTTTTGCTGAAATCAACTGTAAAAGTGGATATTTAACTCTCATTTCTGTGTTCTAATAACCACCTACCATTTGCATAATTGTTAAAAGTTGCCATGAGAGCCTAGGACATATGCTTTCCTCTTTCTCTGCTTATCAGCTTGGCTGGTTTTAGAACTGTATTTTCTCTGAGTGTTGTCGAACGGTGATTCATTCTGTGAGGCGAGTAACACAGTGAGAGGGCAGGGAGCGGTTCAGTGTCCTTTTCCCCCGGGGACTCATGATGCCAAGTCAGATCATGCTTAAACCACCAGGTCTGCAATGCAGCACTAGTTGTTCTGTTCATCTGCTCCTGGTATGAATTTCCAGGCTCCCCAGACAGTCAAAGCAGTGTCTTACGTAACTTGCTAAGGTGCAGTGAAGTGTGAGGGAGCAAGAGGGCTTGATATACTGAAGCAGAAAGTCAGTTCATCTCAAGTAGCTTGGGGGGAAAAGAGGGAGGTGTGATGACTGTTAGGTACTCCCCGGCCTACTAACCTCCCAACAGCAATAAAACCAAACCTGAAGCCAACTCTCAAGGGGGTATTTGGTATACAGAGACAGATATTTTTCTCAGGTATATACAAGCAATATAATCAATTTATATATACATCATACTTTTCAAAAAACGCATTATTGATTGATGATGAATATATTCCCCAGATATTAGGGAAATTTATTTGTTCAAAATTAGTATTAAAGTTTTTCTCATCTTTTTTTTTTTTTTTTTGTCTTTCCTCTTTTGTGAGGAGAGAATGCTTAGAAATTGAACAAGGGACAGATAAAGGTTGTGCATAATCCTAACCAAAACACGGGTTTAGAGGGTTGAAAAATGAATCAAGGAAAACTTGTTTCCATGACTGATTACTGTCATCTACTCACTACAAATAAAAAAGATTTTATGAACTGCTTAGAGATCTTCTCTTAGCGGAGATTTTAAAAACCTCAAATAATTGGAATATATTAAAAGAAAAATATGATGACCCACCATGACAGCAAATTAGGAGAAAATTTGATAAGGTCTTGAAAAATACAGGATTAGGAGAAAGGCTCAAGTAAAAACTACAATGGTATTAAATTATATTTACATCTAGAAACGAGAGACAATAATTTTTACAAGTAGTTCTGAATTATTCTTAGCTCAAATCTGTTGCATTGATTAAGATTCAAATTCAAAACAATTTTTCAAAGTGTCAGTGGACCAAACAAAATGATAAAATAGCTTTTTTTAAAGTGTTTGTGACGTGGTTCTGACATTTAACACCAAACAAGACAATAAGGAAAAGAGAATGATTTCCACAAGTGCATGGGAGGAATTTTCTGGAGGACCATACATGGGAGTAAATGCGTATGCAAATTAATCTTAATTTTAAAATATCATATTATATTGTGTTACATCGAGCCTTGCTTTTCACAACTCTAAGTGTTTGTAGGCAATTAAAATTCCAAGGAATAAAATCATGTTTTATTTGTTGCGTCATTGGGTTTAGTTAAAAGGAGTCTAGAGAAACCAAGTTTTCCTTAAATTTTGATTCGTAATTACCAGCTTAAGACAATCACATTCTACACTAAGACTTCGGCTGAAGAGCAAAGAAAGATATAAGGTAATTTTATATAGGAAGAACTACCCTCTAACTGCACACTTAAATAAACAACTGTATCTGGTACCTGTCTTTTCTTCTAATTTGTAAAACATTGTAAGCTCTAGTTAGCAATACATGCTATAAAGAAGCTCATACCTTACCAAGATTAAGAGAGGCAGTTCTTTATTACAATGTCCCCGCAAGCTAGCCTCCAGTTAGGTTCAGATCCTTCTATTTACCAACAAGACAAGTCACATATGATTGAAGCCAATTCTCCAAACCTGCCTTCAAATAGTATAGAGACCGCATAGGACAAAGCAAACGCGACAAATACAAACCTCATGCCTTTTCTATCAATCCTTGTCTTTCTCACTCTTTCTAGCCCCCGATGCCTAACCTTTCGAAGGAAAACACTGAAAAGATCCCCATTCTCTGTCCTCATCCATCGGCGCCGCCAGGCCCAGACACTTCGCAGCGAGGCCGTGTGCTTTTCTGCAGATCCGCCCTGAATGCTAAATAACTGCTCGGCACGCTCCTCTCTGTGGAGCTCAGGGAAATGGCAGCCAGAGCAATGAGTGGTTGGCATGGCAACAAGGAAAGGAAAATCTGCAACCTCTTGTATTGTTAGGCCAGCTTGTTTATTTGCCTTAGGGGTCTTCCGGATGGCTTCAGTCGTTTCACAGGAGAAATGGTCCTGTACTATTTCGCTCTGCCTACATTAATATATATTATATACCATATGCCACAGTTTGAATGGGATGGTGACTCCTACCAGTAACTCTCAAATCTGGGGATGGAGGAGGGGAGAATGGAGAGGTAAGAAAAGGCAGAATTTTCCAAGATTGAAAAGGGAAAGAGAGAAGTTTAAAGGTATATTCAGATTTTTGCTTGAGTGATGACAACATTTTTCTCCACTGTGCATTTTCAAGCTTAAATTTATAATTTCAGCAACAATAAACTTAGATATCCGAGTATGTCCATGACTTGGCTGCTTGAGTCATGCAGATGTGAAAGGGCAGGCCAGGCTTTAGAAGGCGCATCTCCATTGGAAAGCTCTAGAAAAACTGACCATGGATAACCCAGAAGAGCTTTTACAGATCTCACTGCTTTGACAGGGAGTAGACCTGGAAAGAATCCCGGGAAATGCTGGGGAAACACAGCAGCCCTGGGAAATCAAGGGGCAGTTACTGCAGGAGTGCCCTTTAATCTTTAAGTTTACTCAAGGAGATACCTGATGCTGGCTTTTGATGATCACGAAGGCACTTTATACTGTGACTGGTGTTTTTACTAGTATTCAAAGCATTGTACCTTAAAACAGTCAAAAATCACGAAAGCATGATTTAAAATACTTCAAGGTTTTGGTATCTGTAAACTTCTCAGAATTGCCTCCTTTCTTTCTCCATTCACGCTGAAAACTGGGAATAAAGGTCTCATTTTCTGTCATGCTTCAAGGTACATAGGTGTGACCGTTCTGCAATGGAAGAAGAATTGCCTTCTCTGCCTATGACTGGTAACAGCCGCAGCTGGGCGTGCGGCCCTGAATCAGGCTGCGTGGGGCAGTGGAAAGAGCACTCGCCTATAAAGCAGGAGACCTGCATGTTGGCTGTAGCCATGTGATCTTGGATGGGTCGCTAAACCCATAAACAGGAGGAGTGTGAAAGGTCATCTTACAAGCTAACATCCTGCAGAAGTTGTTGATGTTATCATGATGTAAATTCTCATATGAGTTTGGGCCCCACCCACGAATAAGAAGCTTAAAGATGAGCCTCCTAATTTTCACTCAGAGTTCAAACTCTATAGGGACCAAAATGCATTCTGCTTGCTTTCTTCAATGAAGATAAGGTGGAAAAGAGAGGAAGCGTTTATTACAAGACTTTACTCCTATTATTCATGTAGGGAAAACAATTTAAAAATGACTGCTTTAGTCACATGTTTTATTCACTTATCAATAATAATAACTTTACTACATGGCCTGATTCTCAATGTTTTCTCACTTCTTTTGTTAGGCTTCTGTGGCATGGCTTCTAAAAAGGACACGTCAATAAGCAAATGTAAGAAAAATTCTTAAAGTAATAGGTGAGCATTTAATACTATCTACCTTTCTATGGATTAGCTTTAAATTGGAAGGAAAGAGACAAAAATCTAGAAGGGTAAGCTGTAAAGAAATATAATGTAAAGTATAATTTCCTTCCAGCTTTTCCTGTGCAACTCCTACCCTCCTGCTGCCTCCCCCACCACCTCAGGGCATAAGATCAAAGATAAGCTGACTATATGGCCTTGCACCTTTAAAAATTAAAAGTTATTATGGCCCAGAAATGAAGGTGCACATTGAAAAGGGTGGATGAGAGACAATGAGGTAGACCTTTGGGTGAAGTAAGCCCACTCTGATAAAGGAAGGAAGAAGGAGGGGGAACTGATGATTACAATTCATTTGTTATGTGATCTTGTTTATAGAGATAAATAAAAATAAACAATGTTGAGGAAAAGATTTATTTCTAAGAATGAAGAGAAGGCTACAGCAAAGAAGGAAAGCAGAAGAAAGATCTTCGGCTTCAACCAGGAATGGTCTGGACACTATAGCATATAGCTGAGGATGTCACTGGGAAATGTTTCATGTTCACAATGTCCTGAGAAATATCCATTATAGGGAAATTGCAATATACCAATACATTATATGGAATGATAAAAGAGAGGGCTAATATACAGCCTGGTCCTCTTTCAAATAATCACCTCAAAATATTGATATAATGCCAGCTCGTATCAATGGTCTCCATCATCAAAGGATAGCATTTTTAAAGAACATATCTAAGATTTGAGAACATTTCTTTTTACTGGGGATAATTTTTGTTTGTGATTTGTGAAACAGTTATATATAAACCATCAATAATATAATTTATTCTTTTATTAAGCTAAAGTTTGGAAAGAAATTTAATTGCACATTAACTTATCACTGGGAAATCCTCTGTAGGTTTGAGAAGATAATATTTTACACTTTTCCCTCTCCTACTGCTTTCCACATGTGGATAATTGATGGATTCAATACTTGGCCTGTTCTTCCTGGAGGGACATTGATTTAAAATCACATCATAATTTGGATTGAAATATCACTCCGGTAACCTAGAGCAGGCTGTTTACACAACCTTTGTCACTTTGAATATACATATAAAACTTACATAATTAGTCTCCCAAAGGTAATGTAATATTCATTTGATATATATTAAGCTGAATTCAAAATTATCTCTGGATGGTCCTGAACACCCAATTTAAAGAAACATCTGTTAGTCTCTTTTTCATTTATATTATTTTCTCAAAGAAGCTGGCAAGGACACACTGACCTGGCAAATAGATTTTTCTGATTCTCCTAAATACTTAATTAAGACCATTGAAAAAATGAAATAGTGAATGATGTTGGTTCTCTACTGCTTGACCAAGCATGCTACAGTGATTTTTTACTTGAGTATGTAATAAGCCTCCATAATAGTCAGTGAGAGTCAGCTAGGGAGAGTTCAAGAGACAAAATAAGACTTTCCAATAGTTTTCACCGTTAATTTGAAAAGGACTTTCTTCTTTTTGCATCATTCATTCAACCACTCACTCAACACCCATTTATTGAGTCCTCGAGGTTCAAGTGCTGCAGGGGACGATGATGAGAAAAATCTTGGTCTCACGTTATCTCCTTCCTTCCCACAACCATTTTGTTCTAACATGTCCTCAACTCTTCATGCCTCAATCCCTTCAAAAGTTTCCCAGTTAGTGCTCCTGACACCCAAGTCCCACCCTCTTCAAGTTGAATTACACTCAGCTGTAGAAGAATATTCCTAGACCCAGAATGCCCTGTTGTCCATATAGATACAACTACCACCACTGATAATCATAATAATAATAATGGTAATTAATAGACTATTTCTTGAGTCATTCATTTTATATACTCTACTATCTCTTTCAATCCTCCTTGTAACCATAAAAGTAAAAATAATATTTTTATTTCATTCTTAACCACAATTTCTTACTAATGGGACATTTGTGTCTATAGGGCACTGCACAGCTTTTCAAATCTTTGAATTAGATTGGACACTGCCACCCTCTTTTTCCATTCCACATACATCTCTGCAGGGTATTTGTTTTTTATCACAGCAACTGACAAAATCCAGCTTCACAAAGACAGGGCAACTTGAAAAGGAATGTGGTGTGATCTAATAGTGAAATGGAACTATCTTGAACTAATAGTTCATGTAGTATTTGAAAGCCATTGAGTATCACAGTGTTTCTTCTGAGTATTTAGAACACTCTGCCATACTCTTGTGCCTTTGCTGTGGCACCTCAAGATGCTTCTGTGCACAATCTGGGAATTTTGTTTGGAAACAATCCCTCTTTAGCTTTGTCTTCCTATATTGCTTATTTGGCACTTAACACACTGTGTTTTGCATCTGAATTAATTGTACACACATGTCTAATGTCTGCTACTAGATCATCTGCTCTGTGAAGTTCAGAGTCCATTCCTTGCACACGCCCTGGCACAGCTTGTACGTAGAAAATGCCCAATAGTAGTTTGTTGAATGACTGGATTTAAAAAAAAAAATCATACTATATTTGAAATGCCTTCCATACTTGCCCATTAAAATTTAAATATATTTTTTGAACTGAGTGTACAGTGCACGTGTTGCTAACTAATTGAGTGTAGAAAACCAATCTTTGAATAAGTAAGGGATGATTTTGAAGGGGGTATAGCCTTTCTTACTAATAGTTTACTTACTCTCTTTGGAGTAGCATGTCAGCAAGTTGCTGTGTTCAAATGCATTAAATTCTGAATTACGGAAAAAAGGGAAATAATGGTGTAGAATATTATAGGGCAGGCTAGTGTTTCTCTAAGCCATTAATGACAGTATCATCAATAGTAAAGAGGACTATTGGTAGAAATTACACTTTGAAAGGAAGTACTTAAGATTAAATTATATTATGTTCTCCTTTAAGCATCTGTATATTAGTTCTTAAAAAGCTATCTGAGGAAGTATTAAATGGTTCCTGTGTATGTATGTGTGTGTTTGTTTTCTTTGCCTTTTCTCTTTTATTTTTTAAAGGCTGGGAGATAGACTCTACATTCCTTTCTGCTCTAAAAAGTAAATATGCTTCTTATCAGTTAATTGATTTAAGTCCAGTATCATTCAAGAGTATCAATAAGAAACTATTTGTGAAGTTTTCTTTCAGTAATTTACAATGCTGACAGTTACTAGCAAAACATGCATACATCAAGCCATTTGTCTACTAAAATTAAAGTGGTAAAAACTAAATAGAGAGATGAGATTGAGCATACAACTAATTTGGGGGAAATGTCAGGCTAGTTCCCATGATTTTTCTCTCCTTTTGGTGTCTATTTCCCCTGACTGACTGGAATTTCAGTCCTAGCACTAGTGAAAGAAGATCAGTGCTGTAAATTAATTCACTTTCAGCCTAAACAGACTTCAAAGCACAAAGCAAGCCCTGGTGACAGAAGAGCCGTTAGTTACCTGCTGTTTCTCTGTCAGCTGAGGTCAGCTCTCCATTGATCCCATTCTCTTTGGTATTTGAGTAGGTGCCCTGTGACCCATGTTCTCCAAAGGCGCCCTCTTCATCCTCCCTGTACGGGAATCCATTGGCGCTTCTGACAAGTCCTTCCCCTGCCCCACCTTGATCCTTGATCTCAGGTGGATGTGGGTGGGCGGATGCCTCTGTTAGTTGAGCTGAGGTCCAGTGAGGCGCCTTTGCTTCATCTTTCCGATCATCTGCCATTCTTCAACGTCCTGTGACTTCTCCTGTGATTGGAAGAGGAAAAATGGCAGCCATGACTTTGGAGAAAGCTTATCTGATATTAGTAGTACTAAGACAGGGAAAATTTATAGCAAACTCACTAGTTAGCTACGGTCAAAAAACATATTCGACAACCCACTTTTAATATCAAGAGGTAGCTATTGTTAACACCTTGGTTTATACAGATCTTTTCTGGAATATCTATTCTTTTAATATAAGATCACCATCAGTTTACATATACTCTTTTTTTTTTTTTTTTTAAACTAGTGCTTGGCATTTAAGGACATATCTGAGCTAACTTTCATTGACATGTGACATTGTACAGTAAAGGAATTCTTTAGTACAGGGAAAATCTGTAGGGTGACAAAACTGGATAGAAAACAGTGGGGAAAAGAATGGCTGCGGGGAAATGCTGGATTATGGAAAATTATCCCAAATACTCTTTTAAACCACAACTCTCTGCGAAACCTAGAAAAGACAATGGCCAATATATTAGCCCTTTCAGTTTCAAAGATGATCAATTCAAACCAGAGGTAGATATGTTTTTCTGGATACTGTGTATTAAGAGAAAGATAGTTTTGACAATTTTTCAGCAAACTTTTCTAAGCCCTATGTATAGATTAAAAGGGAATGAATTTTTCTCAGTATAAATCTTACATAGAGAATAAAAATTATAATATCAGGCCTATGTCATAACTTACAGTTTTATTTCACAATTAAGTCAATTAAGTTAAACCACTAACATATATTAGGCGGCCGTAAATTATAGTAAAGTTTGAATAAGTCGTGGAGTAGGTGTTCTGTACGTGTTTAGCAAACGGCAGATACCGCAAGGCCTTCATTTATATGCCGATGCCACTAAGAGATGTAGTTGATGAGAGGTGATAAATCACTCAGTTTTGAAAAGCTGTTGCCAGCAATGTAGCTTTGTTGATGGTCTATTGTCCCCACACTCATGATGACATAGACAGTGAGAGTCTCTGATGGAAACTAAGAACACTTTCCTTTCTTTCAAAAACAGTAACTCAAGCAAAACCCTCCAAACAAGGAAACAAAAACTGTATTAAAACAAATCTACTTTTGGCAACCAAGCTCTGTTTAGAGACATCACAAATAAATTAAGCTGTAAAGAAAGTAAGCTTCCTATCAGATTCCTAGTAAGGATCTGTCTGTTTTTTACTGAATTTTAATCTATTCTCAGGTCCTTATTCTAATTTTCTGTTCATACCAGGAAGAACTAGATGAATCAATTTATTTAAACTAATTTGATGATAACACACCCCTAACCCCAGCAATTGCTTCCCATAAGGATTCTGTTTATTGTCTCTAAGAGCATATTTAAATAGGAGATAAGAAGTTTAACTTTTAAAACATTGATTGAAGGGCTTGTGAATAAACCAAAGAGCATCCCCACAGCACTGATGATGTACAAAGAACTGTATGCACGGAAGAGTTTCCTCATATGTCAAATGAGGACAAGGATGCCTAGTTTTGGTTTGTTGCGAAGTTTGAACAGAATAAAATAAAGGGCTCAGCACAAGTCCCTGGCAAGCTCAATAAATAGTAGTTACTACCTTTGTTATTATTATTATAATTATACTAACAGTCATCATACCACCAGTCATTACATATAAAATATTTTCAGTAGTTTTTCTGGAATTGCTGGCATAGGAAGAAGAGCCTGAAAACTTGGTAAGTCCAATAATAAAGAGTTACTTGCAAATCTGCTCCCAGATATCACAGAGAACTGAATGAACGTTCCAAGACAGACATGGCAAGTGTCTGGGACATGAGAGCCTGATGGGAGGAATGTGTCCCAGAACTAACCACTCCATATGTACATCTGAAAACTTAGCTACGTCTTTTATAAAGACAGGTCTGCAGTGTTCTAGACTCCACTCTGCCATAGTCTTCTAGTCAACTATCAAAGGACGTAAATTGGGAGTCTGAAGATTATGTTTCTTCTGAGAAACATAATCTTGTTTCGGCATCTTCATATATCTAATGGGCTGAATAAATTATTTACATTCAAAGCGTGACTTTGATCACAATAGTTTATTGCTAGCGAGACTGTTGACTCAGCATCCTTATCTTTACATGCCTTGATTTCTTTACTTTTCCTTTACCAGAATAGCTTAAATAAAATTTCCATATTCTTATACGGTCCAAAATATTTTTTGTGCAGAGTGAACACCTGTAAATAGAAAAAGTTTCCCACAAAAAAGTACATGCCTGGCTAATACTGTTTTTAAAAAAATTTATGTTTTTAGAACAGTTTTAGATTTACAGAAAAATTGAGCAAATAGGACAGAGATTTCCTATGTATCCCCTGCACACAATTTTCTGTTATTAATATCTTGCATTAGTATGATACATTTGTTATAATTAATGAAACAATACTGATGCATTATTATTAACTAAAGTCCGTAGTTTATTTAGATTATCTTAGTTTTTTCCTAATGTCCCCTTTTGCTTCTAGAACCCCCATCCAGGATTTTACACTACATTTAGTTTTCCTGTCTCTTCAGGTTCTTCTTGGCTGTGAGAGGTTCTCAGACTTTCCTTGTTTTTGATGACCTTGAGAAATACTCGTCAGGTAAATTATAGATGCCCCTCTATTGAAATTTGTCTGACATTTTTTCATGAATAGTCTTTGATTATGTGTTTTGGCAAGGAAGATCACCAGCGGTAGAGTGCTCAAATAAGCTTGAGAGATGCTGAGATACATGGGCATGTATAACACAAGCTTTCTGAGAGCTTTTGCTATTCTACTGCACATGGGAATCTCAGGGAAGGTCAGTGGTGTGCAAAGCATCTCAAGCAATTGGCTATAGAACCTTCATCTGATGTCATGTTTATTAACATCTCCAAAAGGATTTGGAATATACTTAGGTTTGCACTTTAGCCCATGTTTAACTCTGGGTGTTCTAGCCATAGATATTCAAAGGAAATAAAATAATATGAGCACCCATAACTCCCAGCTAAAATTGGCAATTCTTCCCCTAGGGCTATCTGGAAAAGGTTTTTCAGTGACTAAAAATCTTCATTTTGAACCTAAAAATCCAACATGGAAATGAGCAGTGTGTTACTTGGCAATCATCCATTTAAAAATGTTATGATAATTTGTTTTCAAGAGACCAGGCATTCAAAAAGTGAATTCCTTAGTGTTCAATACTTTAGAGTTTTTAATTCTTTCTTTTTAAGTAATCAATAAAAACTAATGTTGGAAGAAGAAAGGGCAGGCTGGCTACACTGATTTCACTTACTATCAGAGGCACAAATAAAGTGAATTTATTATCTGAAGTGCATCATCTGGCTTCCTGAGAAGACTATTCAGATAATACTCCTTAAAATGTATACAGATCAGTCAGATATCACTTTCTAATTTGTTGGGCTTTTGAAACGTACATAGTCTAACTCTCTATTAAGTGACAATCATTTTAGGAGATTTCAAGCTAGAACTGGCATTGCTCTGACAAAACTACTTTGACAGAAAATATGATTTGGAAAGATTTCCTTAGGTTTTACTGAAAAGCAGCTGGAAACAGAGGAGACACTATTTAGCTTCCCTCACTTACAATCACAACATGGTATTATTAAAATACCACCCATTCATGGTAAATTTCACTTAAACTCCCAATCAATGTTTTGGGGTCACAGATTATCTCTACTCTTCAAAATGGTGTTAAAACATAGTTAAAAGTGATCACAGCTTCCTTTAATTTCTTCTTCCTGATGTATAATATTACTTTTACCTGAATCTCTCTGAAAATTGTGCTTGTGGAATTAAAGAAGATAAGAAAACTGAGATAAAGGCAAATTCTCTCCAAATCTATTAAAGAAAACTTGTGAGGTACCAGGAATTGTAACAACCCATTCCTACTGTGTAATGGAAAAGACTCCTCTCTCCCTATTGCAAAAGATCACATATCCTCTTGCTCCTAACTGCTGAACAGCTGGGCATCCGCCATACAATCTTCTGGATGGATAAAGCAAGCTGAGAAGCTACCTACACTCTTCTCCTTCTCCTCCTCCCAAAAGCCTAGCTTGATAATGTGAGCAAGGAAATTCCTGAGTTTTAAAAAAAAGGTACTAAGTCCAAGACATTGACCTACAATTCATAATAAGTTGCAATGGAATCTTAGCTGTTAGGGCTAAACACAAATGCCAATATGAATGAGGATACAGATACCTGTAATATGGACTTTTAAAAAGAAATCCAAGAAGTTCAAATTTCTATTTGTTTGATTTGAGAATGAGATATTTCACTGGACTCTATCATATCATGGCTATTATGCTACATAAAACAGGGCCCCAGTCTTCTTCCCAATTAAGATATACAGTTGGAAAAAAAAGCTAAGAGGAGGTCTTGTGCCACCACAAATGTTAGTTATAGACTTGAGTGGTGAGCTTCAATCTTTGCCACCATTTGTTATTAAACAATTTCTTTTTGATATTTGAAAGTTCTCTAAGGACAGACATTTCTTCTTTCATCAAAATCCCAGCTTTTAAAATTCCAGTTCTTCCAGTTTTTCCCTTAATAAGCCTTAGACCTGGCTCTCTCGATCTAGTGCTCCTTGGCAAGAGCATGCAGGTTTTTTTTCATGCCAGCTGTTGAACCCACTAATCATGGCTATACTCTGATTCATATCACTGATGGATAATTATGAAAAAATATAAGGTTCTTTAGTGTTTGGCAACCTGTCATTATCCTTTGATTACAATGACATGAGCCAGACATTATGACATGGCATTGATCAGATTTCTAACTTGCTGAAGATTCAACCTGTATCCTCTTATATCATGATAATAAAACTGCTATAACCTGAATGAAAACAGTCTTTCTACAGAGTAATTTCTAAGTTGAAACGGTATACAAACTAATTTCTTGTCTATTTAATATATGTAAAATTCATCAGTTTTGTTTTTAGGTAGATTTAATGCATACATGTTTACTGTTGCAGAGTAAAAATAAGTACCTTCCCGCATGTTGATTAGAAGGTTTTTAATTCTATGGATCAGGAGCCTAACAATTAGCCAAGGTCCTTAGATAATTCTAATTAAGAAATACTGAGAGAGAGAGAAAAAGCAAATAAAAGAGTGGAAGGAACAACAACAAAGAGCAAAAGAAAGAACAGGAAAAAAAAAAAAGGAAATATCCAGCTCAACATAAAACAAGGCTATGATGGCAAAACTCAATTCATGGTTTGGGATAGACATATTCTAATTTTCAATTACTTAATAGAAAACGTTTATCTTATATGATAATTAATGTAGGCTCTTGGAGACCCGTTTTGTAGCTTACGGGTAGGTCTGTCAATCAGTACTGCTATTACTTAGATTTCTAGAATATTGACTACAACATCAATAATTAGATTTCTACTATATTGAGAGTCACTTGTATTTAAATGCATCTGCTTTAAAAATTTTCCAGGCCTAAGACTATAATGTTCCATGTTTCAAAACTCTGGGACTTTACTTGAGTACCTGTCCAGATACTTAAATAAATTCATATTTTTGTGTGTGTAAGAAAAAATTTGGATTTGCCCACAAGCAACCTAAAAGTCTGCCTCCAAATCACTCTTGAAAACAGTCTTTTGTGATATGATTGTTCCTTGCATAAGGATACATCCAATAAGTTAATTTATATTAGAATTTAGAAATAAGATGAGATAATGTATATTTTGCTGATTTCTGATATTTCTTAGTCAGGTAATATATCTGTTCCCACATTTCCCCTTAATTACCAGGAACTCTTTTAATGCTTAACTGCAGTATTTACCTCATTCTAAGTCTTCGGTACTGTCTGTTTATAGAAATAAATTATATATAAATATAATTTATATATAATTTAATTGTAAAACTTATCAGATCTTTCCTCAAGTCAGGCAGAATATATATTATAAATAAATAATAACTGTATCTGTTGCCTTCTGACATTTTATTTTAGGGTATCATTCTTTTGAGCTAATTACATAATATTATTTAGCACACAATAGCTCTGATATTATCCTTCATGTATATAAAGTGAATAAAACACAAAACAGACATCGATCTTTTTCATACAACATGTTTTATAAAACTTCGCTTAATATTCTAGATCTTCCAGACAGGTTATAAGTTAAATTCTAATAAAAATATAATTTCTTAGAAAAAATAACATTACTTGGCTTTTTAAAAAAGTTTCTCTCCTTTATCCATTTTCCCTAGAATACTCTTTTAATTACCATCCAAGCAAATGTTGCTAATAAGTGAATGATAACTTTAGAATGACAAAGTATTTATTACTTTGAAGGTGGCCAAATAATATAGTTTTGTTGGTTCTCCCTAAAGGTTACAAAACCATATGTGTACATTAAAACTTAATGTGTTTAAAGGCTAGTTTAAAAAGAGAAGCATTTTCATCTGGACCTTGATCTGTCATTGAACTGCCTGCATATTGTACATTAAAAAAAATTTGATATGCTTTGATAGTTCCTGTAGTTTCTGTTCTTTAAAGCAAGTGGTGAATGTATTTATTTAAGTGAACCAAACAGTAGTTCCTGAGCATATATGTCCCAAGGGCTTGCAGATACAAAGAAATAAAATAAAATAAGGTACATCTGTCACATTTCCTCCACTATAAAGAGAAGAAATAAGAACTAAACAGAAACACTCAGAAGAAAATGTCCCTGACAGCTCTGCTGTCTGGGCTACCAATGCATTTCATTCCTCAGGGCAAATCCAGGACTAAGAATGCAAATCAGAGATACATTTTTACTAAAAGAAACCATTCTCTAATTTTCTGCCTACTTAGTTGGAGCTTTTCATATTTTTCCTTCAAAGTATGAAAAGGGTTATGTAAAAGTAAGATGCACACAAGCAAACCATGACAGTAATATTCAAACCTACCAAAGGGCCATTTAGTCATAAGCTGGGCTTCAAACATTTGTTGAATATTGAATTAATTAATACATCCAGATAAACACAGGGAAAAAGGTTCTGTCAGCTATAGATATTTGGCCAACATTAGCTCAATCAGTGAGAGAAGAATGGTTTTGAAACCTAATTTTCAGGCATGGTAGAAGAAGTGAGACTCAAGTTCTAACTCCACTGAGAGCATATGAAAAATAATGCTAAGTAGAACAAACTTCTAGACCTGAATATGACCTAGCATACATAGTAGTGACCATGCAACATACAGGTTCAGAAATATCTTTAAGATAAACCGTTTCATCCCTCTCAGAAAAAGGCTTTAAAACATGAAACTAAAACGCTCTTTGGGGATCATCCATTCCAATGTAACTTAAAGTGTCTTCAGCCAATCACCTCCAACATCCATCCAATAAATGAGAATTTCTGGGTATAGGGTTTGTAAATTGGTATTTTAACAGGTTTAACAGATGACTCTGAAACACTGAAGTTGGAAGACTGGTGCTTTCAGGCAAGCCTGCTGCACAGGACCTCAGGAAAGAATGGGGAGTGATAGAAATGCACACATGAAATATCCCTGTAGAATAACAGGAGTAAGGGGTTAAGGCAATTATCTTGATAGGTCAGGCAGTCATTCTCAAAAATAGATGCTGAATCTTTCATTGCCTTAGTCCAGGACATTTATGATGATGGGATGGAGTCCAATCACTG
This sequence comes from Balaenoptera musculus, assembly GCF_009873245.2. Classification (NCBI taxonomy): domain Eukaryota; kingdom Metazoa; phylum Chordata; class Mammalia; order Artiodactyla; family Balaenopteridae; genus Balaenoptera; species Balaenoptera musculus. The sequence continues at coordinate 86,095,818 of NC_045791.1, read as the reverse complement.
CTTTCAGTCAGCTTCCTGGGAACACGCCAGTTCTTTGTTGTGTCTAATCCTACTTGAGGGAAGCAGAAATGTCTCAGAAGCATGTTTAAAGTTACCCACTTTCTGTGGTAAAAAACCTACTGCACACTGTAAAAACAGTGACTAGTCCTTGGTCAGTTTAACAACACCTTCAAGATGTCTTTAGAATATTTATTTTAGATACTTCTTGGCACTCAGTAACGGTTTAGGACAAAAATACACTTTGCCTAAAATACCTCAAATCCAGTTATAATCTTCTTTATCTGTTAGATCACTTTGGAGATGGATGTGGGGTAATACGCATGGTGTGAATATGTGATATTCTGAACTAGCAAAGCCCTCAAAGGAGTAACTGAAGGATTTAATATCTAGATAGTTGAGATGTGTGCCGAAAATGTCATTTAGTCAAGAAGAACTTTTTTCTCTTGGGATTCCCATAAAACCACAAACCTCACTGTTTTTCTTTGGATTACAACATTAGAAAGATCACAAAGCACAGAAAGAGTCACTGATTATAGTTATTACCAGGCAACATTAAATACTCTCAAAAATTGGCAAAAGGAGAAACAGTGAAAGCTTGGAAAATCTAAAGGAAAAATACACTGTGTGCTAGATAAGCATGTCTCCATTTTTATAATGCACTTGGCATTAGCAATTCTAGAATGTTTTCTGTGATATGTTCTGCCCTGTCATCATGTAATGTGCCAGTTCAATAAAAACACTGTGATTCTAATTTTGTACTGATACGTATCCAAGGATGAACAAAAGAATACAACGACAAGTTATATAATACAATTAAGCATATGAATATTGTTTCCCTTTTCCATGTAGGCTCAATTATGCTTTATACTACTAACTATCCATATCAGTATTACAAAACAGAAACTTTTGTTTTGGTCCCTAACAATATAAGAAATTTATGCAGAATCTGTATCTTTCCTAACAAATGCTGAGGAGTTCTAAGCTTAAATAGCTGTTGACTAACAAATTACAACCCTACGTATTTTCTCTTTGTCTCTATACAAAACTGAGGAAAAGTTCTTGATGACATGAAAATTTGAAAATCCAGATATTTGTTTCATGTCTTTTCTGCTCTTTTCAGGCTGACTGTAAAATACCGATAAGGATGATTCATTCTTCACCACACACCATGACTAATAAACAATTCACATCAAGAGAGTTGTTGAGTGCATCATTATTTCTGATGATAATGGACACAGAGTATACAACAAGTCAGTGCTATGTTATTGATAGAATTAGATAAGGTAATACAAGTAAAGCATAATTCCAGGCAAGTTGGAAGTGCTCAACAAATGTTACCTATTATTTGTTATTATTTTGTGGCTTTTATTTGAACATTTTTAGCAATAGGATTCAATGTATGGTTTGCCACATATTGAAAAACTGAGGCCAGAGAGAGAAAATTATTTGACAAAGTTAGACACTTCCAGGGAGATCTGGAATGAGAAGCCAAATCTACTAATATCCATTCCATTGCTTGCTCTTTCGCCAAGGAGTGAGTTGGTGGAATGGGGTAGGAACTAGGAGAATCCAGTCCAGATAAGGACACTAACTTCATACACCCATTCCACTGATAACAGTCTCTCACATTAAACTGGGTAAGGAGCTTTATGTGACCATGGCATACAACCTGTACTTCACAGTTGTATATTATTTCTGGCCCTTCTTCATATTATATAAGAGAACTAATAAATACAGTATACATATCAGAAATAAATAATATTTAAATGCTCTAAAGCTTTAGCCTCTACTGATGATATTTCACTAAGGACCTGGAGACATAGTGTAATAAGTAATAGATTTCTATTACAAACTTCATGTCTAAGTGTACAAACTTAGACATGAACAAAACCTGAGTGTCAGTTTCATAAGCAAGGGAACTATTGAATGGATAAATTTTGACCCTTATATCAATACTTTTCTTTTACCATATAAAGAGAAATTCAATCATAATAATTTTAATACGATTTTCTTTAAGCATAAATAAAAAGGATAAAAAGCATAGGAGGGAAATTGTAATTTGGATTTTGACAATTAATAATTTTGTTTTAAACTTTTTCCAGTTTGAAATCTGACTCCAGATTTGTCAGACTTTGTCCAGTGTCACATAATAAAGCACTGTAAAAATAAATCTCCTTTGGGTACAAAGCTAAGACCTATTCTATAGAATTACAGGTTTTCCAAAAAAAAAAGTATGTCCTAAGTATTTACTGGCACCACCATCAAATGAAGATCCTTTAGTTCCAGACACCTGAGAACCACCTTATAGGGAACTGGTTGGGTGTTAAAGGGGCTACAACCTAAAAACAGCAATCAGTGCTCGAGGGCAAGATGCTTCAGAGATTTCTTTACAGGAGGTGGGAGCAGGGTCATGACCCAGGTAAACTTGGAGGCTGTGCTATGTATCACAAAATAAGATGCTAGAATTAAAGACAAACAAACAAACAAAAAAAGTTGGAGAAGAAAATAGGAATTATGAAAAGAAAAAAAAAAAGGATGGAGAGTTGGAAGTAAAGGATTTATTTAAAAACTAAATACTTTATGGTTTTCCATGAATAGGATCTGCTTTTAGCTATTTAAGACAAGAAAGGATGAAGTCCTGGGAAGTTATAAACAAGATGCCATTTGTGCTCTTTTCTGCCACTTTATCTGATCTGCTCAGTACCTTTATCTTTTGATGAACAATTCCTCTTTCACAAACACAAGCCATGCGACTGAAGCTCTGCCTCTGAACATGTTCAGATAAAATCTTGTTCTAAATATAGTAAGTGTATGTGGACTTCTAGGATAATCAGTTGCCGCATTTGTTTTCTGCACTTCTTTGAACTTAATGCACTCCTTGTCAGTGGATGTGTTCAAGCACAAGTTGAATGCCCATCCTGTCACGAACGTTATAGAATCAAGGGGATGTTGGCCTATATGACTTCTAAAATGCCTTCCAACTGAGGTTACAAATCTTAATTCATTAACCAATTATTAATTGTTTGAGAAGTGTCTCCCAAACATTAATGGAAAGGCTCTATGTATCATAGGGAATGCACTGGGGATACAAGAAAAAATATATAGCACTTATGCTGAAGGAGCTCACAGACAAACCAACAACAAAAGGTCATGTGGTCCATGCTGTGACGCAGATAAGGACAGGAAATTGTGGAGGCACACAGGCAGTTCTTACCACACTGGGAAGTCAATACTTTCCGGAGGAGGTAACATCGAGTTGAGTTTAAAGGACAAGTAGGAGTTAGCCAAAGAAAGGAGGGGAAGCTTTCTAGGAAGAAAGAGTCTGGGTGACCACATCCTATGCTATTTTTGACTTGGGCGAGGCAACACCTTCCAGGAAGATACCATAATGAGCACTATTTTGGCATCCCTAACTCCAGTTTTCACTCTATGTTAGATGTTCCTCCCTATTCTGTCTGTCTTCCTCAAGAAGCTGTGGGCTCTTGGAGGGGGAGGGTTTCATATCTTCATCACCTGCACCTAGTACAGTGTGTCGCACAGAGTAAGCTCAACAACACGTTTACTACACGAATGAATGAGGAACATGGGTAGAGCACAGGATTGTTCACTGTGGTCCAGAAGTGAAGTGGGACATGGGGAAAGGAGGCTGACAGGCAGGCAGGGGTGGAATCATAAAGGGGTACAGTAAGCCATACACTTAGACTCTCCTGAAGGCCAGAGGGCACCCACAAAAGATGTGACATAATCAAGTTTATTTTTTAGAATGATTGATCCAGCAATGGTATTAAAAGTGAATTGGAAGGATGCATGATTAAATATGGAAGCAACTCTTAGAGAAAGCAACTTTAGAAAAGGAGCACATAGACGTGGACTTGGTGATGAGATCAGGATTGAAATGAGAGGCTAGATTCCATGTTCGAAAACTTAATTAATTAAAATAAAACCTGTCTTCTTTTTGCTTATAAATTAGAGTTTCTCTATTTTACCTATCCATCTATCTACCTATCTATCATCTACCTATTTACAAACCTTACTACCGATCTGTTTGTTGTGAGAAGTATCATGTTTTATACTATTTTGATAGGCATTTACTTTATTATTTTCTTGAGGTCAGTTTGTAACTCAAGTTCAGATTTCTTAAGTTCAGTCACATACCATGTTGTGAAGAGTGCTCTTCCATTAAACTACACAGTGTTAGGGGATATTTTGCTTGATTTTTGATGAACACTGTAAGATGGAATTCTTTTTGTTTTTTGTTTTTTTTTGGTTTGTTTTTGTTCAGTGTGAGTCTCATGAGGTTCTTCTAGACACCACTTTTAAAATTTTATTTATTTTGTTTTTATTTGAAATGTGATAGTGGCTTACAGAGACACATGAGCCCGGTCAGATCTGGATTCATCTGATGAGACACTGAAGCAAGAAAATGGAGAAAGCTGAGAAAAAAGAGAGCCTGAACAGACTAAAGAACTGGACTTTTCCTTAAGAGGCACTATTTATAAATTGCTTTAACAAAGCATGTATTGAGCCTTCATTTAACTTTCAGATTGTCATCAATTATCGATTTATTTATTGTGCTTTCTAGAATCTCATTCAATAAACATTTATTAAATACCAGCTTCATACCAAGCTATTAGGCACTAGGAATACAATGATGATTAAATTATGGATTCTGGCCACAAACAGCTCACGCTATACTGAAGAGCTCAGATGTGTTTGAAATATATATGTTACAAGATAACACAGTTAATGCAATGATAGAGGCCATCACAGGTACTACATGAATATAGACCTTCTAAGTCATATATATTTAGAAAGAAAAATGGATAGATGCAAAATATTTGTATAACATCCATTTTTAAATATACTAAACTACTGCATCCAGGGAGAGTCCAAAATCTAGTTAATTATAATACATACTAATTTTCTTCTAGGGAAAGGTAAAATATGAGTCATATAAAAGTAAAGTATGAGTCATATAAAGCAGATCAACTTTTTTCTATTTTCTTTCTTTTCGGATTTGGGTCAGGCTGTGTGCCATGTTGCACAGTGCATCTGCTGGCTGTAATTGTGACTCAGGAGAATTCTGAGTTAAGCTGAAAGTAGCTTTGTTCACTCCATCAGCTGAGTTGGGCCGAAAAAAAAAACAAAAAAAACACCTCACAGAAGCCTTATCATTTGGAATTCCCTCACAACTCATGTCTGATCCAAGTGGGTCAGTCAGTCCTCATATACTGTTTGAGATATTTCTTTGAGCTGACATATCTTTATGTACCCTGGAGTGAATTCTAGAAATCACTTCAACTTTTATGGCTTGCGACTTGTATTCTGCTAACCTTCTGGAGTGATATGATGTGACATAAATTTGCTAAATCCCCCAGGTCTGAAATATATGTAATTAGACTATGTTTATGAGATGATTAAAAACTGAGCTGAAAAAAATATTCAAGTAAAGAAATATTCACAATAATTAATTTTTCTACGAAGACAAATATTCCAATCTTACATGTAGAAGTCTTAATGCATGTATAGGCATTGATGTGGCAAAATTATATGGTAAGCTCACAGATAAAAACATTCTGATATAAAAACAGACCCATCTTAGGCAATTAAGGCAAATGGGACCTGGCCAAGAGCAAATAAAAACATGGTTTGGAATGTAAAAAATGCTAAATTAATTTTTAAATGAAACACATTTCTACGAAAGTCACAAGAATTTTGAGGAAGCACGTTAATTTTTTAAATATATTCTTTGGGCCGTGCTTACTTTTTTTACTAAACCCAATACGTTTTTAACACTTCATTATAACCATTGCGTTGTTAAAGGATAGGAACTTTATGCTTTTTTAATGGCAGTAGGAGAAGGGGAGAAAAGGGGACAGATAAGGCTGATGATAAACCTCTGGGCAGGTTAGAGGTGTTGCTGCTGTGGACTGTGCCTTGTCTGCCTGGGATTGCAGATGACCTGAGGCAAGAGGAACACAGTAGCAGTAAACCTGCTTCATTCAGGTAGGTTGTGTCTGAGCTTTTGGTTGGCACTCTTTGATTTTTAGATTTCTAATCTATACATCCAAGAATTCACCTTAGTGTTCTTATAGAAGCAATAAATAGGCAAATCTGGAGAATCTTTCTGTCTCTGCCACCATTAATCTCTAAAACGTTTTTTGAAATTCTTTTCAATTCCATGCTGAAGAACTTGGGTACCACAAGTAAATCTATAGATTAAGAATTGGCTTCTCAGCAAGAAGCAAGCATATGGATTATTTCTACATTGTCTTCTTTTTAAATGCTTAGAACCTATTGTATTAGAACCTATTGTTTCAATACAATAGGGTTTTTTTTCAAAACAAAGAAAAGTTCACAAAAGTTCTACTTAGTAAGGTTTCTCAAAACCCTTAGACATTGATCATTACAATGAGAAATTTTTTTTTTATTATTTCTGGAAGCCTATAAAGAAGTGACGTACTATTATAGAAGAGAAATATCAGACTGTGGCATCAGATTAGAGGACATGGGTGATGGGACTTGCAGAGCATGGCTCATGGGTCTCCATTTGGTCAAGCCAAGTACTAACAGACCACTCATTTCCACTTGGCAGTTCTCCTGACACTAGATGAGACTATTGAAAAGTGTCGGACAGAAATAGATGGAAAAAGCACTACCCTCACCCACTGAAGTATGGGACCAAAAGAATTTGCTTCTTTTATTTTTTCAAAATCTTTTACTTTAACTAAACTAGGAGGTAAACCAAGGCGAGGAAGTACTCCAAATTTAGGTTAGAAAGTCAGCGTTAAGCTATGTAAAAAATGTGAACTCAGGATGGGATCAAGAAATTCAGTGAAATAAGGTAACTGCGTTACTCCAAGAAAATGGCCATAAACAATTGTCATTTAGCTTCACATGAGATCCATATTTCCAGTAGGCATTTTGGTTGAGAATTTCTAAGCAGCAAGATTTAATTTTATCTTTGTTACCTTGTTTTATCTTTTAAAAATTAGAATGAATAGTTTAGTTTTTAAAACTAAAACTATATTCCATGTCTGGCATTTTAATTGTAGAGGCCAAGGGAAACAGACATTTCAGTTAAACATAAATATTTTCTTGGTAAGGTCAGGATAATGCAAATTACGATGCACAGATATATCTCCTTTGAGGAACCACAGACCTCAAATGTAAAGGAAACCAAAATTTCTTAGGAAAAAATAAAAGTCTTTTCAGAAATAATTTGTAAATAAGAAAGAGACTGCCTCACTCATTCTTAACTAACTGAAAAAAAAGTGACACAAGTGCCTTAATCATGAGCAGTAGAAGAGAGACATATGAGGTTAGAAAATGTTCTCTTCTGGTGAAATTTAACAATATTTATTAAACACCTATTATGTCACAGGCATGGTTCTAGATGCTCAGGATATGTAAGTACTAGCAAGACTCAGCTTTTGGTCTTAAGAAGCTACTGAGAGAAATCAACATGACATCATGCAGTTAAGTGACGATATGATAAGTGTTTTAATAGAGGTATACAGGGATTCTGTGGAAGTTCCTATGAAATAAAAAAATTTGTGGGAGACTTCATAATGGCAAAATGTGCTTTCAGTCTTCAAGGGCATTCATGGTGGATGAGGGCACAATTCTAACCACAAAATCAGCAACACTAAGACATGGGGGTAGAAGAGAACTGGCAGCATGCTAGAAAACATCAAGGATGTTTCAGAATGCCAGAAATAGGAGAGTGGATGTGCTGCAGAGAAGCAAGTGTCCAGATGATGAAGCATCTTGTCAGCCTGTGTAGGATAAATTTAAGCATTATTAACGGTACATCACTGAGAAACTTTAAGCCAATGATGAATGAGAAAATGAGCCATTGAAAGGGTTACAGAAGGTTATGATCAGAAACAGGAAAAGTAGATAGATGGTCAATAATGTGATAATCAATGAGAGTGCATATAAGAATTTGAATTAAAGTAGTGCTGGTGGGATTGGAGATGGGGGAAGGATATAAGATATTTATTTTGAAACACAGGTAGGTCACTCAGTGCCCCACAGGTCATGCAAAATTCCCATCCTCATGAAAGTTACATTTTAATGAGGTAATCATATAGTTACCAAACACCTAATTAAAATATTAAATTTCATATGATTAAATATTAATTTATATTAAATTATTAAATCTTGCATTTCATATATTTAATATAAAATTAAAAATGAGAAGATAGCAAGGCAAAAGGAAGCCACTCTTTTCCATAGGGTGGTCAGAGAAACATCTCTGAGGAGGTGAGTTTGGAGGAGGGATTCAGATGATATGGAGGATGCTAGCTATGTAAAGAACCAGGTAGGGATGCTCCAGGAAGGAGGTGGTGCTATAAGTACAGAGGTTTTGGGGTGGGAATGAGCTTCGTGTGTTTGAGGTTGACTTGGAGTAAGATGCAGGAAGAGTGCTGTGAGAGCTAAGCAGAGCCAGGTTGTGTAGAATCCTGTAGAACTTGGTCAAGAGTTTGGATTTATTCCTAAGTAATGTACAATGGGAAGGGGAGAAATGGGGAGATGTTGATCAAAGGGTATAAACTTCCAGTGATAAGACCAATAATGTCTGGGGATCCAAAGTACACTGTGAGACTATAGTTAATAATACTGTATATTATATACTTTAAAGTTGCTAACAGAGTAGATCTTAAATGTTCTCACCACAAAAAAGAAAGGATAGTTATGTGGGGTAAAAGAGGTGTTAGTTAATGCTATGATAGTAATCATTTTGCAATATGTAAAGGTATCAAATCACATTGAACACCTTAAATTTACATGTTACATGCCAATTATATCTCAGTAAAGCTGGGGGAAAAATGTATGATGCAAAGTCCTTGCAGGATTTTGAGGAGGGTGGTAATAACTGTTTAAAATGCCTTATTGGCTGCTGTGTGGAAGGTAGAGCACAACAAGGCAAAAGGGGAAACAGAGAGGCAAGTAGGAGGCTACTGCTGTTGTCATCTGAGAGACTATGGCAGCTCTGATCACAGCGCACTAAGAGGATAAGAAGTCAGTAGATTCTGAATTCAAGAAACAATAGTTGCAAGGTAGGCTTGTCATGATTTAAACTCTTGAAAAATAAGAGAAGGGTTTTCAATGTATTACCTATGTATAAATATTTCAAATAGAAAGATACACCATGTTCTTGGGTTGCAAGAATCAATATTGTTAAAATGACCATACCACCCAAGGCAATCTACAGATTCAGTGAAATCCCTATCAAAATACCAATGGCATTTTTCACGGAACTAGAACAAATAATTTTAAAATTTGTTTGGAAACACAAACGATCCCGAATAGCCAAAATAATCTTGAGAAAGAAGAACAGAGCTGGAGGACTCACACTCCCTGACTTCAGACTATACTACAAAGCTACAGTAATCAAAACAGTATAATACTGGCACAAAAACAGACACAGATCAGTGGAACAGAATAGAGAAGCCAGAAATAAACCCACACACTTACGGTCAATCAATCCATGACAAAGGACGCAAGAATATACAATGGAGAAAAGACAGTCTCTTCAATAAGTGGTGCTGGGAAAACTGGACAGCTACATGTAAAAAAATGAAATTAGAACATTCTCTAACACCAGATACAAAAATAAACCCAAAATGGATTAAAGACCAAAATGTAAGACCAGATACTATGAAACTCCTAGAGGAAAACAGGCAGAACACTCTGACATAAATTGCAGCAATATTTTTTTGGATCCGTCTCCTAAAGTAAAGAAAACAAAAGCAAAAACAAACAAATGGGATCTATATTACATAATATAGTTACTCAGCTCTGTAATGAGAAAATTATATAAAAATTATACATCAGTATGTTACTTCCCTACAGAGCTTCATTGAAGAACTTCCCTGCCCTCGTGCTGCATTCAAATAACACTTTTGTAGTGTATATTTAAATGATCCGTAAATATATGTCTGTATATTATAGTTGAGTGTGCATGTATGTTATGTTATATTATCTTAAATTACTCTATTTTTCAATTGCTCTTCCTTTTAAAACAAAGTTTCCTTTAGAATTCTTAGGTTCCAAAAGCAAGACCTGCTCCAGTTGCAAACATATGTCAAAAAGGAATACACAAGCCTGAAACAAAGAGGCTTACACACTGCTTCCCAGTAGCAAGAACTTTCTAGTATCACAGCAGTCTGTCTTGGAAAAAGGTCTTTTTGATTGTTTTGGTCCTTTGCTCTTTATTCAAGATTGATTACTACCGGATCTTTCCTAGAGCGCTGTTCACAATGGTTTAAATGGTTTTAAATGACTCAAGCTTTGGCACCCCCTCACTAAAGTATTTGCTTTAGTGAATTCTAAATTTCTCTTACAGAGACTACAACTGTCTCGGAATCAGACTGCCTTCTGTAGTAATTACTGAGCACATGGTACAACGGGAGTCCTTGACATTCATTAAAAAAAGTGCAGGGGGTGGGTAAGGAAAAAAAAGAGTAAGAAAACTTAATCACAAGAAATTAGCATGTTTAAGTAAATCATTATAGTGCTCAGGAAGAAAGATCTGACAGAGACACTCAGAAGGAATCAGCCTCCAGGTTCAGCCAAGTTGGAGTTTTGCTTATCACTTATTCTTCTTACACAGGCTGACGCACTAAACCATTTTTCCTTATATACTTGCAGGAAGGGCCATTTTTATTAGGGTTCCTTCATTTTAAAATGCTCTCTGATGCCATGAGAACTTGATTAAATTGCTACCCATTCTTAAAGGGAAAAGGAGTTTTAATCTTCAAGGAAAAAACAGTGATCATACACTTACTGCAATGCAATATGCTCACAAAGACCCAAGCGTTCCACAGTCACAGGAACCTGAAGCGTTGTGGCAGAATTATTAGCAGGTAAGTTGATTTTGCAGAATGTTTACCTGATTGAATGGCTTTTAAACAACACTGTAACACAATATTCTGGTCACATAAAATTATATGCACAGCTACCCTCCATATAAACAGCAATATTTACTACTCTCCAAATAAATGGTACTGATAAAACAAATAAAAAATATAATATGGGGCCTATATTATTTGTGAGTTCATCCAAAAATCAAAATTCTTTAAAAATTTTTGCAAAAGTACAAACTGTGGGTTTTTTCCTCAATATTTTACCTTTACTTATTTTTCTTTAAAAGGGCACCTCTTTTTTCAGTTCAAAATGAGTTTTTATTTTACCATCCCAACTCATGTCTTTTTATAATGCATTTTAGAAACTCATCAGAGTACAAATATTTATTTTGTTCTACAATGATGCTTTCTACATTTATCAATTAATAATTTGATTCTTTTAGCAAGCAGTTATTGAAGAAAACCAAGAGTAGTACCAGGCACTATGCTTTTTGAGACATTATCCTTTTGGATACAACATATATTTCTATAAGGAGCGTTTTAAAAAATATCTTATTTGTGTACTATTGTATGAATTAACTTTGATAAACTGATGTATCTAATATATTTACTATTTTAACATGATACTGAGATTATGATTCATAGATTTATCTCTATGGTATGAATGGCATCTATTCTTGTCAGGGCTTGAGAACTATTTGATCCATATGTTCAAATATATTAATTCCATAGACAGATTTTCTTTGGGTATAACAGAGACTGCTAGCAGTTTATCAAAATCTCTGTCTTCTTTTTCCTCAGCACACAGCAGGATTACATCTCCTAACCTCCTTTGCAGTTAGATGTGGTCACATGACCCAGCTCTAATGGAACGTGAGCAGACGTCATACGTTCACTTCTAGGTTTCACTCATACACATTTCCCTGTGCTCCTCCTTGGTCTCTGCCCTTCTACCAGCTGGATGGAGACAATAACAAAGCCACAAATAAAAGGAGTCTGGATACCTAGTTGACTATGAAGAGGGAAGACAGCTTCCCAACCCAAACACTCAGCTAGGACTGTTAAATGAGCAAGAAATAAAGTGATAACACACTTCTGAATCTACTTGTTTTAGCAATTAGCCAATCCTAACTAATATACTTGGAGAAAAGTTTGAAGAACTATATAATGAGATTAGAAAAAAAAAAAAAAAGCATGAGACTAATAGAAGCAACAGGGTTAAATGAAACAAATTTCAGTAACTATCCTCCATTTGTTGCCAACACAGCAAATCCCGACAGCACTAGGACAGTCCATGGGTGTTGGAGCGGGAGAAGGGAGAGAGTCAACTTGCGGCAAGAGCATTTCCTGCTGCTCTTCCTAAATTACCTTCTTCATGCCCCTCACTTTTTCTGGTATGGATGGTGCAAAGAGCCCAGCCTTCAGGTTGGTCCTATTCTAATGCCTGCCTTGAGGCCAAGGTGGAGACAGAATTTGCAATCATTTTCAGAGAATCTTAGGACAGTTTGATGTTTGCCAAGGACAAAGTGAAAGCACTGCCTTTCCTGAGATGATAGAAGACTTTACACCTGGTCTATTTCCTGTCTCCACAGTCCTTCTTCATCCTCCCTTATTGTCTTCACTTTATCTTAGAACAGGTGGCCCTTGCTTTTGTTAATATTAATATCTCCACTTGTTCTTTAGCAGATCTTTTCCCGCCTCCTCCAAAGCTTTGTTTCCTTAAATATTCCCTTTTGGAATCACAGTGTCAGCTTTCTCCTTCCTTCTGACTATAAACATACTCTTTTTTCTTATCCACAACAAACACTCACACACACAAGAGAAATGACAATTAAAAAACAACTACCATCATAAAACCTATTTTGTAAATCTGCTACCTTGGGCTACAGCTCATTTGTTTTTCACCTCTTTAACCCCTCATTTATATACCACCTACTCACTCTTTCAATCATTATTTACTTATTATTTATTGTTGTTATTAGCTATTAACAACAATTTATTAAATATTAATTTGTTTCATATCGAATAACACGTTTCTGGAGGCACAAATATGATGAAGACAAAACTTTTGCCTTTGAGGACTTCACAGAGCTGGGAAGAAAGACAGATGAAAATAATTACACAGCAAGATGATTTTTCTGTAGTCTAGATACACTTAAAGGGCTATGAAAGTGCCTCCTCCCTCAAAAGGCACAATTAATACTACTTTTCAGGCTGGAGAAGAAAGCTTCATAGAAGGAATGACATTTGAATTGAAAAGACATAAGCTTTTGTAAGCCAGACAAGAGGAAAATGAGTATTTAGGCAGGAGTTGCAGAAATAACAAAGGCAATAAGTAATATGAGAAAAACATTGTGTACAAAGAAATAATTAAGTTGAAGAAACAACAAGTAGTCTGCTGTGGTTAGAATGAAGGAAAGGCAATTGAATTAGAGACGGGGATTGGAGATTGTCCAGAAGTGGCTACTTAGAGCCCTAGTTTGAAGGGTCTTTAGTGAGTTTGGACCTTTATATTATAGAAAAGTTTTAAATAGGGAAAAGAAGTGATATGATCTATATGAAAAAGTCACATGATGGAGAGTCAGGTTATACAAGAGTCAGGAAGAGGGAAACTCATCAAAGGCCATTGAAAGCTTCAGGTAAATGTACTGGAGGCCCGTACTGAGGGTTAAGAGTGTCCGGCACTTGCATTATGAAGTACCTCAGTGACCATAAAGTAATTTTCCCTCTTCTGCTTGAGCAAAAAGTAGACTTATTGACTTTGACTCCTTCCCCAAATTGACTGAGAAAAGGCTACTGCAACAGGTGTACAGAATTTTCTAAAGGCAAACATCCAACAAGATTTGGCTTTTAAGACCGCCCACAGTAAGCCTCCCTTATTAAGTGACTTGTAGTCATGGCCAAATGAAAGAACTAAATGCATAATAACTATTACTTATTCTAAGCATTAAAAAAGTGCTCATCAGCACCCAATTTTTGTCTTTTCCTATCTCCATCTGGCCATACTGTTAAAAGGCAAGACTTAATAACAGCACCCTCATGAACGAGAACTAGAGCCTTTTGCAGCAGGTGGTGCCCACCTCTGCCTACAGAATTGCAGCCCAAACAATCTGCTTGGAATTGCAGAGAACTCAGTAGAATGTGCTTATGACTCAGCCTGTTAAGTAGGAGGACTGTTATTGTTATTTTAACTCCTGCCAGAGTATGTGGGCAACTCTCCCTCTTTCTGTCTTGAGTTAACCAAGAGACATCCCTCTTCAAAACCTCACCCCGGAATAGGTTCTTGCTCAGTTAGAGCCAGAACAGTTTGGGGTCTGGGTATGACTGCCAGCTGATAGCGCAGATTAGAAAAGGCTTTCATAAAGGGAACATCTGATATCCTAATTTACCAATAGAATTTTATTTTTAGAATGTTTAATCTGCCTTTAAAATTATTCACACAGAGTGCCATAGACCAGAGCTGAATGCTGATGAGACAGTAATCAGCACAAGTCAAGGTACTTATTTTCGGAAAGGATGGTGAAAATACCAGGGTTTCTTTCTCTTTCCCTTAACCCTGGGGGTATTGTGGTCCTACTGTTTGTCTTTCTCTTGCCAAATGTTCTCAACAGTGTAAACATTCATCAAGTGCTGCTCCTAAGGAATACTGTAAAAATGAAACAAAAATCAGCCTATTTTACAGAACATTGTCTTAAAGGATAAACTTCACCCATCAATGTATGATGAAAAGATGTAAATCTCTTTGACGATAAAGCAAAATCTAAGCAATGTCAGGTTGTGGCAAGTCATTATTATGTAGACAAAAGATGGCGTGGAATAGTAAAATAAATATGTTCTGCTTTCAAAATGGTTTTCTCATTTCCACTCAGCTAATTTTTCTCTGTGTTTCTGGTGCTATAAATTAAGATTCAAGATTACATATCAGTAGAATAAAATTTTGTCATAATGCTATAAAATCATATGTCAAAAAGATGCAGGAAAGCTCCTCAGCATTCCAGAAGCGAGGGACTCTACTAAGACAAACTGAAAGAATCCTGAAAAGGGCAACAACCGTCACTGGTGTGCGTGAAAGATAGCATGTGTATTCCAAAGTAACCTTTGCATGCCTCTCTAGTCCTTCAAAAAGTGAGGGTCCACCAAGATAGAGATACCATTCTAGACACAGCTCAGAACATCACATAGTCTCTGCCCTCAGTGGGGAGAGAGAGGATGTTGAGATGACATCAGGGAGGTAGAAGATGTCAGCTTATATAGCACCTTCCTGGCCACAGCAGGAGTGTGGGTTTTCTTCTGACTATTAAGGACAGTCCTTGGTGGATTCTGAACAAAAGAGTCATATCAATTGATTTATAAAAGATCAGACTATGTGAACAATACATTATACAAGAGCAATATTGAGCACAGGAGGCTACTGCATTCTCTAAAATGAGAGAGAGTAGATTCCAATGATACAGGTAAAGACAACGAGAAAAGATTAGATTCTGGACAGAGGTGAGCTTGTCACTGTTATTATCTGCAATGAGGCTTAAGAAGGTTAAATAATCTGCCTCTAATAGGTAGTGGAGGCCAGAAATAAAGCAATGGTCAGGGTCGTTCACTACGCTTTAAATGTCTACGTGGGACTTCTGCGTCAAAAAGCTGCTGAGATTATATGAAGTAGGCAGACTTAAATGTTAGAGAGATATAACAATCTTTATACTAAGAACTACACGTATTAGGTTTGAAAAATTCAATTCTAAATTTCACAGAATTAGTTATATTAGCACATGATTATAAAGATTTTGCCATTTACAAAGCATTTTCACTCCTATTATCCCATTCAACGTTATCATAGCAAAATAGAGATATCTAACAGTCACATTTATGATATCACTGAAGTGTCAACTACAAATTGGCACTTGCCATTGGCACTTGTTATCTACCTCTACAAGGATTAGATCAGGTACTGCAGCTGCTGATTTTCAACATCCCCTGAAAGGAGTTCAGGGTGGACAGCAGAAATGAGGTACTCTGTGCTCTGGGGAGGGGGGGTGGCGTAAACAGGCAGAACAGGTCTTCAGATAGTTAGATATTTTCAGGAGCCGATTTTATGAGCCCAATTCTTATATCTCCTCAGATCTAGAAAAGCAGTAAAATCCTTCATGGTGACTTCTGCTTCCCGTGACTAGCAGTACCCTGCACAACACTAGCAGAAACCTTCTGTAAAAAAATATATGCTTGATTGCATGTATTCCCCCTTCACCAAAATCACATATATACTGACCTTCCCCCCTGCCTCCTTGGAGCGGTTTCTCAGAGCTATCTGAAATGTTGTCTCCCGGGCTGCAGTCCTCATCTTGCCCCAAATAAAACTTAACTTGCATCTCTCATGTTGTGCATTTTTTAAGACAACAGAAGGAATTTTTGCCATTCTCAATAGCTTGTTTTCTTTTTTTAACATCTTTATTGGAGTATTATTGCTTTACAATGGTGTGTTAGTTTCTGCTGTATAACAAAGTGGATCAGCTATACGTACACATATATCCCCATATCTCCTCCCTCTTGCGTCTCCCTCCCACCCTCCCTATCCCACCCTTCTAGTTGGACACAAAGCACCAAGCTGATCTCCCTGTGCTATGCGGCTCCTTCCCACTAGCTATCTATTTTACATTTTGTAATGTATATATAAGTCCATGCCACTCCCTCACTTCGTCCCAACTTACCCTTCCCCCTCCCTGTGTCCTCAAGTCCATTCTCTATGTCTGCATCTTTATTCCTGTCCTGCTGCTAGGTTCTTCAGAAGCATTTTTTATTTTTTTTTAGATTCCATATATATGTATTAGCATACGGTATTTGTTTTTCTCTTTCTGACTTACTTCACTCTGTTTGACAGTCTCTAGGTACATTCACCTTGCTACAAATAACTCAATTTCATTTCTTTTTATGGCTAAGTAATATTCCATTGTGTATATGTGCCACATCTTCTTTATCCATTCATCTGTCGATGGACACTTAGGTTGCTTCCATGTCCTGGCTATTGTAAATAGAGCTGCAATGAACATTGTGGTACATGACTCTTTTTGAATTATGGTTTTCTCAGGGTATATGCCCAGTAGTGGGACTGCTGGGTCATATGGTAGTTCTTTTTTTAGTTTTTTGAGGAAACTCCATATTGTTCTCCATAGTGGATGTATCAATTTACACTCCCACCAACAGTGCAAGAGGGTTCCCTTTTCTCCACACCCTCTCCAGCATTTATTGTTTGTAGATTTTTTGATGATGGCCATGCCGACTGGTGTAAGGTGATACCTCATTGTAGTTTTGATTTGCATTTCTCTAATGATTAGTGATGTTGAGCATCCTTTCATGTGTTTGTTGGCAATCTGTACATCTTCTTTGGAGAAATGTCTATTTAGGTCTTCTGTCCATTTTTGGATTGGGTTGTTTGGTTTTTTGATATTGAGCTGCATGAGCTGCCTGTAAGTTTTGGAGATTAATCCTTTGTCAGTTGCTTCATTTGCAAATATTTTCTCCCATTCTGAGGGTTGTCTTTTTGCCTTGTTTATGGTTTCCTTTGCTGTGCAAAAGCTTTTAAGTTTCATTAGGTCCCATTTGTTTATTTTTGTTTTTATTTCCATTGCTCTAAGAGGTGGGTCAAAAAGGATCTTGCTGTGATTTATGTCATAGAGTGTTCTGCCTATGATTTCCTCTAAGAGTTTTACAGAGTCTGGCCTTACATTTAGGTCTTTAATCCATTTTGAGCTTACTTTTGTGTATGGTGTTAGGGAGTGTTCTAATTTCATTCTTTTACATGTAGCTGTCCAGTTCTCCCTGCGCCACTTATTGAAGATGCTATCTTTTCTCCATTGTATATTCTTGCTTCCTTTATCAAAGATAAGGGGACCATATGTGCATGGGTTTATCTCTGGGCTTTCTGTCCTGTTCCATTGATCTATATTTCTGTTTTTGTGCCAGTACCATACTGTCTTGATTACTGTAGCTTTGTAGTATAGTCTGAAGTCAGGGAGCCTGATTCCTCCAGCGCCGTTTTTCTTTCTCAAGATTGCTTGGGTATTCAGGGTCTTTTGTGTTTCCAGACAAATTGTGAAATCTTTTGTTCTAGTTCTATGAAAAATGCCATTGGTAGTTTGATAGGGATTGCATTGAATCTGTAGATTGCTTTGGGTAGTATAGTCATTTCCACAATGTTGATTCTTCCAATCCAAGAACATGGTATATCTCTCCATCACTTTGTATCATCTTTAATTTCTTTCATCAGTGTCTTATAGTTTTTTGCATACAGGTCTTTTTTCTCCTTAGGTAGGTTTATTCCTAAGTATTTTATTCTTTTTGTTGCAATGGTAAATGGGAGTGCTTCTTTAATTTCTCTTTCAGATTTTTCATCATTAGTATATAGGCATGCAAGAGATTTCTGTGCATTAATTTTGTATTCTGCTACTTTACCAAATTCATTGATTAGCTCTAGTAGTTTTCTGGTAGCATCTTTAGGATTCTCTATGTATAGTATCATGTCATCTGCAAACAGTGACAGTGTTACTTCTTCTTTTCCAATTTGGATTCCTTTTATTTCTTTTTCTTCTCTGATTACTGTGGCTAAAACTTCCAAAACTATGTTGAATAATAGTGGTGAGAGTGGGCAACCTTGCCTTGTTCCTGATCTTAGTGGAAATGGTTTCAGTTTTTCACCATTGAGAACGATGTTGAATAGCTTGTTTTCTCTCTCTGGGTAGATATTGTGCCTTCCTTACTCTTCTAACACCAGTCCCCTCAACTCTCATAAATGAATCCTAATAATATTGGTGGAACAAATGAAACTGCAATTGAGGTATCAAACAGGTTAAGTTCTCCCCATTCTTTTTCTGGTAGGAGTATAGCTTTGAAGTCTGAGAGAGATGAATTTGAATCTGGGCTCTGCAATCACTATATGATCTTAGTAAGTTACCCGACGTATGTTGGCCTTGATTTCCCATCTGCAAAATTGCATTGCACTTGTGACATGCAAGGCTTGCATCAAATCTTACACGTACTCATATTTGCCCAGCAAAGGTTAGTTAATCTCTTCTTTCTCTCCCAACTCCATCAGAGTAGTAATTTACTCCCTTCAGAAAATAAAATGGTTATGAAATATTCTATGTCTATAAATATTATTATATGTTGATATTTCTTTTACCTTAAAAAATGTAGTGATACAGAAAATTAGAAAAAAATCCTTTTTAAAAAGTTTCTCTCATGATTTTTGAAGGGCATATGAACAGCTAACATGGGCCAAACAAGAGTGTTTTTCTTTTATGTATCTTTCAAATTTCAAGGGTAGTATTTACATTGTGTTTGGGAATAGTCAGTATTTCACCTATGGGGAAATAAAACAAATTTCAATATTGTGTTATGGCAAAAGCAGTAAAAAATATGAGTACCATTAGTTAGCAAGATCCTTGCAGCCAAAAAAACAAAACAACAAAAAAACTTTTCTAATAGGAAAAATTGAAACAAACAGAATTGGCATGATATCACATATTAAGATATTTGGATCTCTTATATAGAAATCTGGGAGATGCTTTGAAAGCCATACTTAACCCATTGTAGCATTAAACCTTCAAAATGCTTAAAGTTATTTAGAAATAATAGTTAATAAGACTGAGCACCAGATGACTGAAACATTACAATGAGTCAACTTTACCGCAGAATGAGTCAACCAGATCTTTATGTATCAATATGGATGAATCTCTAAATATAATGTTGGGTGAAGGCAAGGTGCAAAAGAATATCTGCAGTATGATGCCATTTATACAAACTTTCAAAATGTAAATGATTATATGGGATATTGTTTCATACATATGTCATTAAATTTAGGACATCATTAAACATAGGAAGGTTATATCATCTTCAAGATTACGACACATTTTAGGAAGAAGGGAAAGGTTTATTTCTTTAGAAAAGATTTCAACAAAGCTGAATGTTAGCATTTTTTTCAAATTCATGTGGCTGATACTCAGGTATTTCTTATAATATTTCCCATATTTCACTTTGGAAATTTTGTAAGCTTTCTTGATTAAAAATAAAATAATAAAGAAATAATGAAAAGAGAAAAGTGCATACTGCTACAGCAGATTTAAGACGGGATATTCAGTACTTCCAGTAACAAGAGATTACATGAAAATGCAGCCTTCATTTCCTAGAATAAGAAATCATTCATCTGTACTCTTTCCGTAATATTATTCTGCTTCTATCAGAGGAATTTTGAGTTCAAAGACATTAACATGAAAGAAAATATTCTTTCTGCTTGTAAACTGAGCTAAAGTGTACACACTCCTTTATTTACTCATGCAACAACTGTAAAGTAACAAGTACAAACCTAAAGTAAATGTTTCCCTGCCATCTCTTTGGGCAAGTGCATTGTCTTTTTTTCTTCCTTAATCAGAGACAACCAACTCAACACAAACAAGAATCTGATGACTAGGCATTTCTACCACAACTAGCCTCACAATAATAGCTGGGCTGACGTTCTTTCCAGCGCCTTAATCCCAGACCCCAGGATACAACCTTGGGTGAACTTCTATACCTACCTACCTCCTCTGTCTCGGCCTCATGCCCCTAATCTATAAAAGGAGCACCCTTATATCTACTCACAGGGTTATACAGAATAAATGGTTTAGTTTATGTGAAGTAAGTCATGTAGGACCACAAATGGCACATAGTAAGTGTTGAGAAGACACTATTGATATTGTTAACCATAGCAGAAGAGACAGGCTTAGTTCAATCCTCATTTCAGAGAAAGATTTTTTCATTCATTTACTATGAAATCATTCAAAACATTATGAAATGCTATTTTAATAATCCTAAATCTATTAGCTGTAGAATGCTTGTATATTTTTCCCTTATCAAAATGAATTGGTACTTATTTAATGAAGATTTTTTTTTAAATGTGGTTAACAAAGGTTTAGTTTCCACAATTGTGGGTAAACTCTTTTATTGTAGAGAGGATAGGGTCTTACCTATTCAAAGAAGTGGTAAAATGGTAAAGTTCGTTATATTGTGTTCTCAAAGGGTTGATAATATGTTCTGGTTTCTTCTGTAAAAAAAAGAAGTTAGGAAATTAATAATTTAATCTCTGATCTATGTATATCAATTACATCATGTAGGTCAATACTAAATTCAACTCACGGCTTTATTCTTATAATGGGTAACTGAGACTATGAGATGAATTTCATGATGGTTCCTTATAGTCATACACTGAGCATTTACAAACAGCTAGGTCCTTTTCTGAGTGTTTCGAATAGAGAAGTGAAAATGCTAACTGTTGCAGACTTTTTCTTACTTTTTAGCTTCACTCCAGTAAAGCTTTTATAAAGAAAAAATAATATTTTAACTTGTTTAAATTGTTTTCAGCTAATAAATAGTAGGGAATTGTATTCTCTCCCAAGAGAATATATTTGTCCTGGTAAATTGTTAACTACACCCAGTAAGTTTTAAAGGCCTGGGCCTCTAGCCCAGTCTGCACTGATTCTCTACAGCACAGGATGGAAGGGAATTTTTTTACCAACTAATTACATTTTCTGTCTAGAGTACTAAACTTATTTTGACATTCAGAATCCTAAAAGTCATTCTGGATTAGTAATTCTGCTTAGAAATTCCACTAGAACAATACAAAGTATTTCTTACTGAAATAAACACAATTACTAGAAGGCACTAGCTTTGTTTTGTACCTTACAAGCCATTCAGGTGTACTCGCCCTCAATACATGAGTGTCCTTAAATGCAAGGGGCAGAGCTGAGGCTCATTTTTAAGTCCTGCTCTCTTACAATAGATGTCTAAATCTACACATCACTATGTGTCTCCACCAAGGCCTGTGTGATTTTCACGTCTGGTAAAACAGACCCCATCCTGTTCTCAAGGAAGATGTTGCTCTACAAGTAAGGAGCCCTAAGAGTTAAACTGAGAGCTATTAATTCTTCTTCAAGACCCAGAAGGAAAGGTAAACTTGGAAAGACATAAAGCAGGTGCCTCAGTTCTTCTCTGTGACCCTTCAAAGAAAAATTTGTATATGGATATGAGCAGACAAGGTTTTGATTCAAAAGTGACAAACATTGACTGGGCCAGGACCTGTATTAAGTGCTTTTACATGTATTAGCTCACTTAATCTGTGAGCATTTACATACAATGTACAGTAGCAAACAAATCTATTAACGCATATTAAAGATAGAAAGGCTTAACATTTAAAAAAAAATAAAGAAAATTCTGCAGGCAAGAAGAAACACAGTAGAATTTTCCACTCCCTCAAATAACTTGATAGATATTTTAGGAAAAAAAAAATTTGACTACCCAGACCTCTGTACACAGCTATTTTTTCCTTTAGTCCAGCTCAGTGGTTCTCAACTTTGGAATATATATAACATTATTATACAGAGTGCTATACACAATAACAAGACTCTATAATACAGAGTTCTATGTACAATAACAAGACTAAAGAACTTTCTTTTTTGCAAATGCTCAATTACTTTTATTGAATTGTTAATGATTTCAATAATTGGAAACAACATCAATAAATTAGTTAAATAAATGACAATACATTTGAAGACTAGAGTATTTTGCAGCTTTTAGACAGTATCAACTAGTGTTATGAGTACTGGTATGAAAAGATAACCAAAATATAAAACAAATGTTTAAACAGAATGTAAAGTGAAAATAGCAAGTTGGAGAATGCTATACATATAGTAAGACTAAAGAATTTTTAAGGGTAGTTTTGATCAAAAGCAAATTAAACCTCACAGGTTGATTTTAGAACAAAAAGAAAATGGTAAATCAGCTCTGGACCTTGTTCAGAAAGAAAGAGTTTTTGGGTAATTAATCAACGACTACTGAATAAAATATCATCCTTTATTTCTTAAGTTCCTTCTTTTCCTTAAATTCTTTAACGTGCATAGTTTTTTCACTTCATCTTCATGATTTTCAAATTAACGTGCACACACATATGTGTGCAAGTACACAATTATATATGTGTGCATGTATATTTTACTCTAGTAAAAATAAGAAAAATAGGAATTCTCTAAGAACAGGGGTCAGCTAACTATGGCCCATGGACCCAGTCCATCCTGATGCTGCCTGTTTTTCCAAACATAGTGTTCTGGGCACCCAGCCACGTCCATTCATTTCCTTGTTGTCTGTGGCTGCATTCATGCTCCACTGCCAGAGCGGAGTAGTTGTGACAGAGACCGTGTGGTCCTTTATATATTTATGTATCACCTCAAATGTTTACTATCTGGCCCTTTACAGAAAATGTTTATTTACACCTGCTATCAAGGAACATGTTCGTCATTTGAGTAACACTAAAAACAATATTGAAAAATAATCCCCCCGTCTTTTAAAGTTTTTCCAAAAATTAACTCAATAGTTATATATGAATGAGAGAAATTCCAGCCTTAAACACTTAAAAACTAATTTCATTCCAACAGAACTGGAGAATTATTGGCCAAAGGATGAGATGATTATTTGAAAGTTGACCATGCCCAGGACCTATTAGCCATAAAAATAATGCCCCATTTACCCATCATCCAGACTTTTGTGTGTTTTTTTTGTTTGTTATAAAATTAAAATGACTTTCGTTTTTCTAGGCTTTATTTTATGAGAAAAAGATAAATACCATCTGGGAATTATTACTATTATTATTTTTTAGTTAATTTTTTATTTGTTTTATTTTGGGCTGTTTTGGGTCTTCGTTGCTGCGTGCAGGCTTTCTCTGGTTGTGTCGAGCAGGGGCTACTCCTCGTTGCAGTGTGGGGGCTTCTCATTGTGGTGGCTTCTCTTGTTGCAGAGCATGGGCTCTAGGTGTGCGGGCTTCAGTAGTTGTGGCACACGGGCTCAGTAGTTGTGGCACATAGACTTAGTTGTTCCGCAGCATGTGGGATCTTCCCGGACCAGGGCTCGAACCCGTGTCCCCTGCATTGGCAGGTGGATTCTTGACCACTGCACCACCAGGGAAGTCCCTGGGAATTATTTTTAAAAAGCAACTTATGGCCTATTCCATAAGGCACATAAAATTGAATAGTCATTTTAAATTAATACAGTGCAGTTAGAGGTGATCATTTTTATTCCATACCAAAAGGTTTAAATTAACACAGTTTTTGTTAAGAATATTATTTGGCACAGTTTTAGTATTTGATATACTATATAGACTGGCTGCAACACCCCTAAAATAATATTAGCAAACACTTACACAGCACTTATTATGTGCCAGACAATGTTCCAAGCACTTCATATACATTAATTCACTTATTCCTCACAATCACCCTCTAAGGAGGCAACTGTTATTATCCCCATTTTACAGATGAGAAAACTGAGGTCAAGAGACTTTAAATGCCCTTCCCAGCATTACACAGCTAGAAAGTAGTCAAGCCTTTCAGCCTTTATAGACCCTGAGAGTTGGTTTTAGATCTTCAACTCTGGTTAATGACAAGTTCAGACATAAAGGCTTTGTGGCTTCTCTGAGAAGTGGTATTTCACCAATGGAAAATTGCAGTTTACTGGAAATACTTAGCACATCTATTATTCAGTATATTCAGCTTCTTGAACAAATTGAAATTTACTCAGCTGCTCCATTATTTCTATCAGGTTTGCTTATGCCACTTTCCAGAACTTCTTAGAGCTGGGTCTGAACATTGTCGAGAATCATGACTGACACCTGACAAAATCAACTGGTTGACAACGATATTTACAGGCTGCCTACCCATGATAGAGAACAGGATGTGCACTGGCATCACAAAGTAAGATGTGTGAATCATTTAAGGAGGAACCCAAGACAAACACTTGTTCAGCTATAAACAAAATCAGCTTTTATCAGCTGGTTACTCAGATAAATAGGACGTGCAGTCAATGCACTTAGGCTGCATATAATACATGTTTGGCTGTGGTATATTTATATGCAAGTTATGTGACACCTATAGGGTTGACGTTAGAATGATAAATTCATGCAGACTTTCAGAATCTCATGAAGAAAATATTGCCAAGGCATGGTTTTCCCAACTGATATAAGAACCCAAGATTCATTAAGCAACAAAGTAATGATGAAAACTTTCCTGGATTGCCAGACCAGGATATACTTTTCATTAACCTTTGAAATACATTCTAGCATTAAGTATCATTTGGTTATTTTTCACGTTTTGACAGACTTTGTTAGGTAACCTAAACGCTGAGATGCTTGAAGTTGCTGGAATCCTGAATAGCATTTCTGCCGGCTAAGCTTAACCTCGTTGGCTAGCGTTAGCCTACTCGGTTAGCTCTCAAATAAACAATATTAACGTCGTTCTCCACCTATATCAATCTGCTTTGTGAGGTTTTGAACAGTTCATGTAATTCAGTGCACTTGTCCAGGATAACAAGATTGCAACTAAGTTGCCAATACCGCTGGGAAAATATCCACAATCCAAGCAGTCGTTAAATAGGAGAGCAGCTACCAACATAAACCATTTAGTCGAACATACTACTAAACCATTTCTATTCCCTAAAGGTTCAGAAGCAGTTCATTAGCACTGGTTATTTGTCAGTAGCTGAAAGTCACAGTGAACCAAACTCACTGATAGTTGGACAGATCAGAGAAAATATCTTCCTTTCTTAGCGCTTTTGCCAAAGTTCTTTTAGGAGAACATTATGTTTCTTGCAAAGGAAACATGCTTAAAAATATACACTGGAAAGAACTAAGGACAGTTAACACAAGCCCTAGTCAGAACATATGGTCTCCAGTTGACCAGAGAATCTAGGTAAGGTAGACAGTAAGAATTTCCCCTTTTAATACTCAAACCTGCTACTCCAGGCTATTGCCAAGGACTAGCTGACTGCATGAAGGTGACTTAAGAGAAATTATCTAGCCTTGTCCAAAGAATCTCAACATAATTCAGAGAAGTAAAAATAGGCTACAAATAGGTGAAGGGTAAAGGATTGGATCAGTCAGAAAAGTCAGTCAAGTTTCTGAGTCTTCACAAAATAAAGGTTTATATACTGTTCATACAAATCCTGATGTGAGTAGGGTAACTCTCCTGGTGGAGACCCAGTAATCTGGCTGCATTCTTCTCATTGCTCAACTAACTCGTGGCCTCAAGATTGCTGCAGCAGGAGAGGAAGCCATCTGGAGGGCTGTGCATTGGTTCCCCCATGTTTAAACACGGAAGTGACACACCTCACTGGCTCTCACAGCCTCCTGGACTGAACCAACCACACGGCTGTGCCTCAGTGCAAGGGGCTGAGAAACAGGAAAGACACACGGAGGTTTGCTGAGCAGTACGAGTCTCCACTGCACGAGGGAAAAAGGCACGATGAGATGCCCAGGGGCTGTTTTAGGGCCCTGTTTAGATTCCTTCCTTGTTGAGAAGGGTTGAAAAGAAATAATGCTCAGTGATATCAGCTAAAAACTTGTTTTGCCAAATTAACACGTGCTGACTCGGTGTGTGTGTGTGTGTGTGTGTGTGTGTGTGTGTGTGTGTGTATAAATAAATAAATAAATAAATATTTTATTTTCTTAACATGAATTGGCACTGCAATATAGAGAACCTTGGGGAGCAAGAGGGCACCTGTGTCAGTGTTTCCACTTGCTGATGTATTGCACTGATGTTTTCTGCTCAGAATCAGACACAGCTGAAGAACTAACACTTCTTTGCTTGACAGAAAGCCATCTGTTCATTTGTTTCTAATTTTTATACAAACACTAACCATTTTAAAAATGGTAGAATAAGTTAATGCAGATGCTCAGGTTCATGAGGTGTAAGGGAAGGGACTAGGTGGGGAGGTGCACAGAGGAAACAAGGCTGCCACAAAACTTATCGTGCCAGATGTCACAGAATGATTTGACTCTCATGTTCAAAACTTTTCTGTCAAAGTGATAAAAACTAAGTTTCTTGCCCTGGCCTCAAGGGCTTCCATACGGTGACTATACTCTACTTTTTCAAGTTTATCCCCAACTTTCTACCATCACAAGCGCTCACAGCTTCTTAGACTAGTTATTTTGTAGACCTATTAATTGCCTTTTTCATTGCAGCTTCATATTTTTCTTCTTCCCTTCTGCAAAGTCCTCTTCTTTCTCTTTTCCGTCTCTTCTTGCCTCCCTGCCTCCCCCTCTTCTCTCCCTTCCTTACGCCTTCTAGGTTTGGCAACACCTTGTGGAACTGAAGCCCTCTTCTCTAAGATTTCTTCCCCCTGTCACTTCCAAGAATGCCCACTGCTGTCTGGCTCTTGTTTTTATCACTTATTTGGCATTCATATGAACTACTTTGTGTTGTCACTTAAGCTTATTGACATGGAAACAAGTTCACATCCCCACCCTTTTTTCTGCTTTATTTCAATTCTAGAAGTCATTGGTTTCTATCAAATATATGAATTCTTTTTTTCATAGTATTTTGAGTTCAAAACAAATACAAATGAAGGACAAAAAATATTAAGCCACATAAGAATA
Source organism: Balaenoptera musculus (assembly GCF_009873245.2). NCBI lineage: Eukaryota > Metazoa > Chordata > Mammalia > Artiodactyla > Balaenopteridae > Balaenoptera > Balaenoptera musculus. The sequence goes on along the minus strand of NC_045791.1, from coordinate 86,068,509 downwards.
TACAATGCACTTCAAGTAAGGCTGCCATATTATTAAATTGTCTCAAGAGGTATTAGCAATTTACACTTCTATTTCCTTACACCATCAGCAGCACTGTGTACTATTAATTTGTTTAATGTCTGCCCCACCTCACCTCAACTAATCTGTAAACTCTAGATGGCCAGGGGCCATTTTCTTTTGTATGTACTCTCTTTTGTATTACTGTACTCCCTGGCTGGGAGCAAGTACTTAATAAACTATTCATCAAATGAATGAAAAATTGAAGTATGTACTCCAAAAATGGAAAAGTATGCTGATACTTTAATCGTGTGTATATGAACTCCTCTGTTTCAAGCAATGAAATCTCCTTATCAACCTGGCTTACTGTTTCCCTGATTTGAAAGTGGGTTCAATGAATGAAAGAATGATAGCAGTTTATTTCCCTAAACATTCTGGTTAGAACTTGGTTAAATTAGATCTTTGAAATAAAAATAACACAAACTTTAGATATGGAAGCTGTTTTGGAACCCTGGCCTATCACCTACTGGCTGTGGAATACTGGGCAGAACTTCTGACTTTTTGGATCCTCAGTTTTATCATCAGTAAAATAGAGATTATCAATGCTATTTCCCTTACAGAGCTGCTGCAAGAATTAAATAAAATCATCTGTAGAAAAGTGCTCTGACAATTGTGGGAAATTGTGATGTGTCAGTATCAGTCTTCAAATAGTATTTCTTCACCACTTAGCACAACTACATACACTTGCGAAGAGATTATGTATTAACTTGAACAAACTTCATGCCAATACAAGATTTCTTAGCTTCAACTCTTCTCTTTACTTTTGCTTAGCTGCCAAATCCCTTTTGTAAGTTCTTAGGACACAGGATGTCTTTGGGAAGGACTGTGTCAGATAAAGAATCTCATTCACTAACAGCCCCAAGCTCACCTGCTGGGAACCATCTGTCAACCTGCAGCAGCGTGTAGAGATTTCACCAGGAAGGCATTTGGCTGAACCCGGGTGACAGAGCACCAGGCTATTTTTGAGGTCACAGTGAGCACTCAAATTCCAGCTGTGGCCTAAAGAAATAAGAATTCAGCCCACTGATGATGTCCTTTGCCTGAGCTTCTGCACTCTCTGAGGATGACATTCTTGACTGCTGTTATCATTTTAAAAGGCACGCATTTAGAAAAGAAGACTCCACCAGAGAGAGGAAAATACATGCTGTGCTGTAGTCATCTGGCCAGAAAAATAAAATTCTGGCAAATCTACTTTTCATCCGAAGAGCTGAAAGCTCTGGAAGCAGAGGGATTTCATCAACATACTGGAGTGCTGGGGAGGAGTTTACAACTAAGGGTGATCTCCAGCTGATTCAGGTCCTTCATCTTTTGCTGCATATTGTTCAAGAGGCAACCCATGATAACTTAATTAGCACAGTGGGAACTAAGTTGCCACCCACCCCTCCCCCTTCTGTAATGCTAATTTGAAATATCTTCTTTTCCTCCTCAAGTTATTTTCTTAACAGTGGCAGCCAACATTTTATTACTAAAGAAATTGTCAGTAATGACCTATTTTAAAAAGTGAAGATTTCTTAATGGAGTGAGGATATTACTTGCTTGCTGAGAGAATGTATCAAAATAAAAGCTAGCCTTGAAAGGTATCTGAATCTCCAGTATTAGCACTCCAAGGTGTTCTGGAAATTCTATAACAATATTTATGCATGCATGATATGTCCCATCAATAATCTTAAAAATATTAAAACACACAAGGATAAATCATTAAGACTTCACCAAACAAAAGGGGAGGACTTGGCATGGAGATGCTATTAACACAAAACAAAACAAAACAAAACAGTTTCAGGGCTTCCCTGGTGGCGCAGTGGTTAGGAATCCTCCTGCCAATGCAGGGGACATGGGTTCGAGCCCTGGTCCGGGAAGATCCCGCATGCCGCGGAGCAACGAAGCCCGTGTGCCCCAACTACTGAGCCTGCCCTCTAGAGCCTGTGCTCTCGAGCCACAACTACCGAAGCCACGCGCCTAGAGCCTGTGCTCCGCAACAAGAGAAGCCACCACAATGAGAAGCCTGCACACCGCAACGAATAGTCCCCGCTCGCTGCAGCTAGAGAAAGCCCGCACGCAGCAACGAAGACCCAATGCAGCCAAAACTAAATAAATAAATAAATAAATATATTAAAAAAAAAAAAAAAAGTTTGCCTCCCTATAAATAGGAGGCAAAGGAGGAGGCAGATCATCTGCTGGGGGAGCTCTTTAAAGCGTTTTCTCCCCCTCTTCTATTATTCTGTCGGTGGCCATGTAATTTCCCTCCTTTCTACTCTTTTCAGGAGGGTGTTCTATTATTATGCTTTATTTAATTGGCTTAGATTTAAGTAAATAAATAGACACCACTGAGTTGAAGGGCAGTCGGAATGGAGGGAAGAGGAGAGCAGAAATCAACACGGGAGGAGGGGCACGGAGAGATAGGGACTGCAGGACTGGAGCCAGATACCAGAGAACCCAAGCACTGTATGTTAGTGAAAGGCTTTTATCTAAAGCTCCTAGTGGCCACTTAACATCTATAATCAAGCCATATGTGTCTGATTTATACAGAAACATATGAAAATAAGATTAAAGTCTAAGCATTAAAGAAAACAGCAAGTGAGCCAATGAGACTGCAAATATTCCAGCTGCTCTAATTACTGTGGTTCCAAAGGAAATGTGAGAGCTGCTGATGCCTTGCTTGGGTTCCCCTGGGACCACATCAGCCACCTCTGGTATTTGCAGGCACAGAAGTTTGCTTCAGAGGTAAGGTTTTACCCTCACACTCTGAGAGCGGTTTTTAGAGCTACTCTAGGCCAATGAAGAGGCAACAGTCTTTACACAAAATTATTGCAACTTTAAAGGTGTATAACTGGATCACTTTGCTGTATACCTGAAACTAACACAACACTGTTAATCAACGATACTCCAACATAAAATAAAAATTTTTTTTAATTTATTATCTTTTTAAAATTGTCGCTTCCCGTAAGTACACTAAAAAGTCTTGGAGTCTTAGGGTGGTCTAACTCCACGTGCCAGTCTACTCTCCCCCCAATCCCACTGACCACCCCCATCTCTCAGGCTCTTCCTAACACAGTGAAGTCCAGCAGCCTGTCCTGTGAGTACCCCCTGCACCTAGTGACTGGCATTATGTCATCTTTAGCAGAGGCTTGACTTCAAAGACTTTAGAAGTACCTTCTTAGTGAAGGAGCCCAGATCCTACAGGACAGTGGTTTTGTTTATTTAATTTATTAATGATTTTACTTCTCCTGTCTCACATCCATCCTATTTTTAATGTAATGCCAAGCTGAAAGTCATTCAGCTAAAAGAAAACTCATGCAGCGAAAGAAAAACAACGAAAAAATAAAAACACATAAAAAAGAGACTGGAAGCCATTTGTGACCTTCTCTTTGCCTCACGTTTCGGATGCTCTATCTGGTTAGCGTGAACTTGAAATTTTCACCAGGCACAACAAGTCTGCTCCAAGTTCTCCACTGGTTCTTTGGAGATCTCCTAGTGACCACAGAGGGGGACTAGGCCCTGATCTAATGGAAGGTAATCTTACCAACAGCCTCCAGAAATTCACTGAAAGCCATTATAGTAGAGCACAGACATGAAGGAGTGAGGACTCATTAGATCCAGATATAACTTTAAAATAATACTAAAATCTGGAATACAGATTTCTACTAAATTGTTTGTAAGAAAATACATATACCTCCACTGCAGGAACAAAAGATACAGAACTTTAAGTGTCAGAAGGAAGTTATAAGCTTTGCTGTCCTCAAGATTCCCTTGGAAATTTGTTCCAATATGATTTTATGCCTTAAAGGAGCCCATGGACAATCACAAAAGGCCCTTCATTTCTCACCATGTTCTTGAATCTTATATTGACTGAGTGTAGCATCACCTAACAGTTTCTAAAGTTTCAGTGTAAATATAAATGTGTATTTAATAGTTCTCTCATTCATTTAACTACTTGCTATAGGTGGCTACTGAAGAGCAAAGTTTCCAATGGGGACCATAAGGAATAGCACTTATGCCATTATATGGCTGGTGATAAGCCCAGTCATAACAGACCCAGGTGAAATTTCTGGTTTCCAGTTTCCCAGAGAATTCGTTTTGAACATTATACAAACCAACAGTCATTTCTCTTAAATAATTAATTAAATAATTAAAATTCTTTTCACCCCAAAGAAATAGTCGGTGAAGGTACCTTCAAATTAATCATTGTCATTGTAAGAAAACCTCCTTAAAAGTCAAATTAAATTTCTTAATCTGATGATTTCATAACTGAGATGCCAACATTTAAAAAATTACAACTGAAATAATAATTAGAAAATTTGTTTTTTGTCACTCTCAAAATTTCAAGAATTGATTAAATTATATTTATTATATTAGCAAAGAGATTTAAGCTCTTCTCAAGTAAAAGCCTATAAAATAGATAATTGTGAGGATTTTAAAAATTTGAGTAACTTCATTATTAATGCCCAATGAAGGTGTTGAATTAAGTGAAGCATAATTCAGGTGATATAGCACACACATATCACAGATTGATCAACCTTAGGCAAAAATCTGATAAAAGCTCATGTTTTAAAGAAGCCCCACAGACCTCTCTTCCAGCATCTTTATTGGGTTACACAGAGCTTTCTTCCTGTTTTTTTTTTTTTTTTTTGTTCGACGGTGATACATGCTGGTAGATTTTAAGGTCACTTTACATGATGTAAGGCTTGGTTTTCCTGTATATTTTCTGCTTGTTAAATTGTTACAACTGGAAGCAATTTTCTTATATTCACACTATTCCTGACTATAAAGTGTTACCTCTGGAAGCTTCTTTTAGACATGTGTCAGCCAGTTGTACTTCGCAAAAGAGGCTCATGTGTTCAACTTTGTTTATTACAAATCTGTAATTTTGTTGATGACCGTGGACTTCAGTGGATGTTGACTAGGGTTGTGAGACTCATATGTAACTCCATTCATTTTCTTTTTTCTGGATACTTCTTGCAGTGGGTCACTAGTATAGCAGTTACAGCAAGAGGCTACTTGACAGAGTGGTAAAAAAGGCTTTGGAGCCAGCAAGACCCCTATGTAGCAAGTTATTCAATTTCTTCATATATATATTGTGGATAATAATATCTACTTTCCTGCAGAATGGTTTTAAGAACTAGGGGTAGGGGGCTTCCCTGGTGGCGCAGTGGTTGCGAATCTGCCTGCCAATGCAGGGGACATGGGTTCGCGCCCTGGTCTGGGAAGATCCCACATGCCACGGAGCAGCTAGGCCCGTGAGCCACAACTACTGAGCCTGCGCGTCTGGAGCCTGTGCCCTGCAACAAGAGAGGCCGCGACAGTGAAAGGCCCGCGCACCGCGATGAAGAGTGGCCCCCGCTTGCCACAACTAGAGAAGGCCCTCACACAGAAACGAAGACCCAACACAGCCAAAAATAAATTAAAAACAAAAACAAAAAAAAAAAAAAGAACTAGGGGTAGGTTAGGGAAAGTTTCTGATACATATCAGTGTTTGTTACATGGTAGTAGTATTGGGTACTAGTACCATTACTACTATACCTAATGAATTGGGTAAGGCTGGTTTATGAAAACACTGAACACAGAAAGGGTATTGCTATTTACTATGTTTTTTAGCACTTTACAAACATGGGTAGACATCACAATCACCTGGGATCCTGGTTAAAAATTCAGGCTCTTGGCTTCCATTCTAGGGATTCTGACTTCAGAGGTCTGGAGTGGGTCCAGGAATCTATACCCCCTCACAAGTGCTCAATACAATCCCTAAGAGGGTGATCTGGGGATCACAATTTGAGAGTAACTGCCATATAATAGAGAATTAATCCTATTGGTATAATCATGATTATTTTGACTGTCACTATATCAGTTTAAAAAAAATAAGAATATTGTTCTCAAGATATTAGCTTAGTTTAAATGTTGTTGTTATTGTTGTTTTTTTAACTGTACAGGCTTTAACTTCTATAAGTGATACAAAATAAGTCCCAATATTTTTTCCTAATAACTTATGGATTGTTTCTCTTGTTAAAAAGCCTGATTTTTAGCTTTTTGTGCATGATAGACTCTAAAATTTCATGAAAGCTTTGGATTCACACCCATGTAGGCATGACCTTTATTTGTATAAAGGCTTCCTGGGTACCATTCATATACTTCCTGGGAGGCAATGGACGCCAAGTTAAAAGTATTTAGGCTAAAGAATTTGGTATTAACCATTTGCTGTTTAGAGAACTATTTCTGTACTCTTTAGATTTTACAGGTCTAAAACATGGTTATTGTGCAATGGAAAAATAAATGTGACCTTTAAATATCTATTTATTCCTTCTCAAATAGCTTTGATTGCTTAACCTGTAGGAGGATTGGAAAGAATAGTTCTTTACAAAATTGAATTGGAAAATTCTAATAAGGAGGCTGTTCATTCTGTGAAAAGAACACAAGTTTCTACTTTGGATGACAAGGAATTCGGTAAAAGCAAACTTTAAATGCTACCACATTAAATTCTACCACAAGTTTTGGCAAAGCAGATATGTATTACCCAGCAAGTTTGATAGTTTGTAATGCAACTAAGCCTTAGGAGAGAAATGTAGGCAATGCCCAGTTTCTTTTTGCTTGCATTACTGGGGGATTAAAATACTTCAACAGTCCAGTGCTCTTAGGAAAAAGACCAAAACCATTTCCTTGTCTTGGAATACCTGGCTTTATTTATCACTCCAGCCTCATTTTATACCATGCTCCCCTTCTCCTCAGTTCTTCTGTTACACTGGACTCCTGGCATCCCCCCCTTTTATGCCATGCTCCTATAGCCACAGAGCCTTTGCATGTGCTTTTGCTCCACTTGGAATGCTCTTTTCTGCCCTCTTTGCTTACTTAATTATCACTTACTCAAAGATCACAGCTAAATTATCCTCCCTGACAAGGTCAATTCATGAATCTCTCTTACACAGCCCTCATCATAGTTCTAATTTTGCATTTATTTATGACTGTTTGATTATAAGCTTATTCCCCACTAGACTGTAAGCTTCATAAGGACAAGGACCATAACTGTTTTTGCTACCCAGACTGTTAAGGACTTGGTGCTCTCAGACTATTAACTATATGGAAGAATGAATAAAAGAATGAATGAAGGCTTGCATCATACTGTATCAACCTAGCATCTAAAATAATAAGAAACAATAAGTTATCTAGATAAAGGTCTAGGAGTACCTCTTTGAGCTTTAGTTTCACGTGCATAAAAGGAGAGCATTTGAGTAAATAATCACTGGGTTCCTTTTCAGTTTTAAAAATCAGTGATTTAACAACCAAATGTTCATCAACTGACGAACTAATTAACAAAATGAGGCAGATCCATTTGGTAGATTATTCAGTCAGGAAAAGCAATAAGTACTGATACTTGCTACATCATGAATGACCCCTGGAAATACTATGCTGAGTAAGAGAAGCCTCTCACAAAAGACTATATTGTATTACTTTATTTATATGAAATGTCCAGAAGAAGAGGCAAATCCACAGAGACAGAAACTAGATTAGCAATTGCCAAGAGTACATGGGAGGTAGAAATGGGGAGTGACTGCTAATAGGTATGGGGTTTCTATCGGGGTGATGAAAATGTTCTAAAATTAGATAGTAGAGATGATTACATAACTCTGAATATACTAAAATCACTGAATTGTGTATTTAAAAGGCTGAATTTTATATGTGAATTATGTCTCAATGTAGCTATTATTAAAAAATCAATGACCCAGTGGCTACATTAATTCATAGCTTTAAAATTAAAATCTAAAATAGTTTAGTAAATATTAATTTTTTAAAACATTTGTTTTCAAAGAGTTAAGCCTATCTTCCCATAATAGAGCCAAACATTCAGAATATCTATTCTGAATATTTCTTCATTTGTTACCATATATTAGACACTGAATTATACCCCGTCTACTTAGACCTTATCAAAAAATGCAGGAAACACCCTCACTGATTTCAAGGAGCTTATATAATCATATCTGGGATATGATTATAACTGTAACACAAAACACTGGGTTGAGACTTTTGTACAGAAGAAAAAGTACAAATCAGGGATTATGCTGAGCCAAAGGAAAGATTATACTCAATTCCAATTATTCAGGAGAGCCTGGTATTTCAGATGAGCTTTATAAAGTTACATATGATTTGGGCAAGCAGAGGATGAGGGATAGAAGAAGAAGAAACTGAGAAAACAGCAGAAGCAAAAGAAAAGAAGCAGGAGAGAATGAGGAAAGTAGTTCTCATTAGAACTACAAGTGATTGGTGACACAAGGAATTTGGGGAGATAGAATGGGAAATATAGGCTGGGGCCATATGACAGGGAGCTTGGAATCCTAGTTGGAAGACTGTATATCCATTCTGTAGTAATAGGGTTTTAACTGGAGGTTTTAGGTAAAATATCATAAATTAGTTGTGTTTTAGGAAGATTAATCTTGAATTGAAATGGATGAGTTCATCAACTATGTGTGGAACGAATGTCTTGGGATGGACCAACAGTCTTGGGATAGACCAATGGTAGGGTGGCAGGGTGAGGAAAGCTAGTAAACAATAATGAAGGAACAAGACAAATCAACATTGCAGAATCTAATGAAAAAAAGATTTCAAGGAGAAATGGATGGCCATGAATAGTATATTTTATGTACATGTACAGTATTTAATCTTTAACAGTCTTCTGATGTATTATAACCTATCTGAAGTCTCACCGTCAGTTGTGGGTGGCACAGTCAAGACTGAAATCAAGTTTTCAGTATTCTTTTCGCGGTATCATTGCTGTGACAAAGAGAAGTCATTCAGCATAAAGGCTAAGAGGCAACCGTTCAGTATTTTAATAAGATTCAGGGGATCTCTCAAAAAGTGTTTCACCAAGTAGTAGGGTGAGAAAAAGAACCATTTAGCAAAACGCTAAGAGGAGAATGGGACAGATAAACGAGGCAGTAAGTGGAGTGGCCATGTTACAGGAGTTTGGATAGCAAAGGGAATGAGAAGACGGTAGCTAGAAATATTAGCAGGTTTAAGCAGTACGCTTTTAGTCTGGGACTTTCAGAATAAGGATTCTGGAGGATTCTGGAGTAAAAAGGTACCAGACTGGTCAGGATCCAGCAATAGAGCACACTCACAGGAGTAAGGCAGCCATATGGCATCACACTGAAGACCACTGAAAGGGAGGGAATGATTTACCTTATTTCCAAAATCTGTTTGATATGGACTGCTGACCCTGATATCAAATTTTATATTTTCTCCTCATTAATTCATCTTAGTCAATGGTACAGTTGTTTCTCCTTGTATTTAAGTATATCTCTTAGGACAGTGGAAGGAAAAAAATTAAATATTCAGACATCCCTCAACTTTTGAAAACGTTTTAAATGTTAAATTGTATCCAATGTTTATACAGTTCCCAACTCTATTTGAAAGTGGAATGCCACCTACTGGAAATGTATCTTGAATATGTATACTATAACACAAAAAGTGTTTGAGATTAGATGAGTTTTGTTATCATTTCATTATACTACCTGGCAGATGCTATTAGTTTTTCTGATCATTAAAAATAGAACAACTTCAAAATACATTTAAGGTTAACACATACTTCTGCTGGAGTTTAACAGGAACACAACAGCAAATGATACATTTAATGTCATTAATGCTATAAGTTAACTGTGGAGTCCTCTTAAAATAAAAATATCAGTCCTGCTTTACCACATGTCATTTGAGTCTCTTGAGCATTTGACTACCTGCTGTGGTTATTGTTTCTTTAAATGACAATTTAATTATGGGGTTACTCAGCTTCAAAAAGGAGCCTCATAGATGCAAAAATAAATGACTCATAGACATGATCTCAACTATCAAATGTCAATTATTTATTAGATTCAAAATGATGTCATCAAAACAAAAGAATGATTTGTACAGATTTTTCTAAAGCTTCCCTATATGCCCAAGTTAATAGAGATGGATGCTAATTAGTTTCTGATTACAGTGGGTCCACAAAGTGAATCTGCTATATTTTTAACACCTTTTCAATTTCCTTATTCTTTCTTCACATGTTACTACAAAGAGGAAACCTGCCCTTTAACTGTGCCTGAAAACAAAATATGTGTAGTCATGGCTGGCAACTCTATTTCTTTCTTTCTCTCCCTTTTTTTTTTTTTTTTCCTTTTTTAACCCTTGGACATATATTTAGAAACAGTTTTCAAGTAAGTTTTCTGAAAAAGCCGGAAATCAGAAAGACTGAATAACATTACTAATGGCCCTCTGTTGTGGTGTTAAGCAAATGGATACTTTCTCAAAGAAAAGCCTTGATATATGATTTTAAGTGAGGAAGACTATTTTCTAAATTTGGAAAATTTCTTTTCAATTTGATTCTTTGATCATAGCATGAACATAGGTCAGGGACTAACGAACTGACCATTTATAAAATGAGTATGCACACGAACAGCCATCTGTTCTCTGGTCAACACTAGCTTCTATCCCTTCTCAAAAGGTCAAGGTCTTGCTCTTTGGTTGATTCCCAGATGACTGTCTGAAGTTGTTAATATCTGACAATGCTACCTGAATTTGATACCATCAATTGCAAGCTGAAATTGCAACTCGTGCAAAAGATGCAGGATTTCTTGAAGAGCATGACGGCAACGTTGGAGAAATGCTCAAGTAACAGACAAATCATGGAAAAATAAATATCTGGTATAGTTAGATCAGTTCCCCAGGGAAGAACAGAAAATCCATAAGGATGAGGACATAATATTCACTTTAGCAGATAATTATTTGTATGTCACAGTAATTATAAAGAAACTAGGGAATACTGATTAAGCTCTTGAAATTTTTATAAAAACAGCTTTTCTAAGGAGACACAAAAGGTCAAATGAGACATGAAGGATGTTGAACTGTACTATACTAAAATCTGTAGGGAAATGATTCTCAACAAAACCAAACAACACTTGATTCATTCCTTTTTCTTAGAATCAGCATATTGTTGTAATTATAATATAAATATTTCTATGAATAGTGATAACAAACTTATTTCATAACATCTAATTTTACTTTTTCAAATTAAAGGTTGCCTCACACTTTTTTCACTGCTTTTAGTGAAATTTGATCTGTGTTTGAAGAAGAGGTACTTCAAGTGTCCCCTATTCTGATACCAATTATTGTCAGTTAATGAGGGCCTCTTGTACATGCTTAACGCAAAAGATCTAATTTTGAATAAATCTATTTCCATAAGTGCTACCTGGAAGTCGTACAAAACTGTCTAAGATATTGAATTATCACCAAAATAGTTTAGCGGAGAAAACTACTAACGAATAGCAGCTAGAAGAAACGGCATTTAAAAAATTGTTTTCTAGAACAGTCCAGTTACTTCTATTTAAATATTTTTCTTTCAGAGCTTATTTATTCATGTTTGCAGTCTCTCTCTCTCAGAATATTTCTGCTGCACTAACTAAAATATAGTGGGAAATTCCTGATTATGTTTAAAATCTCCATCTCTTTGGTTATGCATAATATACCATAACTCTATAGTCCTGTAAACAGCCCCTGAAGTTCTCAGCATTTCTGTGGGGAGGCCATTAGATGAGAGTGTTTATTTCAGTAGCAAAAGTATTCTGTTTTGGGATTTGCCGACACTAGCACTTTGTCTTTCCTGCCCCCTTCTACAACATGCCTGGCAAACTATAATTATCAGTATTTTCTTCTATAGCGGATAATTATTTGTTATTTTTGCTTAAGCAATAAAAGAACCTAACAGTGTTCTCCCCACAAACAAGACTCACGTGCAAAGGGTTATAGCCTTGTCTGCCTGCACAATATGGAAAGATCCCAACTGCTCTCCATAAAACAGACTGCCGTTGTAAGTCACTCCAGTGAAATATCAGACAATTTTATGGAAATCCTTGACAAAAGGCTTCCAAGAGAAAGCAAGATAGTCACATTTAAGAAGATCTCCCTTTTCTTAGTTCCAATTATCTTTTAACTGCTGATGTTCATACCAGAGAATGTATCAACAAAATGAATGCTGGTAAGATTCTTAAGGCCAGGAGCAAAATTCTTTTTGCTAGAATTTATGATTATGTAGCTAGGGTACTGAACTCCCTATGTGACAGTCATTTTAGTTAACTCAAGGGTCAAACTACCAAATTAGCTCATCTGGATTAGGGCAGATTAAGACAGGGATTTGTGCAGAATTCTCGTCTCAACGGCGTTGGGCACAGACTTAATGAATACCTCAGTATCTGCTAGGAATACTAAATTGAAGTTATGATTAAACAAATGCAATGATCCTAAGATTACAAGTCTGTTCATCCGTCTTAGTCCCTACCCTGATCTATAGCCTCTTTTTGGTACCTCTCCTTAAGGCTGGAAAGATCCAGTGGATCTCGAGGTAAAGTAGTACAAACTGGTGCAAACTAGTGAATGCACATGGTATGCAAAACAAAATCCTCCAGCAGACCATGGGACCTGCCACAGCTCAGCAAGGCAGAGCCCTTAGCTCACCGGAATGTGTAACATGTCCCCCCAGGCGACTGCACATTCCTCTCTGCAGCAAAAGCGGGACATCTGTGGTTTTACTGTGGCGTTATACAAGCTTTTCCAAATCTCTTTTTTTGCCACCTGAGCATACATAGCCCTAAGATTGTTAGATCAATTTTGAAACCAGTAGTAGTAATCGTGGGTTGTTCCACAGATGAAAAGACTGGGATGGTTACTAACAAGAAATGTTCTCTTATAGTATTATATTGACTTCAAAAATTGAGAGATTCTGTCAAAAATGTGCAAAAATGTGCAAAACTGTGGCTTCTGTGTTATGTGGTCAAAAAAGGATGATACAAAGAGATGAGAAACAGTTATAGAGGGATTAAAGAGTGTGGGTAATTCCTCTCCCCAATTAGCTGTTAACATGGAGCAAAAGGACCTGCCCACCATCAACCAGAAAAGCTTTGAATATGTGCCCTTAAATTACTCTGTGCCCTGTTTCCCTCTTCTACACATACAACAAGGTCAATGGTCTGTGCTAAGCCCCACTTTCTTTAAGTTTCTACATCAAATGAGACAATAACTGAAGGCACATTGGAGGTGATAAAGTTCTTTCTGTTGATTATTGATTAGTACTTGGGCATCTGTCATGAGCAACATGCTAGGTAGAAAAGATAATAATAGCCATGCCATACTGTACTTTCTACATTGTACTTTAGCCTTAAATAAATGGAGGGGTTTATTTTTCCCAGAAACTTCTTATTTAGACCAGGTCTGAAGCCAAGGTCTGAACAGGCAATCCTATTCAACTAACTATTATTGTCCCCATGATTGAAGCCAGCTGGACTCCTGGTGGAGTTGAATGAAAGAATGACAGTGCACAGCCAGTAGTCCTCTTTGTTAAGGATGTCTTATCTTTCTTTGATATTTGAGGTTAAGCAGTTTCTTTTGTAAATGGTCTCAGTTCAAGCTACTGATTTTTGAACTTGAGATGTCTGCCTGAATCATTAGCCTCCCTCCTAGGGCTGCCAGTGAGGTGTGGTCGCCAAAGCATCTCTGACACTTTGCTTCCTATTTCCAGAAAATGGGGCAAGTTGTGAAGCCATTTTAAGATTTGGTAGTAAATTTCCAATGTGTAATATTTACTTCAGCGAAGTGGCCCCAAGCACCATAGGTAGCTCTTCACTTTCATGAAAACCCCAATGGAGTGGAGATGAAAGCAGCTCTTTTGCCCCTTTCTTGTTTACCTATTTCTGTCCCCCTGTAACCTTATAACCCTAATTATAGGAATGAGATCACTAAGCAGTTGAAACTAACTCCTGATTTATGCTTTTCTGAATGCACACCATGCCCTGCCTAACCTGCCAATTCTTTTCCTAGATAAAAAGAAGTAAGAATGAAGAATTAAGTAGTTAAAGAATGATTAGTTATCTACAGGCAACAGCCCCCTACGGAGTCCTGCAGGCAGATCACTCCAGCAAGATAACATCTGAAAAGAGAGTCAGACAGTCTGCATGCAATGGAGAATGATGCAGAACCCAACCTCCTGCCTTGATGATTCACTTTCTTCCCCCCATCTTTTCCCTTAAAAACTGTCGTGGCTGAGCAGAATCTTCCAAGTTGGTCTCTGAACACGAGTCCACTTTCTCCCCAGATTGCCCGCTTTTCTGATTAAAGCACCTTTGCTTTCTACTGACACTTGCCTCTCAAATTATTGGCTTTTGAGCAGTGAGCAGCCGAACCTGAGTTTGGTAACAGAGTTAGTCCAGTTTTGGCGTGCTCAGAATCTACTAAGGTTCTTACAATAACCTGAGTCTTCCTGGTCTCTTTCAGTTGTCAGGAGAGCTGGTTCCTGTTCTGCGAGCTCATTAAAAGAGATCGCCAGTACAAATATGTACTTTTATCGGTAGTAGGTATTAACTATCAATACTAGTAAAAGAGGTTTAGGATTTATTTCCGTATTCATCTTCCTATTTACAGTAGCTCTTCAAAGTGCTGGGATTCTGATCCAGAGAGCTTACAAAAGGCTCAATCTTCTGACAGCTCAGGGAGGCCAAGGTGACTCCAAGCCAGCTGAAGAGGAGCATGTGAAATCAAATGCAGTGTTTTCATCAGCATTTAGTTTATCACCGAATGGGTAGCCTATTGCCTCTTGGCATATTTGCTAATTCTACCTAAATGAATTTGAAGATAAAAAATTTTAGTAGTTTTATATTTGTTTTAAAAGCCAACGACATTTTTAACCTCCGTAGTAAATGCGATCTGCCAACTTTTTCTTTTTAACTGAGAGTTGATTTGTTTCATTTTGGGGGAGAATATAAGAAGCAAATAAATGGTTGACCTTCATTTGAGCTGAAAACTGAAGCTTAGGCATATCAGGCAATTTCCTTTCAGACTAGATAAAATTTAAAAGATGAACAGGTAGTTTAGAAAAGCAACAATGACAACATTATATGCTTGAGTCAGATGTTGTATAAATTAGTTTGCGAGATTTTTCACACAAAATGTCTGAGAAAAGAGGAATTTATAAAGATGAAACTTGAAGCTTGGAAGAGTTTATGCATGTCACATAAGTAAACAAATGGCCTTTCTTTAAATGCCATTAAGTAGAAAGTCTGTTTTACAATTTAATTTTAGTTTGTAGATACAAGGTGTCTTTGAAAATTAAGATTTATCTTTAAAAATATAAGTAGTACTCCTTCAAAGGGGACTAAGATGCTGAATATCCCTTATCCTTTCTTATCTGCAGGTCCTAACAGAAAAATATATTGCCAGTCAAATGTGACTTAACCTTCCAGAACTGATTCGCAGTAAACTTAAGAACCATTATTGATGGAACCCAGAATCAATCAATATTTTTCTCATTTACATACTTGGTAAGTCATTAGCAACAAAAGGGGGAAAAGACACTAAAATAATTAAACTCCCAGGAACAGACCTCTATAGCATACTGATTTCCAAGCTCACTATTATTTTGGCCATAATTCATTAAAGTTCTCTTTATAAATAATGAATAGCTATTTACCTCTTTTTAAAGTTATGTTTTACATGTCAAAGATTATTAAATATCTTATGCAAATCAATAGCATTTTCCCTCTAGATTCAAAAAATTATTTTCCTGAAGTATGAAACATGGTCAGAGTTAAGCCTAAAAAGAATAAGGAATAATTCTTCGTGAAAATGTTCCAAAAATAAAATCCTACACTATTTTGACTAAAAAAATAAAAGAAAGAAAAAAAGAGGGAGAACTAGAAAAGATTAATTGATGAACTAGAACTAGTGTATGTCACTAAATATAAATAAATACAAATAAAATAACTGGAATACCAGCCTCCATTTATTGACCATCTCTAAGTACATACTGATTTGTAGTAGAAACGTCGTTAAGTAGAGTCTGTTTTATAACCTAATTTTAATTTATAGATACAAAGTCTAAGTCTTTAAAAATTAAAATTTGTAAAGTACTTCACAATCTTGCTAGGTACTTCACAATCAAAGTGACATTTATTCCTCACAACAACTCTGAGGCAAGTATGATTGAAATTTACTGGTGAGAAACCTATCCCCCCAGAGTCACTGGCCAAGAGCACACACCTGTCGATGGGAGAAGCTTAAACCTGAACTGACATGAGCTATTAGCCTCTCAATAATATGCTTGCTAGTCATAAAAAACTGAGCATGAATCTTTGCATGCAAATTAAGCATAACCTGAACCTGAAGGAAGGGTTGCATAGTCACAGTCCTGGCTTAACTGATGGAGTCCTGCAGAGAAGCAACAGCAGAGCATTTGAAATCAGTCGGCCCCAAGCAGCACTAACACCTGGGGAAGGCTGCAAATTCTAGGCAGTGCCCTCCGAGCTACACATGGTGTCTCAACTCCACCAGCCCTACAAAGAGATGTGTCACTTTTGATTCTGCAACAGGGGCTGACGGAGAGCTCCTGCAAAAGATCACATCTATGAGGCCAAAGGCAGAGAGTGGAAAATAATTACTCAATAATTCACCTTTCTTTGAGTCAGGCAATAATGGACCCTTGCAACTCCGGGGATTGGTAGGGATTTTGTTACAAATTCGGAGGGGACAAACATCTATCCAGAATAGGTTCTGGTGGTGGATGACCCAGGAAGCGTGTTGTAGAGAAGATAAATCCTATGAAGCCAGCTGGGAGGAGTGAGAGCAGCTGGTCAGTGTAGAGGCTGAAATAGCTAGGAAAGGCTCAGAGAAATCTGCATTGCAGATAAGCCTCAAGGGAGACAGCTGAAACTCTTAACATCTCCCCAAGCCAGCTTCTCTCCAGGGAGCAGAGTGGCCTCAGGTGGTGTAATTTAGAATGTATATAATTTTCAGGCTTTTCTGGTGACCTTGGGTGATTTAACATGATTCTACCTTTTGTCTTGCTGCTTTTCACCTGTCATTGTCTTTTTTGTTTTGGTGGGGTGGGGTGGGCAGAAAGGAGAGGGGCACAGTAAACAGAACTGTGCAGTACCTTCCACACTTCTTTTATAAGTCTTATTTTTTAGTTAGTGTTAGGTTTTACCTTTATCAAATTTATATCACTCAGCAAAGAACTGAGCATCCACCTCGTCTGTTAAGAAGGGGGTGGAGAAATATAAACTTGGAAAGTCATAATAATCACTAGCAAATATAGAGCTTCTGCTATGTAAATTATCTTCATTAATTCCTGCAATATCGTAATGAGGTTGTTATTATCATTCCTGTTTTATACAACCGAGTCTTGATAAGTTCCCAATTTCTCATAGCTGATGAGGGCCAGATCCTGGATTTGAACCCAAGGGTATCTAACTTCAAAGTCTGTACTTATTTCACTGCATTATAACCCAGCATTTGTTAAATGCCTTTTATGTGCCAGACATTCTGCTTGCAAAAGGCAATAATAGCCATAGCCTCCAGAAGTTTCTGCTCTGTTGGGATGAAGGCAATTATAATAAACAGCTTTTTAAATAGAGGCTGTTATTATGAAAAAATAAACTTTTTTAAAGACTTCATATTTTCTAGAATGTGTTCCCAAATAGTAATTCAAGTCTAGTATATGATCTCAAGAAAAGTAATTATTGGTAGGAGGGAGAGATGAATAGGTGGAGCACAGAGGAATTTTTAGGGCAGTGACAATACTCTGTATGATCCAATGATGCATATATATCATTATATATTTGTCAAACCCACTGAATGTACAACACCAAGAGTGAACCTTAAGGTAAAAACTATGGACTTTGGTGATTATGATGTGTCAATGTTCACCCGTGGTGAAAAATGTACCATTTTTTAGTAAGTGATGCTGATAATGGGGGAGCTATGCATGTGTGGTGGCAGGAGGTATATGGGAAAACCCTGTACCTCCCTTTCAATTTTGTTGTAAACCTAAAGCTGCTCTAAAAAAAATAAAGTCTTTAAAAAAATGGGTGGGGGGCAGAAAAAATAAAATAAATATCTAATTAAAAGGTGAGAGCACATGCATGGTTTGGATGACCCAGAGAATGCATGGGATTTTGATAAGTGGAACTCTGGTTGAGATGTCAGTTAGCTATGCTTTTTAGGGAAAAAGAAGAAAATAAAGGATCAGTTTGTCAGTCAGTCAACATTGTTCTTTGAGCACCTACTCTGTCCCAGTTCTTTCAGCGGGTTCTGGGGTTATGGTCAGGAATAGGACAGACACTCAATGGGCATTCTAGTCTTGTGGGACAGACATGCATTAAATTGATAAATATAAGTGAGAGAAATGCAGAGTGCTATGAGAGCATGTGATACACAGGCCTATATTAGACCAGAGGCTGGGAGATGGCTTAAGGCTTAACCATGAAATCTGAGACCTAACTAATGAGCAGGACTTAGTAAGTAGAGGGACAGAAGAAACAGGAGTGGAATGGGAGGTGAGGAGAGTAGAGAGAGTGCTCCAGGCAAAGAGAAAAATAAGTGCAATAACCCCAAGGCAGTAAACTCAGGATGGGCTGGAGAGTCAGGCAGAGGCCACATCATGGATGGCCTTGTAGCACAGTTTATAGATTCCTGACTTTACTATGAACACTATGGTTTTCAATACAGGCATATCATGATTATATTGTATTTTTAAAAAATACGTCCAGCTACTACGTGTATAACGGCTTGTATGGAGCAAGTGTCCATGCAGGAATCTGTCACGGTTGTTAAGATCAGAGATGACGGGAGACAGACTAACACAGTCTTTGGGGATAGAGAAATGGATGGATTTGAAAAATGTTTAGGAAGTGGAACTGATGGGACTTAGTAACTGACTGGACAGGTATATTTTAGGTAGCAAATTTAATATAGTCAACTATTTATATAGTCAACAATAATACTTGCTAAAATGACATTTCAGAGTTTTTGAAAGTAAATATAAGGTTGCAAAGTTGGTATACAAATGATGACTAGGGTAGGCTGTAAGTAATGGGAAAACTCCAAATAACAGTGGCTTAAACGAAATGGAAATTCATTACAAGATTATTTCATATTCAAAATGGTTGCTGAAGCTCTAGCCATTACGTATGAATTCCCACCAGCAGAAAGGAGGAAGGAGTGATGAATAGCATACTCCTTCTTTTTAAGCAGTTGAGTTAAGTTTCACACACAACTTTTGTTCATATCTTACTGGCCAGAAATTAGTCATATGGTTACACCTATATACAAGGGAGGCTGGGATTCTGGATCTTACTCTGAATGGCCATGTGATCATGAATCCTCCAAAAAGTTGCGGTCCTATTATTACTGAGGAAGAAAGAGATAATCGATATTGGGGGCAAAAGTAATCTGTACCACCTTAATTATGAGCTAAGGTCTTATGCATGAATTAGAAAAAAAATAAAACTTATAAATTGTACCAGGCTTTTAAAACAACAGAACTTTAAACCACATCAAAATGAACTCACTTTGAATTAGCACTATGCATTTTGCCTAAGTTGCCAAGTACATTTTTTTTTTTTTTTGCCAAGTACATTTTTAAACCTCAATTATAATATAGATGGACTGGGTAAGTTAAACAGAGCTTCCCCATCAATAAATATGGTTTTGTACTGCCACAAAGCAGACTCAGCTATGCCAATATTTGAACATAGTTGTTTATGGTTTCATTTCCTTTACTTTTAATAGTGGCCATAAAAAGCCAAACAAATTCATTTTATTCACATTCCTTTGAATGAGGCCTTGAATTTAAATTATGTCACTGGATCCACTAACATTTAACTATGGCTGGTGACTTATCCTCTACAGACATTCAGCTTTGGAATAATAACTGTATGCAGATAATGAGGATTAATAGCAGTCAGATAGCACATTGTATATGCATCACTCAGCATACATTCACATTGATTTATTTCATGTTTCGTCTGTTTCATGTGTTCTCAGTTTGTTTCTAATAATAAAGGCTATCAATAAGATGCTGGGTTTTAAGAATTAGGAAAAATAGTTCTTTTATCAATTATCCACAAATGGTTCCCAGTACGCTGAAGTCAAAGACTGCTGTGACTCTTAACTTTCTTTCTACATTTAATTTTTTCTTAACATTTTTTCAGCTTTTACAATTAAGCCACTCTACTGTTATTGCCATTTAAAAATTTTTCCTTTTCCTGGGTGCTTCAAGTCCTAACTTCATTGAGAGAGAAGAAACTTTCAATGAACTGAAGCCATATGAAATAATATTTTTGATAGCTAATTAACAGCACTACATTATACTCATTATTACCTAAATATTCACATTCTTAATTTTGTCAAGCAAAAGGATCACACAAAATTAAGTTGTACATTCTATGCTAAACCTAAAATTCACATTTGTTTAATTTAACTGCAGTATTTCAACTACATTCTTGATCTGCTTTTATCTTCGTCTTTCCATTAGGTAAAAAAATATATCCATGAACAACTGCTTATTTTAGTATTGCTACTAATACATAATTTCTGGTTCTTTTGCATCACATATAGCATTTTAGTTCTAATATCAACTTGGCATCACCTTGCAATTTCTACTGGGTAGGGAAGGGGTTTTCCTGTAACTGTGGCTAATCTCCAGGTTTGGATTTACTGGTTACTCTGGATCCTTGACAAAGTCTTATATATAAAGACAGCTTATATTTGTCTTCTACTTTACAGCTTTCAACATGCATTCATAAGTTCCATCTCAACCCTCAAAATCAGATACCATCATTATTTTATAGGAAAAATAAGGCCCAGAAAAGGGAAATAATTTTTCCATTAGTTAGTAAATAGTAAAGGTAGAACAAGGTAACTAGCACAAAAAAGTGCAGTGTAAACATATATGGATGCTATGAAAATGATAAAAATGTTGAAAAATAATGTAACTCTAACAAAAATTTTGAAGATATTCTAGAAGTCAGAATGCAGATAGGCTGAGATATAGAAAAAACACCAGGGAAACTGCTGCTAGGAGTTTCAGCAGGTCCATCCCAAGGAAACCTGGAGAAACTCCAAGCTGAAAGTCTTCAAATACAGATTCCGAGGGGGCTGTGAGACCAATTTCATGGCAATTCACTAAGAAACGTATTCAGAACAATTGAGACCCTTTCTCTTCTTCTCCTTTGCTACTACATTTTTAGCTGAAGGAAGAAGCTTTTGCCCCCAACAGTAAAAATAAAAACTAGTCTTTAATGAAAGCGGGTGATCAGTTTTGGAAACAGTTCTGGTACGGATAAATCCATGCAGAACTGAAACACATTGAGGAATTGTAGGGACCCTAACCTGCTCACTTGCTAGTTCCACCTCCATGCTCCTTCTGGGATGCCTGCTCCTGACGAAGTCAGCTCACTTACCCAGAACTTGCGGTCAGCCTTCACGGTGAGGAAACTTACAATAGCTACCTATGATCCTCAGCCTAGTTCTTCATTCATTAAAACAAACAAACAAACACAAACCGTTCAAATCAAGGCATTTGAGAAAAACCAGAGGCATGAATAGAAAAGTACTTTTAAAAATGACTCCTGGAAATATTTTCTCCCGTTCTGAGGGTTGTCTTTTCTGGGGCAAAGTGAGGGTAGCATCGACGTATGTACACTACCGAATGTAAAATAGTTAGCTAGTGGGAAGCAGCAGCATAGCACAGGGAGATCAGCTCGGTGCTTTGTGACCACCTAGAGGGGTGGGATAGGGAGGGTGGGAGGGAGACGCAAGAGGGAGGGGATATGGGGACATACGTATGCATATGGCTGATTCACTTTGGTGTACAACAGAGACTAACACAGTATTGTGAAGCAATTATACTCCAATAATGATCTATTAAAAAAAAAATGACTCCTGGAGAAATAGAGATGATTGAGGGAACAAAAGAAAACTTACAATTATAGGTGTCTTTCTCAGAGGCATGTGAAAGAATATTGCATACTTTAAAAATAAACTTCCTTCCAGAAATGAATTACAGAAAATTATCAGAGAATAAGAAAAAAATTCCTGTAAATTAACATATGATTTAAAATATATAATTAAAAAATAGAATTGGCAGGATTAAAGGCAAATAATAATTCAGCTGATTAGAAGAAGAAAAAAACTCCTTGAATGTAGAAAAAGTGAAAAAGGGATTTTAAAAATATGTGAAAAAGGAGATGAAACAGATCAATCCAGTAAGTCCAGCATTTATAAATAGGAATCCTCTAAATATGGGACAGAGGCAGAGATAACCAGAAAAAGAAGAGAGGAAAGTGTCTGTTAGTTTAAAAGATTTAAATAATTTAAACTAATAACTAATTTTAAATAATCTTATTGCCAAATTAGATAAATATTAAAAGACCTACATATAGACACATCCTTTTGAAATTGCACAAAACTCCTAAAACTTACTATAAAGAAAAAGAAAATCAAGGTTATTCACAGAAGAATGAGAACCTGACTGATATCAGAATTCTTATCAATAACACTAGATGCTAAAATATAATAGAGCAAAACTGCAGATCTAGCCAAATTACCAATCAAGTATGAGTATTATATGAAGACATGGTTTGAGACATGTAAGGACTCAAATTTATCAATAACCTGCCATATATGAATAAATGCCTTTAGAAGAAGCTCCAATAAAACAGAAATGGAATATAATAAAAGATAACATGAGATAGAAACTACAGGGAGAGAGGAATATAGCCTAGAAGAAGGGTTGGAAAATTATGGTCCATGGGCCAAATACAGCCACCACCTGTTTTTGTAAATTATGTATTATTGGAACACAGCCATGCCTATTCATTTACTTACTATCCATGTTTCTTTTGGGCTACAATGGCAGAGCACACTGTAGCTGTATGATTAGCTGTAACGGAGACTGTATAGCCCTCATAAACTAAGAGTATTTACTATCTGTCCCTTTAGAAAAAGTGTGCTGACCTCAGTCTACAAGAAAGAAATTTGGTTGCAAGAGATTAAAGTCACTGAATCAGAATCAGAAGAATTCTTAGAGTATAACAATTATTAAACTGGCTTTCACTGGGATATGAGGTTGAGGATGGGTTTAGGGAAGAAGACTCTAATTTTATTTTGGTCCCTTTGTTTGGCTTGATTTTTTTTTACCATGTGCAGGTATTTGATTAATTCAAAAATAATAAATTCAGCACTCATTCAAAAATATACATTGCATGCCTACTCTACGGTAAGTAGTTGTCAATGCACTGGGGAAATAGCAGTGGACAAGGCAAAGTCCCCATACTTTTAGAATTTAAATTCGTTTGTGGGGGGAGATAGAAAACATACAATCTTGGCATTATTATTGACATTTTGAGCCAGATAATTCTTGGTTGTAAGGAGTTCATCCATTGTAGGATACTTAACAGCGTCTCTGGCCTCTACCCTTTAGATATCAATAGCTCTTGTCCAGTTATGACAATCAAAAATGTCTCTGGACATTTCCAAATGAGCCCTGGCAGGGGGACAAATTGTCTTTGGTTAAGAACCACTGGTACAGGGTAAAAGGTCTGGCTTTGGGGCCAGCAGACCTGGGTCTTACTTCATCCTCCACTAATTATTAGCTACTTATCCTTGGGAAATATACTGAACTTCATTAAACCTCATCTTCCTCTTCTATGAACTGGGGATAAAGAAACTACTGTGCGGGTGGCTTCTGCTGCTGCTTCTCCTTTTCCTTCTTCTTTTCCTTCTTCCTCCCCTTCCTCCTCTTCCTCTTCCTTTTCTTCTTCTTTTTCTTCTGAAAATGTATGTCCTTGGCACAAAATACACATTAAATAAATAAGAGCTATTATTATTTAATTATAATTGTAGCAATGAGGATGAGGAAGAGGAGGAGAGAAGTGTGTGGAGTGGAGTGTGTGCAAGGGTATTGAGGGATGCAGAGGAGTCACTGTAGGCCTTGGATATTTGGGTGAGGGTCTGGTTATGCTCTCGCCAAAGAAGCACTGTGGTGATGGACTTGTACTATGATATGTAACGTTCTATAAAAATAACGTGGCTAGGGAGCACTTGAAATGTGGTTAGTATGACCAAGGAAGTAAACCTCAATTATTTTTTGTTTTAATTCATTTAAATTTAAGTAGTTGCCTATGGCTAGCTGCTACCACATTGACCAGCACAGCTCAAGAGAGCAAACAAGAACCACTGGAAGGAAAAACATGGGAACACAAAGAAGAGCTTATATTACAGTTTGTCTGTGAGATGAATGGGGTGATGGTGTTCAGGGCAGGGAGAGCAGATAAAAACATTTCGGCACCTCTGGCATTGAGAGCCTGGATGAGGGTGGTGGACAGAAGAATCTGGGCAAGAGGTGGGCCATTGCAATGAGAATGTCCTCAGTGGATTCATTCCTATTGGTGCTGCCTTGAGACACTGACCTCAGCACTGACCCTACTCAGTGGCCTCTGAGGTTATCGTTTTTCTTTACATGTGCTACCCTGAGGTCAGAACTGAGATCCACAGCTTCCAGCTCAAAATTCTTCATAAGCTCTTATAATTATCCTAATATTAGGCAAAATACAATGCCTGCTTTTTAAAATGTTTTTCCATAGATCTGATTTTCTGAAGCTTTAATCATTTTCTTTGTGATCCTGGGTTCTTGCTGAGCTGTCTACCACTTGACTAAAATTCTGTGAAACTTAGAACTAAATCACGAATTCTTATTAATCTATCCCTCCAGCAAACGCTTTTTAAATCAGTAAGATGACATGTTCTGTGATATATTTAGACTTAGCTCCTTTTCATACTGAAAAGTTTAAAACCATTTCAGTAATAAGTGATATTTTTTACTAGTATTTACTGAGCTCCACGCCATGCTCATCCAGGATTCTAAAGGGAGAGCAGGGAAATCCATTTAGTGGAGGTCACAGCTACCTTGGAATGGGTTATTTTAGCAGTCAAGTCAGTGCATTATTAAAATAGTCTAGACTTAGGACAATATACTCATTTATCTGTTTTGGCTGCATGGCAGCAGAAAGTAAAGGTTTCAGGGCCAGAACAAGTATACAAGCCCAGGTTAACTATCTTCTAGTGGAGTGACTTGGGTAGGTCACTGCATTCTTTACACTTCAGTTTTCTCATCTGTAATAAATATAACAAGATCTGCCGTTCCCATTCCAGAGATTGTTGTGAGCTTTGTGACGTCATGTATTAGAAAATGCTTTGTATCACTTAAAAAGAGGTACTGATTTTTTTTTTTTTTTTTTTAAATCTAAATGCAACTTCTTAGCCGGTCACATTATTTTAACAATTTTATGTTCCAAAGTCTACATCCTGGGTCTTTTTGTGAGCATAACATACAGAGTAGAACTAAAAATGCATGCACATATTAAGCTATATATTACATTTATTATGTCCCTTTGATTTATTGGACTATCCACCATCCTGTAGAGGAAAAGTGCAGCAGTGTGACCAGAGTTATTTGAATTACTCAGGACCATGAGTGCTTGTATGATTTAAAATTTTTTTCATTGTTAGATCTCATATTTCCTCAAGTACCAATAAAAATCTTGGAAAGTCAGTCATTTTAGGGATTTCTGTCCTCAACTATTTAAAGTATTGGCAGTGTAGGTGTGCTTTTTAAGATTCTAGAATATCACAAATTCACCTGCAGCTATACCCAAAATTGTGCTAACCAGTTGCTCTTAGACACTATGTGAGAAGAATCCTAAATGCCTACGTGTTGCATCTTATTCTGTATACGTAACAATGAACTCTTAGCATGAGAAAATTCTACAATGAGCAAGAAAATATTTTTAAAGAAAACTAAGTACAAATATTGTTCACCTTGGAAATAAAACATAAGATCTTCCTGAAATGAAACATCATTTCCTAAATTCCTACACAATGCAAAGAAATATATGTTTGTTGTAATCTGTTAAATGGAGTAGCTTTCTTTTAACATTTGCCAGATGTGGATCAATGTACTTCCGCTGCTTTAAATGGTCATAATCCAGAGTCATTAACACCAGAGAGAATCTGAAGAAAGGTTAATTCAAACCATCTGAGGCAGACCCAAGTGGAATTCACAAAAAATGACGATTGATTCAGACTTTTTTTCTTTTTTTTGAGAGAGGGAGAGTTGGCGTCAGAAACACCAGAGATTATCCTGTCTACTCTGAGACTCTTAACAATTGAATGAATGATGAAAGGGCACAGACATGGTATTCAAACTCTGGCAGTTTTACCAATCCCAGTTTGACTGCGCAAAGAAGACCAGCACTGTCCATTACAGAAAAACTACAGTTTCACACACACTTATTTTCTTAGCTTCAACTTGGCATATGTATGAAGGGCATTTTCTGTGTAGTCAGCAAGGAAGTACTAAGAAGTACTAAGATGCCTTAAGACATGGTCTCTCTCCTCAAGGATTTTCCCCAAGTTTTCTCCTTGAAGAAATGTGTTTTTCTATTTAAGTTGATTTCTGTTCATATGAAAACGAATTTGATATTTCCCTGGAAGTTTCAATTTAAAGTTTCTAATGACACTGCCCCTGCCTACTTGGCTGTTAAACACCAAATTACAAAATGACAGTGGCAAAGTCTAAAGATCAGGTCATGACATGGCTTAGAGATAGAACCAGCCTTTTAGCAAAGGATAAATGCTGATAAGTGTGAGGATATCACAGGTGTTCAATATGCACTTAAGCTGTTTTTCCTTGATGACGAGTATGCCGTATTTCTTTGACTTGTTATTTTCTTAGATATTGCATAGCTGAAACATGTGCTGTGGAAGGAATCAACCAAGTATAGGCACCCATGTTCCTGCAGCTATAAGGGAAGATTGAGAGTTACAGCCTAGCAGTGAGGCAGAAAGATAACACTCCTCCAGATGGAGTCTGTCAAGGCTTCTTGTGAACACTTAGCCCCTCTGAACACTCTAACTGTCTACAAACACATGTATCCTTCCTTCAGAGGAATGCAGGTTGCTGTCACCAACCGAAACAGTCCTCCAAAGGGAAATGATTTTGTTGGAAAAAAAAAAATGCATTCTTTAAATCAGAGACTATACTCAATAGCCTCCTGTGACTTTAAGGAGAGTCCTCCAAGGCTTGTACTAGGC
Organism: Balaenoptera musculus; assembly: GCF_009873245.2. Taxonomy (NCBI): domain Eukaryota; kingdom Metazoa; phylum Chordata; class Mammalia; order Artiodactyla; family Balaenopteridae; genus Balaenoptera; species Balaenoptera musculus. The sequence continues at coordinate 86,041,521 of NC_045791.1, read as the reverse complement.
TGTGTGTGGCAAGAAGACGGGATGTAAAAATTGGGAAGCTCTGCTACTAAGCACAGACGAACATAAGGGGTGTGAAGAGCTAGCAGGCCAGAGAATTTAGCAGGCCAGGACTGTGCTGATCATCCAGGCAGAGAGGAGTCCAACGAAATTATGAAGCAGGGAACAGAACTGGAGTTAAGAAACTGGCCCAGGGTTATATGCACTCACATTCCCAAACCTGAGCCACAAGAATTCATTATATGGCTTGATAAAGCATTGAGCGTGGGCGGAAAGAATGAAATGTCAGTAGCTCATTAGGACTGGTTCAATGGCTTTCATAAAATAACTGATTGGAATTGAAAAAGCTTAGAGCTAAAGAGGGACAAATCTCTCTCTCACCATCAAAGAGGCTTAAAAGTATGTAGTGCTACTGCAGGAAGAGAAGGACTCACATTTGACTTGCTCATAACAACAGCTCCTATCATATCGATTTTTTTTTTTTGGTGTGGAAATTTGCCTTCTAACTTCTTGCTAATCAAAGCATGGTCCACGGTCCAAAAGCAACAACATCACCTGGGAGTTTGTTAAAATATAGAATCTCAGGCCCCTCCTCAGACCCACTGATTCCAAATCTGCATTTTAATAAGATCCCCAGTTGATTCATCTCTGCTGTAAAGTTTGAGATGCTTATCTCCCAGTATCTACCCTTATACCTTATCACCCATTCTCTGCATAGCTGACTCAGTAATCTTTTAATTTGGTTTACCCACTGATTATTTCCCCTCACTAGAAAGAAAGTTCCATTAGGGAAGGAAAAGGGCATGGAATTGGTGTTCAAGAAATATTCACTGAATGAATAAGTGAATTTTCCTCCAGTCTGAGATAAAGTCTGGATGATATGTTAAGGTCCCCGTATCTTTACCACTAGACAATCTCACTCTCTTTTCTTTCACTTTTATCTGTAGGGAAGATGAATTTTGCTTGCCAAGCCCAAATCCCTGTCTGTGCTCTTCATCTCCCTTCCATTAGGACCTTGCTCTTTAAGTGTGTCCTTCTTCTGCTTCCATACATAGCACACCCCCCTGACCCCCCCAGCCCGTCTCTATCTGCCCCCTCCCCTTCAGTTTAGGACTCTACTTGTTAGTAAGAGAAGGGGAAGTCACCGCCCTCCTTGCCTTACATATTCTATCTCTTTCCTGTGAACCCTGGCCTTCTTAAGAATGTTTCCTATTATTTTCATATCCTTATTTACTTACTTACTTCTCGAGGTCTTGCTTCTGTCCCCACAGTTTGATTGGTTTGAGTCAGACCCAGATTCAAAACTGGTCCTAAAACTTGTCCAATTCTCTCAGTCCCTGGTCCTTCATTTTTTAAGAGGAGATATAAGACTCTACATTGGAGTCACTGGGATAATTAAAGTGCCAGAGGCTGGCACATGGCAGGTGCTAAAGTAATTTTAGATTCTCTTTCTTGGAAGAAAGCTGAGGCTAATTTTGAAACCAGTAAATTATATCTGACCAGGAACTTGACAATATAGAATACTGTGATTCTTTTGTTAGGAAATATCTATTGGAAATCACTTGAAATATCATGTAAGAGTGACATAACGAAGTATCTCATTGCACTATTGTGATGACAGTGAAAAATTAGAAACAATGGGGAATAAACATATCCAACGTCTACATGACAGAACATTATGCAGGTGGCAAAATGCTGTAAGAGATGAGTGGAAAAAAGGCAGAATTCAAATTGTATGGTTCTGATCCTGATTATGTAAATTTAAATGCAATAGAGGAAAAGAAACAAGCTAAAAGGTTTAGAAAATGTTAACCATAATCTCTGGATTGTGTAATTATGGATGGGTACTATTTCCTTCCTTACACTCTTCTAAATTTTATAAACTTTACAAAATGTTGATTTATTGTTTTTATAACAGAAAACATTACTGAAATAAATAATAAATCCAGCGGTCTCTTATTTATTCTCATTCTTCAATTTTTCTGGAGAATTTGCATTTTAGCCTTGTTTTCTGTTACTTCAACTGTCTTCTTTTTTCTTTGCTTTAAAAAAAAAAATCTTCCTTGAACTTTGTCAACCCTTCCCTCATTCTGCATCCTAAATGTGAATGCTGTCAAGAATTTCCTCTCTGGTCCTCTTCTCATCTTTCTTGATAATGTCATCCACCTCCTATTTCCCTAATTTCTCTTCTCAGCTTTGGATCTACATGTTCTGCAATCTACTAGACCAGTCCACCCACATCCAGCCAACATGGCCTAAACTGGCCTCTTCATTTTATTCACTCTCTCACTCATTCAGTCAGCATGTATTGGCTGTCTACTATGTACTAGGCTGTCTGTTAGAGACTAGGGATACAATAAAGATAAAAGGGGCGGGGCTCTTTCCTCAAGCAACTTTTACCTACCTTTCTCCCCTGATTTTTCCAGCTGTCAAATTCAAATGTTAGAGTCACCATTGAGTCCTTCTGCTTTTCATCCCTCCTACCAATCAAGAGGTTGCAATTCTCAGGGTATAAATTTGAGTTCGGAAACAACTTTCACTTTCATGACCTCTTTTTTAATGCCCACTGTCAACACCCTCTTTGAGCCTTTATTTTTTCCTGGATTATCCTATGACAGCTTCCAAAGTGATGCTTTCTTCAATATGCTCTCACACACAACCCTGTCATATACAGAGCTATAAAATAAGTCCTGTGAAAACAGTGTAGGTAATTGTGGTCTCCTATCCAGAATACAGTCAATAGCTTTTCAGTGAATACTGAAAAACATCTCCTCAACTTGGCATTTACAGTCCTCTTTCAATGTGTTAGGTTGAACTGAATGAAATTTTCATTTTGTAGTTCAAAAAGTATAGAATATTAGGCATTCCTAATATTAGGAATATTAGGCATGGTACAACCTAACAGTATTCATGTATATTTCCATCCTTATCTTCTAAGAATCCCCTTCTTTTGTCCTGCATTCCAGAATATAAATGGGATCAGTCTGTGCTTTTCTTGCATGTTCACTTCCTTTGGATCCTTTGCTAATGTCATTTGTTCTTCCGAGCTCCTCCAGGCATTATCTCTCCCTTGAATATTTCTATTCATCCCTAAGTTCCACCTCAAAAGACTCATCCTCCACTGCTGAGTCTCTTCTCAATTGTTAGTAATCCTGCCCTGCAATGAGCCTGGGTGCTACTTCCTGGTTTTAATCCGCTACACCCAGCTGAGCTCAGATGGTGTTCTCTTGTATATACTCCCTTTCAAGTAGACCATCCTAATACATATTTGTGTAATTGTTAGTGCCCTCAGTTGTTTTTCTGGGTTAGTGAGTTGTACTTTAAGGGTGCATGCGCATTTTCACACTGTTTTCTGCTTCTTTATCTATTTTGGCCGTATGAAACTTCGGCCATGATTTCAATTAAAAAAAAAAAAAAGCCTTTGCAAGATATGGCATCAGTTATACTATTTAGCACTTGAATTTTCTGGCTTATTTTCTTATATAGATGATGCAATTCAGTAATATGACTTCACTGTAATGACATAGGAGATATTTTATGAATCCACTTATTTCAAAACTAATTTATCTCTGACAGTCTTCTTTCAAGAATAAAAATCCTCAGGTTAAATATAAAATATATATTTAAAATATAAAATATACCAGAGCTTGAACATTACAGTTAAGTATTTTAAGATGTATTCACTCCTACCTTATATATATAAAAACAAGAATCTACAAGCATACTGTTTTAACCTTATTTCAGTGACATATATTTCATGTGCATAATAAAACATTATAATGATGACTATGAGCCAAAAAATCTACTAGAAAAAAATGTAGTATTCTGTGATTAATATGAAGGACTTTGGGCCAGACTTGCGTTGACTGTCCAATTGGAATCTCAGTTCATTCATAATATGGAGACCATACCCATCTCCCCGGATTGTAGACAGAGTTAAAATGTAATAACGTATGTTAAGGGCTTAGGATATTATCTAGCACATAGTTAATAACAAAAATTATAGTTTTATTAATAAAAATAAATGACAAGAATAGCATTCCCTAAAGCTATTATGATTCTAGAAGTTTCCTTACAGATTATATATATGTATATAAGCATATATATATAAAATGATGTCATACTTAGTAGTCCATAATAAGCAACCAAGCGTTTAAGAAGATTATGACATCATTCTTAGTATTACATTGAGAGAGAAAGAGAACGGCCTCCCCGCCCCGTCTGCTGCAGCAAAATTTTGGCTGAAGACGTGAAGAGCAGTAAACAATGCCAAGCCTCGGAGTAGTATTTAGGAAGCGTCCATAAAGCAAAACTCATACTGCAGTTTGGGGTCTTTCCCTTAGCTGGTGAAAGTGAAAGGGGACATTTCAAAAATTCTTTCCATCTTAACCTAAGACCAGAAAAACCCTTTTGCATATAGCCTGAAGAAATTTTGGCACATGGTTTGCTTGATTTTCTACCTGATATTAATTATTTAATTAATTTTGATTAATTAGAAACATATAATGAATATTTGGGGTAACTGAAAAAAAATGTACCAAATGTCTGTTTTAGAGTCTGTCATCTCATGAAAAACAAGAACAAAAAAGTAATGGGGGGAAATATCGACAAAGTCATTTATCCATCAAATAATTAAATAAATATTTATTGAACTCCTGCTGTTGTCCAGGGACTATTCTATATGCTGAAGATTTCAGTGGAAAAATCAGTAAAGGGATTAACTAATGTCAAGACGATATTGATTAGAAAAACCATGATACAGGTCCCTGACTCTCTGAGAGTCCAATAGCCAAATTCTATTTTGATTTGACAATGTAACAGACTATTTGAATAAAGCCTGATTTATTACACAAAATCTATTAACATACCACAAGATGAATTTTAAAATGGTCCTAGAAAATTTAGGAATCAAGAAACTTTTGATGAGGTAATATGACACTTCTCTAATACCCAGATAAATCATAACAGAGCTGATTAATGCCTATCGACAATATACTGAATACATCTTTTAGTGGTTAAATAACAACTTCATCCTTTTCCAATTCACGTAAATACCCCAAAGTTCAAAATTAATTTAGTTAGTTGCTAAATGAGTCTGAAGATCAGGAAACAGTTTCTCACCTGAAATATATCCTGTAGAAATTTAGTTAGATGGTAAAATACCAAATATATATATATATATTTTTTTTTTTTTCACCAAATATGAAATGTTTTCACTTACTCTGAGTGAAACCTAAAAAGAGAGAATGGTCCTAAGGGTTTTACAGTATCCAAGAGGAATAGTAAGTCCTGTTTGGAAATTTCATACATGATTCCACTGAGAAATTTCTGAGGAAAAAAACACAATCTATTTCACATATCTCTGAGACTAGCCTATTAGATTTTGTTCAATGTCTGAAATAATGCAGCTTCCTTTTTTAGAACACACAGATTTATTTTAATGAATTCATTCTCCCGTGCAAAAATATTATGTGATGTTGCCTACACTCTGGAAGGGGGGGGTGACAGTGGCATCTGCCCCTTCCTTCTCTCCCACAATAACTACCCACAGCAGCAAGGCTCTTAATAAGTGCTTGTGGAATGAATAAATTAAGGCTCTCATAATTACACATTGCAGAGAAAATTAAATAAGCACAATGCGTTCATCTCCTTCAACTGCTACAAATATTCACACTCACAGGTGTACACTTGCATACTTCTGGTATTTCAAGATCAGTCGTTAAACATTAGCCATTTTTAAAGTACCTTTAAGAAAACAAACCTTACTGCATAAAATATTTTGGACTGATACTCGAGGTGAATGCTAAGGAAAGACTTAACAGATGTATTGATCTTCTCAGCAAGGTGGAAAATGTCTTCCGTTTTTTAAAAGGCAAATTATAAATATTGGTTTTACTGACATGAGCATATGTTCAAGTCAAAGATCATCATAAAGAATTAACGATCCCATAATTGGCATCTCCGATCAATATATATCCTGATGTTGAACTTGAAGATTAATATTTTTCACATAAGGCATAAGGCCCAGGATCAATGATTCAACTGCTTTCACGGCAAGATGAAAGATTACTTTCTTATGCTGTCAATGCTAAATAAAGCATATGTAAAATCGGTTCTTTCAATAACAAACAACCTCAACCTTTAAATAGACACAGTGTTGAAGACTAAAGCATCAGTGAAGAAGTTATAATATTTTATTCGCAAAACCCAACAATACTGAGTCATTCCTGGGCTTTCGTCTCTAGTGCTCATTCTACCTGGGAAGGGCAAGCCATTTTATTTAGCCATTTAAAAAATATCACTTACTAGCAGGATTCCCTCAGATAAAATCATTACTTAGCATATTTCTCTTAAGTTCAAATTATTTAATTTTTCATTAAGAGAGAATTTTGGATATTTTTTTAAAGCTGTTACAGTGATGAAAATACCTAAAAAAGCCAGAAATATTGATATTTGCTAACAACTTGCAGCACAGACAAAAAACATAATTCTTTGGACATCTTAGAATCAAAATAGCCTCGGACAATGGCATTCTCGGCATAGCAAATCATACATGCTATATAGACAATGATCAATGTAGGCTTAAGGATAAAAGACCAACCATAGAGAGATTAATTTAAATAAAACATTCCAAATCCTCCCTGATTTTCCCTCATTTAAACACCCAAACAAAACATGTGGTACCTTTTACTTTTCTGAATGAGTAGTTTCCAATCAATGTTTCCTTGGTTAGAGACAACAAGCTGAAGAACCTACCGAAACAAAACAAAAGAAAAAAATTCATATATAGATTTATTAGCTAAATATTGAAAACTGTAACTCACCAGCAAGCAAACGCATTCTTATATCCAGATAATAAATCTACGTCTTGAGATCTGTAGCACAAAAAATGCAGTACTTGAATTTTTAGGAAGCCCAGAAAGGAATTTAAAAGCATTTTACTGTGAGATCACATATAGCAGATGCTTTGAAAAATGGATTAAAAAGAAAACAAAATAAAATGTAAAAAAACCCAAACCATTACCAGAGCATATGCAGCGATACCACCCAAGTCTAGCCTTTGAGAATTGCTGCAGAATCCTTCTCCCCTAGCATTATCTCCGCGGGCTGGCTCAGGCTCTCTAGCTCCAGACAGACGCAGTCTGCAAGCCACCAGCTCCTGTCTGTGTGTGTCGGGGAAAGGGAAGCTGCAAATTAGAAAAAGTCCCCGCAGTGGCGAAAAGGAAAATAAGGCGAGTGGGAGAGGGTGAGAGAGCTCACTAGCCTCAGAATTTTCGAGAATGATGACAAGCCACCCAGTTCCGCCATCATTCACTGACAATAAGATGTAGCCCTGGCGTATGATTTAGAGGTTTGCATAGGGGCTTCTGGTATCAAATGCCTGACAGGCATCTTAATTGCCTCCATCCAAGTGTGTCCCCAGGAGTCGAGTCTATAAGCCTATGAATGTCATCATCTGTTCTCCTTTGTGTTAATGCCAGACACATACATACACACACACACACACACACACACACCCCGTGCTTAAACAGAGAAACCGTTTTCCGGCATATAGGATTACAAAGAAGTTGGGCTACATAAACTGGACATGACAAAACAATAGTTTATGGGAATTTTTATTATCTGCATTCATGGCATCAGAGATTTTTGAGGTTTTGTCATTAGCAGAAAATTACAATATTTTTTAAAACTGAGTATCACATATTGCTTATTTATATTCCAAATAAATAACTGTGTTCATTAGAGAAATGTTTATATTTATGTATATTTTTTAATGGAAAATTCAATCCCCTTGTAACTGTGATAATTACGCACTTGGCAATGGTCTCCTTACAAGGGAGAATGCAGCAAAAAACAAAGAGGATTAGGAAACCAGGGTTGATGTGTGATTTCTGGGGGCAATCTATTTTATTCCCTTCACATAAACAAGCAAAAAAGAGGTAGCAACCAGCTTGAGTATCGAGACTTTACAGTCCCTGAGGACCAAGACAGGGAATTGAATCTCTGACATAATCAGTATCCCCTTTATGTTAGCAACTGAAAGTAACAGTTGAATATCCCAGTTTTACAGTGCCCCTTATGTAGGCAGGTTAAGTATGGAATAATTCCCTGCATTTATTTCCTGGACAAAAGGGATGGGGAAAATGTTAATAAATAAATTAACTTGTACAGCATTCTTAGCTCCCTGCATCAGTGAATGTAGCAAAATTCCATGTGTACCAAAAGGGCCGGCTGTGAAGAAGATTGCTGGGAGGGAGCATCACCATGGTTACCGGAAACAGAAAGTAGGAAAAAAAATAAGGTGATGATAGAGAAGATGGAAGGAGACTACAGTGGAGGAAATTCAGAGACAGAATGATATGCTTCATTTTCTTCTTTCTGGAAAGAACTGTCTATCAGTTTTATATTAGATTTCAAATGCATTAGGATGAATCTGCATTCTCTATCAGCCACCTTTCTTCTCTACTTTTTGATCACTAGGTAATATTGCTTTCGTAAGTTTGGTTCTTTTGTATGACATGGTCCTGACACTCCTTGCCTCTGACCCTATCCTGGACTCATGGACACCTCCCAGCCTAGTCCACACCCTTTGCCTCACAGTTGTGAAAGCTGAGGCCCAGGGAATCTGACCAAGGTCACAAAACTGACAGGAGATCCAATAGAGACACCATCCCAGTTTCCCGGTTCGGGTCCCCTGTTTTTCTTCTCTCACCAAGTGACTTTCTTTATGTGCTCTCTTCCATTCTGTTTGCAAGCACAACAAATTCCAGAAACATCCTTCATCTTTCATTTTGTAAGCCTTCTTCTATTTGTTAAAGCAGAGATCTTCCTCTTTAAAATTATGCATTGCAATCAATCCGAGGACTAGCTTTGTTTAATAGCTGTGCTGTACTGTACTGGACGTCTGGAGAATCTGGGGTAATTATGTCACTGCTTTTCTTTCATTTCCAGTCTGGCAGTCAGATTGGCATGATCGCCCTTTTGTGAACCTATCTTGTACAGCCTGAACTTAATCAGCATATACTAGGCACTCCATCCTCCCTGGCATCATTCTTTCTGCAAGCATGAAATTGGGCAATCGAATTGAATCAGCTTCCCAAGGTTCTTCCTAGTTATAGACAATGTGAACCTTCCTGGGGTTACCCAAATAATGAAGCTGCAAAATTGGGAGCTCATGTAAAATTAAAAAAAAAAAAAAAAAAAAAAAAATCACTCAAAGCAACCACTGGGGGGCGTATTTCTGTTCTACTCAGTAAAAAATGGGAGTAGGGTTTTGACCTTGATGTTTTACTGCTTTTATTTCCTTTATAAAATGTTCTTTCAATATTCGGTTCTTATGACTCATTGCTTTTAGGTTAACTCATTGATAAGTAGAGCCATATTGCCTTTTTTGATGTCTAAAATACAGTTGCTGCCACCACTATTACCCTCTGTCCCCAGTTGTCATCTATAAAATAAATTAGTGACAGTAAAAAATATATATATATGATTACCCTAGGTAATAATTACAAGAGATTTCAGGTTTCAGTGAATCCTACATAGTGGTTAGGATTCTTTTCCCCCCAAAGGTATCCTTTTAAATATGATCTTTCTATTAAACGTCTATTTTTTTCTTCAGTGATTTTGGACATGAAGGTTACTTTTCAAAGCAAATGTTTTGTTTTAATATGCTGTCCTCTATTGTTCACTTCTGAGCATAAAAAATGATGCACAAGACTGTCATTTCTTGAAACATGAATCATATTTTATCAGGATCTCATAAAGCACACATAGTGGTCTTGGTCAGTTTAGAAATTAGCTCAGCTTCCAAACATTTGATACTCCTCGGGAGTCATTTAATATTTGGGGATACCTGGTTCAATCATTGAGAATGAGTAGGCATATTCTTTTTCTCTCCTTTTGTTAGTAGAACTATTACTTTAACTTATCTGTTGTAGAATAAGCACCATATGTAAAACATAATTCTTGCCTTTAAGTATGTTATATTCTGAGAACTCAAGATAACAGATATTTGAGAGACTTTCATGATTTTTTATATTTATGCTTATGAGCCTCAACTATAGTCTAGCACCCTTTGTCGGCTCATTTAACCAATTTTAATGGAACACACACATATATTTCAGACATTTGATAGGTTCTAGGTATGGGAAAAAAGAGAACAACATTCCTCCTCAAGGAACTTCAGTTATACTGAGTGGAACACAGAAGTAAACAGAAATCTAAGTTCACAGTTCTTTTTCTCACTTTGATGAGACATGATGTCTCTGCCACTCTGGTATATCTGCTTTATCTCAGGTCCTGATCTTTATGAATCCCCTGATCCCAAATTCAGTTAGCTCACCCCTGTGGCTCTTCTGGAAGACTCTTGGTTTTGTTCCTTAAGTATACTAGTCTGTGTATTTCTTAAGCACCTTAGGAGAGGATAATGGAGGTACTTCTTCCTTACGTCCTTGAAGCCTTTGGTCATATCAGTTTCCCAGCTAGGGCTTTCATACCTTGCCCATTAGTGCCCACCATAACCACTAGTTTATTTCAGCAACAGTCTACTGTTTTTTCTCCAACCCCAATCTTACGCTTCCTTTTTAGTCCATTTAAAGTTCTGTCCTCTTTTATAATGGCTTCCAGGACTCTCCCAGGACACAGTGCCACAAAGCTCTTTCCTTCCTCTGAATCACCATGATATCAAAAAAAAAAAAAAAATCACTGTGATACTATAATGCCTGATATATATGACCTCTGGCTGGTCTTCAGTTGTGTATACTCAGGTATTCTGGTATTGACCAATTAAAAAGGCATAAGATATGCTTCTCATATAAATTATTAAGTTCCTATAATGTGCCAACCTCTTTGAACACATTATTTTATTCAACAACTCTGAGAGTTAGGAACCTCCCTTTCACAGTTGAGGAAACAGGTCCAATTAGGTTTAGTTAAATGCTAAGGACACACAGCTGGTAAGTGGTGGAGCAGAAATTCAGTCCCTGGACTTCTGAGCTAATTAGGTTGTAATTCAGCTTAACACTTCTAAGGTATCAGAATAGAAGAGATAAATTAAACATAGAATTAAGACTTTTCCATTTTTCTAGGACAGGTACTTAAGACAGACTACGTATTGCTCTAGGTGTGCATGAAAGAGATAGTAGCAGAAACAAGAATTTTTACTTTCAGGATTATTTCAAATTCCATCAGTTCATATTTAAATGATGTATAGTGTGAACACAAACATTCCTATAGCTGAGGAAGACATGGTAATTTTATTTACTACTATCTGGTCTATTCTTGGCAGAGTATACAGAGCCACATGCATGGGATACATGCTCATGTGTTTTTAAAAAACTTCACCGTTTGACAATTTGAGTTTATTGTGTATGTTTTTAAACATCTTGTTGCAATTAACCTATGTCTAAGCATAGATTATAATAATAAAATACCTGTCTCACCTAGTCAATCACTACCCTCATTTCATTATATCAAGTTAGAAATAATCAAATACCATGGTGAATCTTAAAGGTTACATCAGAGAACATTATATCAACACCATATTATATAATGCCTGTCTTATTTAAATTGAATTTATTTAGTCAGATTTTGGCTGTGGACACTTTTCTTCCAAATAACTCCATTCCCTCTCTCAAGCCTTTCCTCAAACATTATCTTCTCAAGGACGCTTAACCTAACCATCCTAATTAATACTGCAGTCTGCAATTCCCATTCTTTTTATTTTTATAATTAAAAAAAAATTTTAAACATCTTTATTGGAGTATAATTGCTTTACAATGGTGTGTTAGTTTCTGCTGTATAACAAAGTGAATCAGCTGTATGTGTACATATATCCCCATATCTCCTCCCTCTTGCATCTCCCTCCCACCCTCCCTATGCAATTCCCATTCTTAATCTCCTTTATCCTATTTTGTATAATACTTATCATTTTCTAATATATTATATAATTTACTTATGTTTATTCTTTATTATCTTCTCTCCTCATTCACTTGTAAGCTCCATGAAGGCAAACTCTTTGCCTGTTCTGTTCACTAACGTATCCCAGGTACCTAGAACTGGGCCTGGTACATAACTGATACACAATAAATATTCATTGAGCTCATGCTTATATGAATAAATAATTAAAATTATAACACTAAAACTCATATAAAAAGCATGAATTACCTCCTAAAATTTCTGAATTCTCAGCTCATCAGTTGAGTACATTCAGTTTCAGAAATCACTAGACAAAACTCATGGTTTAAGTATTTCATTTAGTTTATGTCTTGGTTAACAAATATACAACTTTTAGGTTTTTCATCTTTGGCACATTTATAGCCATTCTGAGTACATCTCTCCTTTTACTTCAGATGTTTAAAAATATTTATTATCTGTGTGTTTATTATTTATTTGTACAAAAATTCTTCTAGCAATTTTTTTACTTGCTTGTGAATCCTTAGTTATAACTTGCATATTTATCTTCATCTTTCCAATCACCTAAAAGTTGATACAAACTGCTTCCTTTCACTACCGGAGATACAACCAGCCTGTGGGGAAACCATATTTACCGGAGAAATGGGCAAGCCATGAAAGAAAATTATAAGAATTAGTGTTGAGGAATTCTCACTTAATAAAATTTTAATTTAAGTCAAGCAGAATCATCTTCAGGAGTTATGAATTGCTTGGCGGATCATCCTGGAAGCAGGAAATGAACCTTCATTTTATCTAATGTCTCCACAAGTGGGAACATTACAGTTTAATGGAAGACTGGATAAGGACACAAAATCAGATGCTGCAAAATCAAATGCTGCATTGCATGACATTAGATCTAAAATCCTGATTTCTTTTTGAAAACTGCTAAAAGGAGTTATTTTGTTTACTGCTCTCCAAGCCTTGAAGACTGTTACCTCAATATTCTAAATCTTTGTCATTCCTTCAATACTCAGCAACCTTGGAGAATTGGAGAACTAGCAGTAATTGAGAGGTAAGCTAGAGCCAATCCATTTGAGTTAGGCAGTCTTTAACCTGAACATCACTAGATTATTCTGAAAAGGTTTAAATTCTGCAAGCTCCTACGGCACTTTTTTTTGCAGTGTTTAGTATTTCCAGTTCAAATCATAAAACATCTGCTGTGATGGTTTAATAAATGCAATGTCATATGTGAAATGATTTCGGAAAATGTATATATTACAGGAATTTATTTCGTGAATAGCCAAAATCCACATTCTGAAAATTCATGAAATCCATACTTATTCTCTCTGCTGTTTAGGAGAGAGTAGACGTTAAGGTGATCGCCAGCAAGAAATACATATGAAATTTCTTAGTCCTTGTCATTCCTCTTCCTCTAGTCCTTGTACCAGGGGTACATGAGAGATGGGAGGAGAGAATTAAGGGATATGGGTATGTAGTTACACATAGTTTAAATAAAACTGCTTTTCAGAACTACATACACTTTGACTGTTTAGAATACGTTCAATGGTATATCTATCTAAAAGTGCACTAAGGTCCTAAATCCTCCTATTGATTGGAACCAAAAAATATAATGATGGATACCAAATCCCTGTGTGAAAAGAAAGGAGAACTGTAATGTAGAGTGGGGACACTTTTATGTTTCATCCTATCATCAGATTTCTAAGCTATGAAAGACATACTAACTTTTAATTTAAAAGGAAATATTATACCTGATCAATGTCTATAAATGAATATTCTTTCTCAACTGTACCATCAAGTTGGCTAGAAAGAGTTCATGTGGGAAGGATTCTATATGGCAATGTTTGAAATTACATTATATTTATACTATTATTTTTCCATAGTTTTGTGGCTTTTTTTCCCTCTTTTGCTTCTAATAGCAAACCTATAATTGAAGAAATAAGAGTGTTTTATTTAATACTCCGGAAAAAATAACTCAAGATATTTTTTCTAGACATTTTCCATCTACTGTGACTTATTTTTCAAGTGGATTGTGACAATATGCTGTTTGCAGAGGTAGCCATTGTAAATATCTGGGCCAACAAATGTGTCTGGGAGAGAAATTTCCACATCCCTAAGACCCTTAACTTTTTTTTCTTAAACTGCCTCATTCTTATTGGTTTTTTCCCTTCCTTTCTAATTCTTTATGTTTTGCCTACCCTTTTCCAACTCTTCCTTCTCCTTTTACCCCAAAGTCAGGGGGAGCATGGTCAAGGAAACAGGAAAATATTTAAGGAATTATTTAAACAAACTTTCTACCAAGGTCCTGCGGTTTCAAGTTAGTTGAGGGCAGACTCCATGTGTTTTACACCACTTTCTTTCTATAATATCTAGTGACTCTTTCTGCATTGGTGCACAATAAATAATATTAATTCGTTTTGTGGATGTTGACTTAGAAAAAAATGGAATTGGAGATGGGGAGAAAAACATGTGGTTATTGTGATCACTGTACAGAGTACTACAGCACGGTATCTATTTATTTTGAACCCAGTAGAAGTAAAGAAATAAAGAAAAGGGAATAGAGTGCCCAGCTTATAGACACCTTCTGCTGAAACACCTGTGGGCACATAGATGCCACACAAGCAAAAAGCAGAAGGTGCTAAATGACATGTTTTTCTAGATAGCAAAGGCTGATTATAATTTTCTCATTACTTCATATTTTAATTTGGAGCTGCTCAATAAAATGTATGATCGATTGATTGGCTGATGAGAGAAGGGGACGTGAAAGCTGTGTTAAATGAACAAAGACTGCACAAAGGGAAACCTTGAGAAACTGGCAGTCAGGACATTCCACTAAAAGCCAAGTGCAATGAAAGAGAAACTTATTTTACAATTGGGGAAAAGTGAAAATGATAAAATAGCATAGAAATTCTAAGATGGACCCAGTGCTGTATGTACCACCTGAAGAAAAAAAAGTAAATGAAAAATTATGGTGTGTGTTAGGAAAGTTAAGACGTTCAGATCAAAAGGGGAAAAGTAAGAATATGTGAGAAGGGTAGAGAAGGGTTAGAGGATCAAAAGCTTTGGAAGCAAACAGGGTTTCAATTATAAACCAGTGAGCTAGTCTGACAGGTGAGGCGGGCTGAGGCACTTGAAAGATCTCATTCAATGGCTGGCATTACTGAATGCCCAGCTGAGTCTGAACAAGAGTAGTTTTAAACAGACACATTGTTCTAAAGAAATCTTAAGTTTCATGGGCCCTCCAATGCAGCCTTATAAATCTTGAACAGCATCTATATTCACCAACCACCTGCAATTAGCTTTACTCCAGAATTTGCTAGACACAGCAAGTCCTTGACAGGGAATATTTTAATTTGGATGGCTGGCCCTCTACTCAGGATTTACACGTATTGATGATATGCAAATCAGTTCAGTTCAGTCTCATCAACAGCATAAATTAAGTGCATCCTATCATGAGGATTATCTTGGAAAGAGAGAATGTCACCATCAATATGCCTATGGCCTGGAGGTGAATAGTCTGTCTCTGAGTGAGGGAGAGTGAAAAACAGACAAAGAGCATTTCCTCACTATTGATGGGCTGCCTGCATGCTTCTTTAGGTTAAATGCTTGATTATTTACAGAAAATATCTTTGCTCGGAATAATTTTCTTTTTAACACCTGTTCATAGAGATAAGAGATCCAAAGATAGCATTTTGATTTAGAATCCCTGATACTGCACATAGGCAAATAATAGGAGAAAACAATCTTCAATTTTGATCTTTGTTTAAAGAGTGCATATTTCATTAATAAGTGATACCCTTTAGCATAGGACACATGTTTTGTACTAGTGAGGATGGATTTACATCTTCCTGTTACACATTCTAAGTAACTTAGTAAACAAAGAGCTAAAGGCTCTAAAGAGGAAGGTCACAAAATTATATGACAAATGTAAGAAAAAAACCCTATGGTTTAGGAAGTACTACCAGTGACTGATATTTTTAAGAATTTATAAATCATGCCTGGAAATAGCTGATGAAAGGAAAACCACATACAGCTCATTCTACAGAGTAATTTAAAGACATTTTCCATGGAGTTTGCAATTCCCCCCAATATACGTTATCCAGCCAGCTTATTAGGACACCATCAATGTAAAATAATTTTTAAAGTCTGGATTTAATAACAGACAAAAGAAAATGGTGGAAGTATTCTTGAGGCCCAATTACAAGTGGACTGGTCAAGTGGTGAACCTGTGTGAGGTACCTGGACTCGGTGTTTCTGATGCCGGGCATTGAAGACACTGCGGTGCTTACAGTGAGGGGTAAGAACAAGTCAAAGGTGGTGGTAGAAGGAGGCCTGGAGTCCTGCACAGCTGTTGGAAGCTTTGAACTAGGTGAATGTATGACAGTATTGAATGGAAAAGGCATAAGCAGAATGGCATCTCTACCAAGGATAGATGTACATCAAGCATGTTGCAATGAGGGTATATGGGGAGAGGGAAATAGAAGTGGAGGTCAGAGATAAAAGGGAAAAATTTTAATAATGTGAAGCAAGAATAGGCACTGTCATGTTCTGATGATCAGGTGCCCCCAAGATGAAGACTATGAAGAACTCAATTCTTTGCCCCTGGGGTTCACATTACCACCACTGCCACCAGCAACAACAAACAACAAAAGGTTATGAAAAAACACCACGACAGAAGATTGAAAAAAAATAGGATAATTTCCACCAAATGTAAAGGTATTTCGTCTCTTATGCCAATGAAGCCAACAGGAGTTCCATGAAAAGAGGGGTGAGGGGTCAAATTATGTGTGAATATGAATTTGTGCCAAGAACAAGCACATATCTTCTATAACTAAAGATTATATTAAAATTAGAAAATTCATTTTTTAAAAAACATGACATTTTATTGTTTCCTTTTATTTTTTTTAATTCATGTTTCCTTTCCTATTATTCCTTCTTTACTAGCTACAATCAGTAATGCCAGGTAGCATCCAGAAAAAAAAAAAAAATTGTTCTAATCAAGGACATTTTAAGATGAACTAACTTTCATTTCACACTGACTATTAAGAGTCAAATGAGGATACAAAGAGGATTCCAAGATTGGATTTATGACATACACTTTAAATAAAATCTGCAAATCTTGTTCATAAAATTATAACGTTGTCTTCACCATTCTTGCTGTATTTCTATCACCTACCACAAGTTTTGCTCTTGATGCTTGTAAACTGACAGCCACAGAAGAAAGCTTACTCTTTCAAGTACAAAGTAACTATAAGATGAATAAAAAACCTGTTTATGTCAGATGAGTGCAACGTTACTTTAGCTTTCACAGTTTTATCTTGATTAAAGACCAAAACCTCTATCTGGGATTTGGGGACAGCACAGCTCATACGCACGTTAATATTAACTTGGTCTGTAGAGCTTGGGACTGATTTCAGAGCTTGGGAGTTCCACTGTTGATTTAGTTTGAGAGGCCAAGAGATTCCACTATGAGCTAGAGAACTATTCTGGGTTTGGATGGGGAGGCTGGCATGGGGGGATGGCAGGCGATGGGGGTGTCCTTAATCCTAAACTTGATTCAGATGGCCTTTGAAGGAGGATTTTTTGAAGATTATTTGATTCATTTGTTGACTGGATTGTTTCAAAATTTTCTAATGTTGATGAGAAGTGACATTATTTTCTTAATATTTCTATTTAGGCAAATGTAAATAATAACAGTAAGAGCTAATGTTTGTTGGGTGCTTAGTATTTGCCTACACTATAGTAAGCACTTCACACATATTAATAGGGCCTTACAAAGAAAATCTTTTATTACTTCCATTTTATAAGGGGGCAAGTGGAGACACAGAGGGGTTAGATAACTTCCTCAAGGACAAACTGCTAGTAAACTGAAGAGACTTCACGAACCAGATGATCCAGCATGAGTTTCACCATGAGCCTAAATTTTTCTGCCTATGTTTTGAATTCTTGATAGGAGTAGCCCATTCTGTTCACTATTGGGAAATGGGGAATTCTTGAAACAGTTCAAACAGAGCACTACCAAACCCAATCACTTTCCTCACTTAGCTCAGCCTTCCCAACAAACACACAGGCATTCAACATCCCTTCATCTGAATTTTATGCAAAACCAAAAATATAGAAGTAAAGGACATTCCAACATAGAGCATACAATCACATCTCCTTTGTTCTTCGCCATCTTTAGCCTGGCTTCCTCTGAAAAGAGAACTTGTAAAACCATTGGGTTTCTGTGTACGTCTTCCTTACTCCATCCTCACCCTCCCTTTACCACCACTGTCAAAAGAAATAGTCCTGGCAAAGTTAAAAAGAAAAGAATTGCTGTTTCCTGGACATCTGGGCTATTTTGCATTCCTTCCCTGAAATTAATGAGATGCTAAGTGTCACCTGTTTACCGATATCTGTCCTCTGTCCAATTTATCATAATGTATGATCTCACAGGAGATTGTCATTAAAAAGTTTTAATTTGAGAGTATAAAGAGAGGCAGCACAAGCAGGAAAGCCTGGAAATTGAACCAAATGGTATTTCTGGCATAAATCATAGAAATGAAATTATAGACAAGTAGGCATGCTCTTTATTTGTAATAAAGTCACAAAAAGCAAAACCCTCACCAATCTATTTGCCCACAACGAAACTCAAAGATGCCACCACACTAACTCAAACATGACATAGGTACTACATCCACTGGGGAAAAAGAAGTTATATATTTGCAAATTTGTAAAGATCTCAGAATTCTTTAAACTACATTGTTCTTTAGGAACCTACTAAATAAATGCAAGAAAGGTAAAAGCAGAAGAAATCACACATTTATGTCTCATCATTTTTCAGATGAATGTTTCAGTTTTCAAAAAGATTACAATTGATCCACAAAATAAAATGCTTTATACTTTCTATCTGAAGAATTAAATAACAAAGCAACCTCAGGAAAAGGTGAGAATACAGTCAACAGTCTTTTCTTCTGTTCTATTTACTATCCTAAAGCTGTAAGACAAGGATTCACATTGCATCTGACAAAGCTAGCTTATTTCTCCCCCTGCTTCCCATGTGTCCTGTGTCTCCTAATTATCCTCTAAACACAGAAAGACTCACTATTTAGCATTGCTCCAAGTAACTGAATGCTTGTTTGATGACATGAGTAACAATCATGATAGTGTGGTACTTTACGTTTTTTTACTAAGCACTCTCACATCAATTACTTCATTTTACCCCCAAAGCAATGACATCCCAGTCTTAATTTCTAAATACCATTTATCACTAAAAGGAACCAGAACTTCTTAGAAAAAAGTGAGTGACCCCAGGTCCAGGGCAGGGAAAGTACAAAGAGTCCCTGGACATCTTGTTGCCCCACAAAACAGGGAAGTGCTGAAGGATTAATGGGGCTTGTCAGAAGGACACCACTGCTGTCTTGGAAGGGCTCCCAGTGGCCAAATTTGAGATAATTTAGGCATCAAACATAATAATGATGGCGCTAGATTATAAGGCATTGAATAAAATAAAATCCTTGAGTCTATAGTGGTACTCTGTCAGAGGTGGAGGAGGAGACAGACAGGTGGTGAGAGGGAGGGAAGAAAGAGAGAGAGAGAGAATCCTAGAGAATGGGAGTGGTGCAAAAGTCTTCTTTAAAGAAGAATGCTAGTTAACAGGAGTAGAATGATATATATATATATACATATATATGTATTTTTTTTCAAGTCACCATTGCATCCCTCAATATAACAATGAACACAGGCAAGAATCATGAATGTATGCTGAAACTACTGGGTGAAAGGTTGTTAGGAAAAGATATTCCCATGGTCTCAAAGTATCACCCACAGATTCCTTCTTCATTACAGAGGGAGAAAGGTGCTTTAAATAATTAAGTGTCAGAAAGTTCCAAGATTGCCAATTTCCCCCACAAAATATATACTCTGAAACTAATCATGAGGAAGCTAACAGAAAGTTCCATCATGTGGAACATTCTACAAGACACCTGGCCTGGAATTTCCAGAAATATTAATGTCATGAAAGAAAAAATAAAAGGTAGGAGCTCTCCACTGTATTAAATGAGACTAAAGAAACATGGCAATCTTGACTGACTCTTGGATTAAAAAAAAAAAAAAGCAATATGGGATGTTTTTGAGACAATTCAGGAAATCTAAATATGGGTTGTACACTAGAAGATATTACTGAATATATGTTAAATTTCTTGTTTCTGGTAAAGGTATTGTGGATCTGAGGATGTCTGGGTCTTTAAAGAAAAAAAAATGAATATTTAAAGGTGAAGTATCATAATGTCTGCAACTTACTTTCAAATGGTTGAGAAGAAAATTGAGTATATAGATAATATGTAGTAAGAGAGGGATAACATTAACATGGCAACATGTTATCAATTAGTAAATCTAGTGAAAAATACATAGACATTGTACTATTCTTTCAACTTTTCTATAGCTGTAAAATTATTCAATATTAAAAGTTGGGAGGATAAAGATATTGTTTATGTTGCAAAAGGCTCACAATAAAGTGGTGGAGAAAGGTAGGTTAAATTGTTTAGAGTTCAATGTCATCAGCCCTTCAATAGAGTTTCTCATAGGAAGCCAGGAAAGCACAGAGCAGGATGAGCTGGATTCTAACTCCAGGCTCCTGAGACCATATCCTGAGCTTCTTCTACTCTTCTGCACTGCTCCTCACCTCTATCCTCACCTCTACATCACTTCAACCTCTTATCTTTACCTGCCTAATAAAAGGAGACCTAACCTAAGCTGAAGACCACCTGATTCCTCCTCAGTCCCCAGGTCCCTTTGGATCCAGGACTTCTGAAGATTCCAGGACAAGGAACTCATCTTACAGACTTATTTTGGTATTTGTAAGCCCACTTGGAAGAAGACTAGGTGAGGCTCCCAGCGATGTTTGAGACTAGAGTTGGATAGTAGCTGCGCTGGACAAGAGCCTTCACACCAGATTCACTCTTGGGTATAATTATATTCTGTGACTGAGTTGGAATGTGGCTGTTTAAACAGAAAGAAAATAATTTTCCTGCTATTTATCTTTATACTATCCATGAAGAACTGGACATTAGTCTTCTCTTCTGACCAGATATGTAACACAGACATCATTTTGCCATCAGAGTAGCATTCTACACTAAGTTTTAGTCTTTTATTGCTTCAAACACGGTCACATTTCGTGGGTGAGCAAGAAGATGCCATAAGTTGTCTGATCTCATTATTAGAATTAAAAGTCATAGAATTCAAGAATTTACATGAACCTCAATGGTAATTCACTGAATGTATTTTGAATTAATAGTGAATGTGAGATTGCAGATTTTTCAAAGCCTACTGGATGTTATTAATGTCTTAACTATGTTAATTTTTTAAATTAAGATTTTATTTTTTTAGAGCAGTTTTAGGTTTACAGCAAATTGAGGGGAAGGTACTGAGATTTCCAGTATACTTCCTGCCTCCACACATGCATAGCCTTTCCCTTTATCCATATTCCTCATTTCCCACTAGAGTGGTACATTTGTTACAACTGATGAACTATACTGACCCATCATAATTACCCAAAGTCCACAGTTCACATTACGGTTTGACTATTTCTGTTGTACATGCTATGGGTTTGGACAAATATATAATGACATGTATCCATCAATACAGTGGCATACAGAGTATTTTCACTGCCCTAAAAATCCTCTGTGCTCTACCTATTCATCCCTCCCTCATGCCTCTGCCTCCGCCACCAACCCCTGGCTACCACGGATCTTTTTTACTGTCTCCATATTTTTTGCCTTTTCCAGAATGTCATATAGTTGGAATCATACAAAGTGTGTAGCCTTTTCAGATTGGCTTCATTCACTTAGTAATATGCATTTAGGATGAAGTTTCCTCTATGTCCTTTCATGGCTAGATAGCTCACTTCTTTTTAGCACTGAATAAGATTCCATTGACTGGGTAAACCATAGTTTATTTATTCATTCACCTCCTAAAGGACATCTTGTTTCCTTCCAACTTTTGGTAACTATGAATAAAGCTACAATAAATATCCATATGTAAGTTTTTGTGTGAACATAAGTTTTCAAATTCTTAGGGTAAATACCAAGGAGCGTGATTACTGGATCATTTAGTAAGAGTATGTTTAGTTATGTAAGAAACCTGCAAACTGCCTTCCAAAATGGCTGTACCATTTTGCATTCACACCAGCAATGAATGAGAGTTCCTGTTCCTCCATATCCTGACAAGCATTTGGTGTTGTCAGTGTTCCAGAGTTTGGCCATTCTAACAGGTGTGTAGTGAAATCTCATTGATGTTTAAATTTGTATTTCTCTAATGACATATAACATAAAGCATCTTTCCAAATGCTTATTTACCATCTGTATATCTTTTTTGGTGAGGTGTCTCTTAAGGTTCTTGGTACATTTTTTAATTGGGTTGTTTGTTTTCATATTGTTGAGTTTTAAGTGTTCTTTATATATGTTGTATACTAGTCCTCTATCAGCTATGTCTTTTGCAAATATTGTCTCCATGTCTATGACTTATCTTCTCATTCTCTTGACATTCTCCTTTTTAGAACAGAAGTTTTTAATTTTAATGAAGTCCAGCTTATCGATTATTTCTTTTATGATTCATGTCTTTGGTGTTGTATCTAAAAAGGGTCACCATACCTAAGATCATCTAGATTTTCTCCTATGTCATCTAATAGGAGTTTTAAATCCTTGTTTATCAAATATTTTCTATCAAACGAACCTCCCTGGGGTTCTAGGCAGTAACATAGAATCAAACAGAAAAACAGACATAAGATCATAAAATTAAGGATAATCATGATTTCGGTGGGCAGTGAGCACTCTTTTGCTGTCTTCCTGTACAAATCATCTGCTATTTTCTACTTCTTTAGTTAGGAGCCCTGTGAACCAAGACTGTATAATTGTTTGGCCATTCAATGGCTAACCTTAAATTCTTTCTGACACTTTAAATCCTTTCTGAAACAAGGCAGAAAATAAGTAAGTAAATAAATGAATAAATGTGTGTGTGTGTGTGTGTACACAGATTGGCTCCCCTTTGTAGTTCAGTGCCTCCATAAGATTTACTAGGGGCATCCAAAGCAAACAGTCCTGATCTTCTACATAAGATGTGCCAAGCAAACATTAAATATATTTCTGGATTGTGTGTGTGTGTGTGTGTGTGTGTGTGTGTATAACAAACAGTAACTGTTTTAAATCCTGAGGTCTCAGTTTACCTGTTATTAAAATGAATCTAAAATTTTAGCCCCAGAATAACCTTTTAGACGTTCATTCTTCTCCACTCTAATACTCAGCAGCCTAGTGTGGCAGCATTTAATATTAACTCACAATGGACTGGACCATGGTTATACTTGTCTGAATCTTGTACCCTTGGGGAGAGGGACAGTGGAGAGGAACCACATAGCTAGAATGTAGGACACTTGTGGCCAGAACGGGGGGCTGCATTTGGAGGGGACAGAATAAGAGCAGAGGATTCCTCCTGGAGACAACAGGCTGCCATAGGCTACGAGGCTGGGCCAAACCAGGGTCTCCTGGGGAAAGTTTAGAATTAATACCCAAAAGAATGAATTTAAATGCTCCATTAGAGACCATAAATAGGTATTGTGGTGACAGTCAAAGACCCAAAAGATCATCAACTGAAGTAGAACTGTATATTTCTGTCCATGCCTTTGTTCTCAGTAGGTTCCTCTGTGAACAGGTATCTTGAAGCCGTCACCTTGAACACACCCATCTGATTCAGGACCACGGTGTGTGTGTGCTGGACTTGGCTCCCTCCTGCTTGCAAGAGCCAGGTATGTGAGTCTCTTCCTAACTCTGTGGTCAGTGACATTACGATGGCAGCTTGAAACTGGCCCCAGGGGTAGTATTTACACACAGAAATTGGCGAACTCTACAAATCAGAGTTTGTTTTCATCCTACTCAACCTCCTTCCCCTTGAGAGCTAGGTTAACAACACACGACTAACTCTCAAAAGTTTGAGATTCTTCCTCCTTTTGGCATAACTTTTACACTTCTTTAGGCAGTGGTAACATTTCCAAATACCTCAGTTTGGGATGAGGACCAACTAGCTAAATGTAGTAGGGACAGTCCAAAAATAAGAGAGGTACAAACACAGGAAAAAAAAATTACTTGAAATGACCTGTTGGTCCTGCCATCACTAGTTTAGGTGATGGTATTCATAAGAGCAACAGTCATTGACACCTGGATATCAATGTACTGTTTACCAAGCATTTTCTGTGTGTTGTCTCTTATATTCTCCATGAGAATCTTGTAAAGGTGCTGGGCCCAGGGATTGTTTTATCCCCATACATACATTCATAAACTCAAGCATCTGATTTCTGGAGAAGGCAATACCAGGACCTGTGTTTCATGATTTCCAGTACAGGGCTCTTCTCACTATACCACTCTACCTCTTAAAAATAAATGTGTATGTGTTTTATTAATATTTTTAACTCTGTTTTGTGATGACCCAGTTCTCTCAAATAGTGTTTGTTAGATTTTCAAAAATCCACCAAGTGTAATTAAACTTAATTTTAGTTAATGTTAAAAGTAGGTATTTTGAAAGCAAGTATAGGACTTTTAAAAGAAGAGATTATATAGGAAAAGGAAATGACAGTGACACACAACTGCAAAAAGGGTTAGAGACATAGGATTGCGTACTTTAAACTCCGACGTTATTAAGAGCATAAATTCAACTTTATTTAAATATATTATATTCCTGGCACTGTGCTAAGTCTGTCTCTAAACCCCAATGTTAAAAATAGAAGTAGATGGAATGAATGCAGGAAGTCGTTTTAAGCAAAGTTTCCAAATGGCTGGAAAGACGGTTTTGCTCATAACAGGCGAGGGATCGACAATTTTACAGTGAGTTAGGAACAGTGAAAAGAACTAAGTCTATAATTAAACCTTATTTTATTATAGGTATTTTTATTTATAAAAGTTCCTATCTACACTTTTCACAGTAGAGAAAATAATTAGAATACATGCTCTCAGTAAACACTTACGCAACCTTTCTGCTCGGCAGAAACTTCATGTGCCATCATTCCATAACAGAAATAATTAATCAAATCAGAAAGTGTATTTATTCACTTTGAGTCATTTAATCTTCCTGGCAGTATGGTGCACTGAGTGGTGCATGGCTTTGGGAGGAGTCTTAAGTTTAAAATTGAGTTTTGTTATTTGCTAGCTGTAAAGCCTTGAGGAAATTAAGTAGCCTAGACTCAATAAAGACTTCACAAGATCATCATGTGAAATAAATAATTTGATGTGTACAAAGTAACAGCACATCATACCCTCCGAATAAAGGTAGCCTCCTTTCTTTCTTAATAGGCCACACCATACTCTGGTTTCCCTAAAAAGAAATCAATTTTGACTTCCACAGAGAGAGCCTTGCAGTGCCTGTAAGTTGCTCAAAACGTAAGTGCTTTCTCTACCAGACTGCCAGTCTTGAAAACGGAAATTCTTACTTAAATCAGAAAGCAAAATCTTGAAAATTAATATCATTAAGCATTTCACCTACATTAACTCTGAATACAACGAAATTATCAAAATGTTTTCTAAAACAGGAACAGGTACTTTAGAGCTCTCTGGGCTCTACGCAAGGACATGATAAGCACATTTAAAACTAAACTCTTGAACAATTATGAAATTTACCTTAGTAACTTAGTAAATACAGTCAGCTTGCCAGAATTAATAATGCAATATAAAAGGATGTTTTTAAAAAGACACTATTTTATGTATGCTACTCTTGAAAGGAACAAAATGAAAATTGATAGATAAAACTAGTAAGAGTAATTGATCCAAAATAAAAGACTGAGGAAGAGATGGACCCCCCAGGACAACACATTCTGTAACAGATACCCACACACAATCTATTTCTATCTAATAATAAGCGAGCCTTTCTTCTTTGTAGGCCTCAATTTTCCATTAATAAAAAAGCGTGGATTGTATTTATTTCTATCTAGCCCTTTAACTTTGTACCCAGTCAAACCTTTATTCCCTGTGCTAATAGAGAGTTAGTGGCACGATAACATGAAATCCTTTATAAGATGTCCTTTATGGTGTTTGAAATTCGACAGCATCAGCATCACATATCTTCTTCTGATTGTTTTGTTTAGAACAAAACTGAAATGAGGATGCGACAAGAAGAAATATGAGAAGGGATCAGGGTGACCTCCTCAATGTGACTAGGAGATCCTACCTACATTAAAATCCCTGATGCAAGTTATATATACAATTTAGCGTTCATTTTGAGGGAACAGAGATGACTAAACTTTGTGAGGTTTTATTACTTAATTTATATTAAATCAAGCAAAAGTACATTATGAGAACTGTGACAAGTAGGAAGTGTTTCCAGAAATATTTTATCCATGACAAAACCAGTTCTATTCTTGGGTCTTCTGAATGTTGCAACTGTTACACCCTTTAGTTAACTGCAATAACTAATCTTGATTATTTATTAATCATCTAAAAATTGTATCCTTGCAACATTTCCCAAAGGTTCTAGCTATGTCTGGTTAACTCTGGCTTAGAAATTAAGAAATACTAGCCAGGAGTCTGTTTCATATTCATCACCAGTGTTTCAGAAGTACTGCTTCAGGTTCAGAGAAAATATCAAGTATAGGAGTTAGTATCAGAGAGATCAAATATTTTTTTGAAAGAATATGCAACAAACTTCTGATTTCTTTGAATCTTTCAGTTAACTTTTCTAACTAGACCTAATAATACATTTTTTAATACAGCACTCATGACAGCCTACTGCTGAAATTTAGAATAAACATTACTTTATAAAGCAGGATGTATTTTATTGCTATAAACATAAACACATGGACTCCCTGCACATTTCTTTTTCCATCAAATAGATATTGTGAATAGCTTTAATGTTTTGAGTACAGTTTGATAGTCTCAGAGGAGGAGAGGGAGACAGGGGCTGTTGTTTAAAATCTGGCGTTTTATTAAGTATCTTATTCCAACAGCAATCATACTTTTAGTGTTTCTGATGTAAAATACAAAGCTGACTAATTAACAGCTATAGCTTCCACCAGGATTGATAATAATGAAATTAACCAAATGTTTGCTTCCTTTCTCTAAACAGTCAAAAATCCCTTTTCAAAATATTCTGGGAAGATTTACAAACAGATTATGTTGGAACTTTGTGTTATAAAGAATCAGCATTTTTTCCAGCATTTGAAGCAGCACAGAATCGAACGTTACTAAAAAGTGTCCAGGTAGCCTTCTCTACATAACGTCAATGGGCAAAACATGCAATTAAGATTAGCTTGGCTTTGTTCACTACCAGTTGCTAAGATGCATAAAACCTGTAGTTCCCAGAGGGTTAGAAAGAGAAGCTGAGTAAACTGAAGCTGCTTTTGAAGTGTTTAACAAGGCAGAAACTGGAACGGATGTGCCACAAACCAATATCCATTACCACAAAGTGATTGCCAAATTTTCTTGTAAAATAGCTCTCAGCTGGCCTATTCAGCATCGTCCTGTTATAGCTAAAAAGAGCATCCAACTTGTGATTGTTACCATGAAAATAAGCAGGCAGCAGAATATACAGTAGCTGCAGAGAAGAAAACAATATGCTTCAAGAAGTTTTCTGACAGATTTAAATCTACATCACTTTCTTTAAAGGTCTAAACAAAATAGAAATATCTCTTTACCAAGGATTTTTTCCAGACATTCAGTATGGTGATATACTATAATATATATTATATGTTTCCAATTATTGCTTAAAGGTAATTAAAATTGGCTTTCAAGAATAATAACATAGTTCTAGAGAGAATTTCAATGAAGTCTTGATTGATTAATGGAGGGGTACACAGCTTGTAAGGTGGAAGCCACCAGAGAGTTAACTAACACTTCTCTGCAGCTAACCGTGAGACGTGTGTAAGTCTGTTCTAGGGAATAGACTGGTTTCCTCACTAATCAAAGAGAGGTGCAGCAGACACTCTCCACTGTCTACTCAGTAGACAATTCCCTTGGCCAGTGATTGGTTGGCTTAGAGGAATGGTCCAGTTCTGGCTAATAATATACAAGGGAGAAACACTTAGAGAAAGCCTTTCATCCTAAGTTAAAACACAAATTTTGGGAAAGACAATGCTTTTTTACCATTCTTTTTTTCCTGCCTGGAATACAAATATGATGCTTAAAGGTGTAGCAGCCATCTTGTGACCATGAGGCAAAAAGTAGGATTGAAAAAAGTCAACATTCTAAAAATATAGAAAGATGTAAAAAAGATATAAGGACAATAGATGGCTAATGGTATCATTGAACAATTGATTTCATTTTTGACTCACATATTTCTGACATTTTGTACTTGTGTCATAGTTTCTATGACATCTGAAAAAGCTTCTCCATCCAGATTTGCCAAAATGAGTCATAAATTCATGTGTGGATCCAGCCAAGAGCATAAGTTCTCCTACTTGTTTAGCAAAGAAAAAATACAGAAAGGAGATAGAAGTTCTGGTGAATAGCAGGAAGAGGACAAATTAAAAAATGCAATTAATTTGTGGCTGGTCATCATCTTAATTGTCCCTCTGAGCACAAGTTAAATGTACCTAGATAAAAATACAAGGTTTGTGGAACTCCTCACGTTCCCCACCAAAGCTGAGTACATTGTTCCTTGTAGGAATGCCTTAGGAGTTTTTATTACAATAATGTACATTTGGTTAATCGACTCAGGAAATATTTTCCTACTGATGCTTGGATCCTAAAGCCTAATTTAGTGTGGAACAATTTACATGCCTAGATGAACTGAAGCAATCAGGACACTTTGTGTCCAGATAATGAACAGCAGTCAATTTATTTCTGGTGCTTTATTGAGAAAAACACTATATAAAGCTTCACTGTTTGAGTGGAAAAAAATGGAAAAAGGAGAAGCCTTGTGTTCTTATTTCTTTTCTTTCTTCCATTTAAAGACTGTTGCACAATGAATATCATTTTTGGTAAAAAGACTGACTATTTTCTAGTATTAAAAATGTGAAAGAATTCTAGCATTCAAGCTCAGTCTTTGCTTCTATGCAATATGACAAATATTTAATAATAGCAATAATGGAAATTACAGCAACAACTAATCCTTATTTTAACATCACTGCACTAAGTAACATGGATTTCCTTTTATTATTGAGATATAATAGAATTTCTCATGTAATTCTTATAACATTTATACAACCACTATGAGCTCAGTGGTTTTATTTTCCTACTTGATAGTGGGAACTCAGGCACAGAGAGGTTAGGTAACATGTTCAAAGACACACAGCAAATAAATGGTATAGCAGGAATATGAACCCAGGTGATGTGATTCTAGAACCCTTGATATTAATATGAAATACAACTATTTTTATCACCAACGTCATTTTTCTTCTTTAGATCTTTCAAGCTCTAAAATCTGATGGTATTTTAAGCATTGCTGTCACTGAATGTCTGATTATTTGGAGCTCACTTACCATGAAAGTATTGATAACTACAAAATTATAGGAACTTAAGGACTGAGTAGAAGAAGGTGGTTTGGGGACTTTTACATTGGCCAAGCAAACATACTGCTTTTAATTCAAATGTATATTTTGTTGGTTTTCTGTTTTTGGGGAGTGGCTTTCTGAGAGGATCGGGTGGGGAGCAGTAGAATGCTGAAGTCTTCCAAGTGGTCACTCCAAAGCCACCGCTGCTCAAGGGTCATGATTCTGGCAGCAGATCTCTCCACACGACCTCTGCACCAGCCAACATGGCTGTCTTAGAAAGAGAGGATGAGTTTTTGCCAGTTTATAATATCTAAAATATCTTAGAAAGAGAGGATGCATTTTTGCCAGTTTATAATATCTAAAATAAAAACAAAATTTAGGATATGTTTAATTGGAGTAATTGTTTTCCAGTTGAACAGGTAATGTGAGTGTTTCAATTATTTTTTTTTTAACATGTATCAAGTTAAAAAAATTGTTCTCCTATTTATTTATTCACTGGAAAGATATAACGTGTGCTCCATGCTTGAAGCATTTTCTTGGCCACTGGACTATTTAAATCCATAATTTCATATTTTCATCAATCTTCCTATTTGACTCAAAGACAAAACTAGTAAAAAATGAAAAGAGAGTTTTAGTTATTTAATTCTTCTAAAATCTGGATTATTTGGGGAATTGTTACATAACAGAACTACATGATTTTGGAAGCCATAGCATATTATATTCTTCATCTCATTTTTAACAAAGAATGGCTTTTTGAGACTCAAATTTTGTATTTCTTCTCTCTTACGGGAAGGTCAGCTAACTCTGAAAGCCTTGTTCTGTGCCTGACACATTTCATATTGTCTCATTTACTTTGCACTGATATTCTTTTTTATATGCATTAAACTTACAGCTGAGGCAATTGAGGATCAAAGAGATGAAAAAATTATGTAAGAAGTAAAGGGCAGACTCAATTGAATTCAGCTTTATCTGACTCCACAGACCAAGCTTTTTCCTCTATAACAATATTGATAATACATAACTACATAATCATTTGACTTTTTAGATGTAGCATTAAAGATACTCCCAACACACACATATAGATACACATGCATATATAAAGACACACACATTTAGTTATATAATTGAATATATATGTATATACATAGTGTGTACCTACATGCATATACGTATATACAAGTATGTATGTATATATGCAAACACCCTTACACATGTGAAACGAACAGGACCATAAATTATAAAAAGCTGCATTTCTTAAATTAGGGTTTTTAAATATCATCAAGTGTTATATGTGGATTTAATTTAATACCATTCACTTTCTCACAGTCAACCCACAATTTATAGAACATAACTATGCAGTTTTGATGTCACAAAGAAGTCCCGAACTTCACCTAACTTCTTTTTTTTTTAATTAGGAGTTTAAATTGTAACAAAAATAAAATACAAATGCACTAATTTTTGTGCTATAAACAAGCAATAACGTAAGTTTTAATTTGATTTTTTTTATCATCTCTGTAGGAGAAAAAAGACATGATTAATTTATATAGAAAACAAACTCTCAGGTTAATAGGATACTAGCCATGTGACTTGACTAATAATGTTACAATACTCTCAGCTGCACTGTTACCATAATACTGTTATCACTAGGACAACTGATTAATATTTATTCAATGCCCTACACTCTGAAAATAAGAAAAAAACAAAGTGGCATTAAAAGTAATCATTACTTGCCTCTTGTATTTTACTAGGACTTGTGTCTCTAATTTAGAGACCCAATATTACAGCTTTGGTAATTTACAAAAGTGGATGCCTTTCCAAAGGTGGATTACATCTGCAATAGGATTCTATTGCACAGAATCTATTAAATCCTTAAGACATAGACAAATGGTAACGTGTAAACTAAGGTGCAGCAAATTGCAAGAAATTCACAACTACCTTTAGTAATTGGTAGAGTTTAAATAACCTAACTAATATGTGTAAAATAATGCAATCACTGCCAGATTCTCCCCACCCACCCAAAAAAGAAAAGTCTTACAAGTATCCCATAGCTGAAATCCTCCTTAAAAAATTAACAGCAGTGTTTTTCTTTAAAAAGTGACAAAAATAGTTTGGATTTTACTTTATCTACTTTCCTTTCCATTGCTCATGTTCTAATAGATAGTTTAATGAGCAGTGAAATGGCCAGAAGAAGAATATTCCTGTTCAAAAAAGGCTGATGCAATCTAGATACTATTCCAGTCCTATTCCAGTCCTGAAAAATCAAGTACTTGCTGCACTTGTACTTTAATGTATGCATAATATCTGTTTCAATCTCTATACAAATATTGGTGGTTTGCAGTGCTGACTATACACAGAATTAAATCATATGATTGGGTTAGCATATTTTTTGAAAACGGATGAGGAATCTAGGGTGAGAAGTCCACGATTGTGATTTAATTTTTCTGCCTTTACCCAGTAATTGAACAGTTTCTAAGCAAAAAATAGCTAATATATGTTAGTGTTTACTGAGCGCTAGTACTTTACATAGGTTATCTCTTTTAATTCTCAGAAAAGAAAATATCTATGGTGAGGGTATTACTCTTTTATAGAAGAAGAGCTGTGGCTTCAGAGGTAAATGACTTGCTCAAGGTTCCATCCCCCTATGCTGACCTAAGTAGTGACATGGGAAGACAGAGGACATCAACGGAAGACAGAAGAAGGAACCAGTTTCAAAAGATATGCATAAAACAATAATTATTTTAAAGTCTTTAGGCTCCTATAAATAAAATTATCCCATATATAGCCCTCCCCTCCATAGTAAAGGTGAAAAAGTGTTGCTTTTCCTTCCCCACTGCCAAAATGACGCCTCTCATTGCCATTTTGTTATTCTTGTCATTTTCAAGATTGTCTTGATACTGTTGGGGTGGAGGACAGGAAGGAAGGAAGGAAGGAAGGAAGGAAGGAAGGAAGGAAGGAAGGAAGGAAGGAAGGAAGGAAGGAAAAGAGGGGAAAAAAGAAAAAGAAAAAAGAAAAGGAAGGTTAAAAAATGATTCAAATAGAATGAAACCTCTTAGAGAAGGAGAACTTATATATTTATGACACAATTATTATTTTTAAATAATTATAAAATAAAACCTGATACCACATTTTCATGCAGCTTTAAAGCCAAGATTTCAATGATCTGTTTTCTACAGGGAGATGTATTGAGAGAAAAAAAAGTATCATTCTAAACTGCCCTTAAAATCTTTAAAACATGTATGACATCTAAAGAAACTTGAAGCAATCCTAAAATAGAGAAACAGATGCAAAATAGTTTTAAATGTTTTACAAATGTTATTTTACCCACAATGTTAGTTAAGGTAGCATTGATTATGTACAGAGAAGAGTTGTATTCTAAGGACATTTGTGAACACTATAACCCGTTATATAATTAATATGTACAGGATGTTTATATCTACCACCAAATAGGACTTGTTACAGTTTTATTTCATTAAGTGATGATAAATATATTACATTGTATCTTTATTTTTACTGAATATATTTTGTTATATCTATGATTTATAGACACTGAGATTTTAGTCCAAAATACATGGTGAGAATACCAAATTATTCCCTTGCAAAACAATCCATCTAAACCAATCTATCCTATGTTGTCAGTTTCAGGTTCACTTATAAGTAAAAGATACAGTAAATAAAGTGAATTATATTAAAGAAGGATGAAGTGAAAATACCTCAGGAATTGGAATCACACAAATCTGGATAGGAATCCTGGCCGTGACATAAACTGTATGTTCTTGGGCAAGTTGTTTAATCTCTCTGACCTTCAAGTGTCTCATA
This sequence comes from Balaenoptera musculus, assembly GCF_009873245.2. NCBI lineage: Eukaryota > Metazoa > Chordata > Mammalia > Artiodactyla > Balaenopteridae > Balaenoptera > Balaenoptera musculus. The sequence continues at coordinate 86,008,355 of NC_045791.1, read as the reverse complement.
GGGGAACTATAACACCTACTTTGAAGAACTATAGGGAAGAAGAAATGAGAGTCTCTCTATAAAAGTACAACAGAATTTCTGCCCCGAGATTTCAGTCAATAAATGGTAGTTACGATGAATAATTAAGACTTCATTTCTTTTGTAAAGTATAGATTTCTGCCTACTGTATGCCTAAGTACCCTAAGTTTCTTAAATTACAGAAAATCTTTATTCAAAAATTCCCTAATATATTCTGAATTAAAATGATGATCAAGTGAAACAACTTTTTTTCAAGATAAACTCATATTCTCCATGCCAAATTTTAAACTGAACACTAATGCAGATCCAAGTTTAACTAAAAAGTGAGTCACTAAAAGGAATGAAACAATAAAATTTTCAACATAATTTGAATTAATTTATACCTGAGAAGGCTCATGTGTAAATTAACAAGGCAACCAGAAGCATACAGAAGCATAATGAAGAAAAACAAATTCTGGTTATTTCTACACTGTGACTATATTTAGATTAAATGGTTAAATGAACCAAAAACTCTCATCCCATCTTCATAAAAGACAAATTGTATGATTCTGTAGATAATGCACTTTAGAAACTAATCACAGGTTTGTGTATGTGTGTGTAGTGTATGATTTCTGTGTGTATATTAGCTTTGTCTCCTTGAATTGCAAAGGCTTTGAGGGCAATGACATTGTTTATGGGCTGGTACTATGGTCCTCATCACTATCTAGCACAGTATTGAAAAATCAGTAGTCATTCCATTAGTATTTGTTGATCAATTTGTAATTAAGCTAAGTCCTTTTAAAGGTCTGAAATAACTCTGGGGTCACAGCGAACACTCTCTAGTTGATATTCTTGAATATATTACTTATTTCCTTCACTTGCCTCTGATTCAGCCTTCAATGCATTTTATCAGGAAGGTGCATTACTGACCAATATGAGCTTAAATTCCTTTCCCTTCGGCTGCTCATAGCGGCATCAATGAGCACTGAAATGATAATAGAGACCAAATTTAGTGTTTGGCACCTGTGCCGAACACACTGCATATGACTTTATCTCTCATCTTCAGGTGGAAAACAGGATCTCGCTCACCAAGATTAAGTAACTCGCTCAAGGTCACAGTCTGTTGGATTCAACCGATCCACTTCACTTGAGCATTAGTGTAGAATATTTTGATCATGAACACAGATCATCTCTGGCTGAGTCTCACACACAAACCTGTTGGTTAATTTTTCCTGAGGGGACTTTGACTTTTTGGATTTGTGCCTGTGAATATTGTCTCTGTGGGATAATTTACAGGTGGTTAATACAATTTATGATACGATGAGATAAATTAATTGCATGTTGAAAGTAACGTTTGGAGAAGGAAGGGAAGAAGGCAGTGGAGTAGGTTGATATTTTGGATTCATGACCTTTGTGGTGACAGACATTAAGACAAAGAGTTAGTGAATTTCCTACCACGACTTTGACATTTTTGCTATTTTATATCATTGACTCACATGCCAAGTTCGTCAAATCCTTTTCAGCAAAATAATACTGTAATGAAGTGTACTTAATGTTTTCTATTTTTTATCCAAAAAATTGATGAATCAGTGAGTCAGAGCAAAAGGGCAGAAGAGTACCCTTTTGTCTTTTTCTCTGCACCTGACTTTGGGGACAAATGGAACTGGTCATGAATTGGTTGTGGAAAAATGCGGTACACATTGGAAAACATGGATGCAAAAGGCAGGTATACTTTGGATTAAAATATATACTAAATTTCCATATTATTCCCCTCTGCCTTTGCCGTTGATAAAAACACATTGTGTAACTGGGATCCTGATAAAACAAGCAGGTAGTTCTTTCCCAGCACAGATCACATTGATTTAATCAAATTATTGTTGACTACCCTAATGTTTGCTCATTGAGAAGGAAGTTAACCAGCTCCTAAATAGGTATGTGTTAGAATAGCTAACAAAGAACATCACTGTTGTTAATAAGTTAGTTGTGGAAAAATAATCAGTGGTTTCCTTCCGTAAGAATCAAGTACATTTTAATAGCTTAATTAACTTTTAAATCAAGACTATACCTGTACAACTGGTTTTCAACAAAATATTAAAATGATATCTTTCCTATGTGATCCTGATGTTTAAGAGAGAAAGCAATATCATTTTGGTAACTGATGGTATTCTAGACCAAAAACTTAAATTTTTATTTAAATCCTATGTTCATTTAACCTGCCCACCCTATGATTGTCCAGGGTCATTATCCTTTGCGGGTTACCTTAAAATTTATGGATTTGTTTCTGTTCCTACAGAAAGAGTGCCAAGTATAAAGACCAGAGTAAATAACTTTAGTATTAACTGAACAATGTTTCTGTAATATATTTGAATCTACTCTGTATATAATAAACTGTTGAGCGTAATTAATTCTGTATTCATCTCCACTCCTTCATGATTCAGCCACTTGTGACCTAATTTATGACACGAATCAGAATATATGGACTAGACATTTAAAATAGCTAATATTTTCAGCAGGAAAAAATATTCTCAATTCTGAGTACCTAAGGAAAACAATGTATTGCCTTTATGCTGAGATGCTCATTTGAGTATTAAATACAGAAGCAATTTCGTGATCTTACTATTCCTAAAGGACTCTTTCCCCTAAAGAATACCCCCAAATGGGGACTTAATTTTAGGACTAAAGATTTCATTGGTTTTCTTTTTCTACGGTTTTGTGATTCTCATCATTGTTGTCGACTGTTCTGAAAAGAACTCACTTATCATCAATATTATTTAAATGAATATTGTAGTCTAATTATATTTACATTTAACAATAATGTTAAAAATTTAAATATGAATTTTAAAATAACAATCTGCTTTCTTATGCCTGTAATGAGAGAACAGTGCAAATTTGTTCTTGACAAACTCAAGGAAGACATATTTGTTTACTTGCCCAAACCACACAAAAGCCATGTTGGTTTTTGAATAGTAAATTTGGCCCCAAATCTGTCACTGACAGTGAGCTCAGAGGACACCAGAAATATGCAGTAACCACTTTCTGTGATTACTGGCTTGAAGAAAAGTTACAGAAAATTTTAAGGAGAGTAAAAAAGATATATTTTGAAGTTTAGCATTTATATAATACGTTCTTGGGTATTTTCTCCATTAAAAATTTAATAAAAAGCTATGGCACTTTATAAGATCATGATCATTAACTAAGCCCTTTTAATTCACAAGTCAGTGAAGTATATCTTTTTTCATGTAATTGATGAAACTGATGTCTAGGGCTGATAAACCTCATTCTAGGTTTACATATGTATTACTAAATAGTTGTATAATTATTTGCTAAGTTACAATGAATGGAGCAAAGATCTAAACATTTAATCCCAGTTCAGTTACTGTTATGTAGAAGGTCAGTTTATGGAAAAGACAGTGAAGAACAAAGAATAAGTAAAATTTGAAACTATACTAGCTTCCATATTAATCAAACATTATATTTAATTTGGTATAGCTGAGAATACCTAAAAAGCAATACACATAACATATTAATACATACAACATAGTAATACATACAGCACACAAACAGCATAGTACAACTGAGAAAACCTAAAAAGTAATACAAAAGTAATACATTATTTATCAGCAGTTTTACTCTGGCTTTGCAATTTTATTAATGGAGGTTAAAACTATAAACCTCCTCCAAATGTATTGACCCTTCTGCATTTTCATTATTTGCTTCACAGCTTTCTTTTTACTGCAATTCAAACCCTTTGATTAGTTTTCCTCTGCAGTAAAAGATACTTCACAAGATTATAAAGAAAGACTGCACTGAACCAAACATGCATGGCTGAAAAACACATTTATGATGGATGAAAAGGTACTGAGGAGGACATGACCATCTCTGAAGTAGTACAGAGTGTTCTTGGAGCTCTGCAAGAACCAGACCTGCCTACAACACTGCAAAATTTAGGATTCTAAGTGCTCCCAAAACTGAGTCCCCATAAAACAGAGTTCCCCTACCGAGTTTATGATTAACCTCTCTATCTAAAATGTTATTCCCTTTTTTGTCCAACACCTGTTCCCCCTCAAGATTGAGGAATATCAAAGAAAAGGGGGGACTGAAACTAAGCAGGACCCTGTGGGGCCCTCCCAGATACAAAAGTCTTTCCATGCCCCCTGTTTCATGTTTGTAGGAAAAAGGCTTCAGGCTCCTAGACCTTCCCTGTGTTCCAAAGGGCAGATTCAAACAGTTACTAATTAGGGAAGGAAGGGAGTGCAGAAACAAAGGAGGAGCAGTCCAGAAACTATAGTGCAGAGATAAAGCAGGGTCGTGGTTCTTCCTCAAGAGATACACATAAGAGTATATCTCTGAGTTCTTCTACAGGAACTAAGGCCCCCACCCAGGTGGAAGAGGTAACTTCAGGCTGAGCAAAAGCACTGGTTGGAACCAGGAAGCTGATGATTGAGATTCCCACAGTTACCTCACCACCAACCAATCAGAGGAGGGTTATACACCCTGCAGACCTCCCCGTAAATTTTGCCTATAAAAACTCTTCCCTGAAAGCTATCAAGCACGAGCTGCCTGTTCTCCTTGCTCGGTCCTGCAATAAAACTTTCTTTGCTCTAGACTCTGATGTATCCATTTGTTTGGCCTCATTGTGCATTGGGCACATGAACTTGCATTTGGCAACACTCCTTGGAAATGTTATGGATACCCAGTGTTGTTTTCAAGCATAAATAGGGACTCACATTTTAGTGCCATCAAGGGTGAGAACCCTTAGATAAAAATATAATATAAAGAGCAATTGAGTGGATGTTACAAACTGGACGAACTTAGAAAATAGTATGTAAACTGGAAGAAGTCAGTCACAAAAACCCACAAATTACATGATTCTATTCATATGAAAATTTAGAATAGGGAAATCTCTATAGAGGCAGAAAGTAGATTAATGGTTGGTTAGGACGGATTGGGGGTGCAATTTGAGGAGGTAACAGCTAAAAGGTTCAAGATTTCTTTTTTGACATGACAAAAATGTTCTAAAGTTGTCTGTGGTAATAGTTGCACATACCTGTGAATAAACTAAAAGCCACTAAATTGTATACTTTAAATGAGTGAAATGTATGGTACGTGAATTTTATCCCCCCAAAACTATTTTTAAAAAGTAAAATGCAAATATTCCATTTAATAGAATATGCAAGTATTCTATTCAATAAAATGTAAGCCAGGGTACATGACCTTGTGATCTCATGGACATTTCTTAATGTCACTACAGATTACCTTTGGAACTACTGCTATGTCAGAGCAGTAATTCACTTAAATACTGAATTACAACTCTTGTGGTATTTGTGGCAATTGAGAACAGTATTCTTGTTAAATAATTCTATGTTCTATCTGAATAAAATTGAGGTTCAGCTCAAAAAAAAAAAGTTGTTGACAGAATCAAGAGTCCAGGATACATCAAAGTCAGGAGATAGCTTGAATACCTGATGTATTTATAGATGAGGTTTTCATAAAGTAACTTAGAAGGGCTAAGCAACGTTACCTTTGTGTATTAATTTGAGGACCTCCACAAAATCCACCCCCCCAACAACACACAGACACACACACAGACACACACACACACACACACAGCAATTTCTTCTAGCAGATTAGAATCCCACCATAAGCCCTAGACAAAAGGCTAAATCATAGACCATGCGACAGTTTACATACAGTAAGAGCTCTGGAGTGAGACAATCCCTGGATTGCAACTCCTATTCCTCTATTTATCCTAGTGGCCTTGGGCAAAGCCATCAATTCTCAAGGCCTCTGACTCCTTATCTGTAAAATGGAGATCCTAACAGTAACTGACTTCTTTTAAGAGCTAAATCAGATAACACCAGGAAATAGATTAGCCAGTGCTGGACACATACTCAAGAAATGTTAGCTGTTATTAATGGCAAACTAACAAAAGTTACTTATGGGGCTCAGAAATAATCAAGCTGGCCTATGTTTTAAGGTGGAGGTTCCACCCATTTTGGCAGGTTATCTTGGTATTTGCCTAGACCCTTGGGGCAGCCAGGCAGCTGGCTGGCCCTTTGGAGCTCTGGTCTTTTGAGATCCCCTGGTTTTTTCTGCCAATGCTCAGCTCCCATTCCCTCCAGCTGGGTCAGGTCCCTGCTTCCACCCTCCTTGTGTTAAAAGAATTCCTAGAAACACCTCTCTTAGCTGAACCAGCTACCCTCACCCTGTCTCACCCCAGTTCTCTCAGAAACGGTCTTGACCTGTGATCAACTCTCCTGTCCTCCCCCGGAGGGGAGGCATTACATCAATTTCTCTAACACAAACCAATTCAGTTCCTAACTGAACCCCCAGAACCACCAGAAACTTGTGTCTAATCTGAACTGGAAGTAAGCCCTAACAATCAAGTCTTTGTTTTAAAGGGCTGTATCCTATTAAAATAATTCCTTATGGCTCAGAAATTTTTCATACAGCCAAAGAAGGCTAGAAGGAAATTTGCCAAAATGCGTACTGTAGCAGAATCTGGGTGGTAGAGTCAGAGGCTCTATGTTTCTTTCTGCTTCTTTATACTGTTCTGTCTGTACTTTCTAAAATTTCCACAGTGAAAACAGAACTATTCAGAAAACCAGAAAAAAAACAATATTTAAAAACATATCTTGACTAGGGAGGTGTGGGCAGTAGGGAAGAATAGTGTGTCAGTAAAGTCTTATTTTACGAGACTTGGATCGAAGTGGTGAAAGGGGGCATTGAGCACAGAATGCAGTGCAGAATCCTTGAGAGAAAAAAGAAAGGGAAAGTGGTGTGTGGGGAAGTGTGAGAGGTGGGCAAACTGAAGCTATTTCATGAGTTCACCAAAGAGCAGGGTAAGCCTAGTTTTTAAGGTACATTAAAAATCACCACTCAATTCATTGGTGAAAAATTCATCAAGTTTGTTAGTCAACTAAAACGATCAACCATTTGAGTCAAAATGACAAATGCAAAAAGCCTGTAGATGTAGGGTGTAGGGTCTAGGGTGTCATTTTGTGACCCTGAATTCCAGGGGGCCAGCTAAAAATGGAGATAGAAGATTTAGTGAGAAAGCACTAAAACAGGGTCATGTAAACGTGGACAATTCCAGACTTAAGAATCTGTGAGTTAGTGTATACGGGTGTCATGTGGGCTGGCTCCGGATTTCAGACTGTCTCCACTTAAATCCAGGCCCAGCTAGTTATAAGCTGTGAGACCATGGAAAAATTGTTAAACATCATCTTTAAAATGGGATAATGATATGACCTAGTTCTTAGAATCGTTAGAAAGATTTAATGAAATAACACATGGGCTTCCCTGGTGGCGCAGTGGTTGAGAGTCTGCCTGCCAATGCAGGGCACACGGGTTCGAGCCCTGGTCTGGGAAGATCCCACATGCCGCGGAGCAACTGCGCCCGTGAGCCACAACTGCTGAGCCTGCCTGTCTGGAGCCTGTGCTCCGCAAAGAGAGGGGCCGCGATGGTGAGGGGTCCGCGCTCCGCGATGAAGAGTGGCCCCCACTTGCCGCAACTGGAGAAAGCCCTCGCACAGAAACGAAAACCCAACACAGCCAAAAATAAATTAATTAATTAAAAAAAAAAAACAAAAAAAAACACATGGTCAGGGTTTAGCACTTATTAAAAATTAGGCATGATGATGAAAAAAATGATTATGATGATGAAGAGCTTATATGAAATAAGTAAAACCTAGATCATATGAGAGTTGAAATCATATCAAGGGCTCCTATTCTCCAATTAGTCAAAGGAAGGAAATGATCACATGTATATTTTAAAAAGGAATGACATTGTTTAAAGACACGTTTTCTCAATAAGACTCTTCCCTGAGGAACCTAAGGTTGGTTGCATAAGAGTACCCTATTTTGTTTAACGACCAAAACTGTTTGTTCGTGGCTAATTAAACTCACTTAAATTTAGCATTATAAACAGAAAGAATAAATATCTGCAAAAATAATTTAAACCAGTGATCCATATATTGTAAATTTCATTATTCAAATTTCAGCATTTACTTCAAATAAATTTTAAAAACCATTTAAACCCTACTGACAAATGAGTCATATTAGCCAACCAATAAACATCTCAAGAGTATTGAAGGCAAATTTTATTCAACTTCTGTTTCAGTATTCTCAAGGCTAATATGCATAAATGTGGCAAATGCACATATAATTATTTTATAACTTATTTCATGAAGTCTGTTTTAGGCTCATAGAAGTAGTGTTTGCATTTTCTTTACTGTGGCACTCAAATGTAATAAGCACTCAATGGCACTGATATGCTTTCTTAAATTAAATAGCTTTAAAAGCTATGCTATGAAATGAGGAAAACATTTTGAAAGAGGAAGAGCAGATGTTTCGGGATACAGAACATGGACAAAGTGAGCTGACAACATGAGGAGACTCAGGTGCAAGAAAAACTGAGAAACAAAGAGAAGGAAATTGTCTTTTCTTTCCTACTAATCTGTTTTTTTCTTTCCTCTGTTTTTTTATGAAGAAAAAACTGGAGTTTCCTACTTATCATGTCAGCTAATTTGCTCAATAAGATTTTAGCCATTATCTGGATTTGGTCAGAAATTAACATACCAAAGGTACTATATGGCTTTGGATAGTCTATAAGTTAACAAAATATATATTTCATAGCATCAGCAAAATTAGTAGATTCAGTGTGTCATTTATTCAGTCAGTAGCTACAGGTACTATCCTTAACAAGTAGGATCTAAAGATGGATGAAATAAATCAAATGCAGTGCCAGTGACACTGAGAAGCTTCTAGGAAACAGAAAAATATGGGGGGGAGCACATTTTGTAATCTTACAGACATGGATTAAAATTCAACTGCATTTCTTATCTATGTGACCTTGAGCAAGTTAATTCTTCTAATGCCCAGATTCTTCAACTATAAAAAAATGTAAAAACCTGTATTATTAGATGGTTATAAAGAAAAAGATGTTTGTATATATCAGGAACCTAGCATGCTGCCTGTAACTTCATAAATGTTTGATCTCTTATCAACACAAATTACTAGGATTTATGATTTAATTCAAGCTGGGAAAAATACTCAGCCTCATAAATAATAGGCAACTTTAAGATCTCAAATTACACAATTTGCAGGAGATATTTAATTTCCTGTCTATATTTGTCCTATAATCATGTAACTGAACAGTGAACATTCACTGCAGGCCTAATAATCTGCACTTCCTCCTCTGATTAACAGAGTAAATAGAGCTAATTCTAGTGAGGCAGAGCTACAAACTGTCTTCTGTTATCCATTCTCCTCTTCTTCTTCATCAAAAGAATCTTCAAATGTTAGTTGGGCATATGTTTACTCTGAACAAAGGCCCATTTCACCTTGATAGCAAAGTATGACCAAATAACTAAGTTCTGGTCAATAGGATTGAGAATAAGAGGTGTGTCTGGTCAAAGGGTAGGATCATGCCTTTTCCCTGCTCTTTCCTCTTCCTGCTCTCCAGGATGTATGTGTGATGAGACAGTGGAAGCTGAAGCAGCCATCTTGGACGTAAAATGGAAGGTGCATGTTGAGGGTGGCAGGGCAAAAATATAGAGGGCATCTGGGTCCTTGGTGATGATGGAGCACTATCCCAAACTAGGATTGGCTTAAATTTACTGTTATTTCAGGTTTTTTTCATCATTCTCCCACGGATCTAGTCAAAATTAGTATACCTAAGAAAAACTCTGCTCTCAGCACTCACAGAATTATTGGATTTGTTTTCCTTCCACAGTTACTAATGGAAAAGAAAAATCCTAACAAATTACTTCAGCTGCTCAGAAGTGAGTGACTGATCTAAAATAGACAGGAGTATAATTAAAGTTGATAGTCAAAATGAGAAATAAATAGCTTATAGGTACCTACTGACATATGGATTTGCTCAAAGTATTTATTGCTTCTCTCTGAAGCATTTTTCATCTTGCTAATATCCTTTAGGGATTGATGAATCGGCTTACCTTTTACTTATTTTAAATGGAATTCTACTTTCAAAACAATTAAAAAGGAATTTTAGAGGACAATTTGTAATTATAAGACTGGATACAATACTAACATTTCTGATTATCAGACCCATATTTTCTTCCTAAGGAGCTATTTTAATGGACTTAACAGTAATGTCCATGATTTTCAAAGGAAATGTATGATTTTTTTTCCCTCACACCAGGCAATGTCCCTCATCCCATGAGTTCAATTACTATCACATTATCAGAGCACACACACAATTGTTTGCTGAGTAGTTTACTTACTCAGTTTAGTCAACATGCAACGCATTGACTACATGTTGATTTGGACTGAATGCTCTACTAATTAAATATAATCTTGAAAACAATAGAATTCCAGCCAGACCTTCAAGATGGCGGAGGAGTAAGACGTGGAGATCACCTTCCTCCCCACAAATACAACAGAAATACATCTACATGTGGAACAACTCATACAGAACATCTACTGAATGCTGGTAGAAGACCTCAGACTTCCTAAAAGGCAAGAAACTCCCCACCTACCTGGGTAGGGCAGAAGAAAAAAGAAAAAAGAGACAAAAAAAATAGGGACGGGACCTGCCCCTCTGGGAGGGAGCTGTGAAGGAGGAAAAGTTTCCAAACACTAGGAAGCCCCTTCATTGGCGGACACAGGGGGTGGCGTGGGGGACGCTTCGGAGCCATGGAGGAGGGCGCAGCAGCAGGGGTGCAGAGGGCAAAGTGGAGAGATTCCCGCACAGAGGATCTGTGCCGACCAGCACTCACCAGCCTGAGAGGCTTGTCTGCTCAGCCGCTGGGGCGGGTGGGGGCTGGGAGCTGAGGCTCGGGCTTCAGAGGTCAGATCCCAGGGAGAGGACTGGAGTTGGCTGTGTGAACACAGCCTTAAGGGGGCTAGGGCGCCACAGCTAGCCAGGACGGAGTCTGGGAAAAAGTCTGGACCTGCCTAAGAGGCAAGAGACCATTGTTTTGGGGTGCGTGAGGAGAGGGGATTCAGAGCACTGCCTAAACGAGCTCCAGAGACGAGTGCGAGCTGTGGCTATCAGCGCGGACCCCAGAGACAGGCATGAAAGGCTAAGGCTGATGCTTCAGTCACCAAGAATCCTGCATGCAAGCACAGGTCACTGTCCACACCTCCCCTCCTGGGAACCTGTGCAGCCCTCCACTGCCAAGGTCCTGTGATCCACAGACACCTTCCCCAGGAAAACACACGGCACACCTCAGACAGTTGCAACATCATTCTGACCACAACGTTATGAGACTAGATATAAATTACAGGAAAAAATCTGTAAAAAAATACAAACACATGGAGGCTAAACAATACACTACTAAATAACCAAGAGATCACTGAAGAAATCAAAGAGGAAATCTAAAAATACCTAGAAACAAATGACAATGAAAACATGATGACCCAAAACCTATGGGATGCAGCAAAAGCAGTTCTAAGAGGGAAGTTTATAGCAATACAATCCTACCTCAAGAAACAAGAAACATTTCAAATAACCTAACCTTATACCTAAAGCAATTAGAGAAAGAAGAACAACAAAGAAACCCCAAAGTTAGCAGAAGGAAAGAAATCATAAAGGTCAGATCAGAAATAAATGAAAAAAAAAAGAAGGAAACAAGAGTTAAGATCAATAAAACTAAAAGCTGGTTCTTTGAGAACATAAACAAAACTGATAAACCACTAGCCAGACTCATCAAGAAAAAAAGAGAGAAGACTCAAATCAACAGAATTAGCAATGAAAAAGGAGAAGTAACAACTGACACTGCAGAAATACAAAGGATCATGAGAAATTAACTACAAGCAACTATATGCCAATAAAGTGGACAACCTGGAAGAAATGGACAAATTCTTAGAAAAGCACAACCTCCCGACACTGAACCAGGAGAAATAGAAAATATAAACATTCACTGAAATTGAAACTGGATTAAAAATCTTCCATCAAACAAAAGCCCAGGACCAGATGGCTTCACAGGCAAATTCTATCAAACATTTGGAGAAGAGTTAACACCTATCCTTCTCAAACTCTTCCAAAATATAGCAGAGGGAGGAACACTCCCAAATGAGGCCACCATCACCCTGATACCAAAAGCAGACAAAGATGTTACAAAAAAAGAAAACTACAGGCCAATATCACTGATGAACATAGATGCAAAAATCCTCAACAAAATACTAGCAAACAGAATCCCACAGCACATTAAAAGGATCATACACCATGATCAAGTGAGGTTTATCCCAGGAATGCAAGGATTCTTCAATGTATGCAAATCAAGCAATGTGATACACCATGTTATCAAACTGAAGGATAAAAACCATATGATAATCTCGATGGATGCAGAAAAAGCTATCGACAAAATTCAGCACCCATTTATGATGATAAAAACCCACAGAAAGTAAACATAGCAGGAACTTACCTCAACATAATAAAGGCCATATATGACAAAACCACAGCTGACATCATTCTCAATGGTGAAAAACTGAAACCATTTCCATTAAGGTCAGGACTATGAAACTAACAATGGCATTTTTCACAGAACTAGAACAAAAATTTTCACCATTTGTATGGAAACACAAAAGACCCTGAATAGCCACTGCAATCTTGAGAAAGAAAAATGGAGTTGGAGGAATCAGGCTCCCCGACTTCAGACTATACTACAAAGCTACAGTAATCAAGACAGTATGGTACTGGCATAAAAACAGAAATAGAGTTCAACGGAACAGGATAGAAAGCCCAGAGATAAACCCACACACATATGGTCACCTTATCTTTGATAAAGGAGTCAAGAATATACAATGGAGAAAAGACAGCCTCTTCAATAAATGGTGCTGGGAAAACTGGACAGCTACATGTAAAAGAATGAAATTAGAACACTCCCTAACACCATACACAAAAATAAACTCACAATGGATTAAAGACCTAAATATAAGGCCAGACACTGTAAAACTCTTAGAGGAAAACATAGTCAGAATACTCTATGACATAAATCACAGCAAGATCCTTTTTGACCCACCTCCTAGTAAATTGGAAATAAAAAAAAAATAAACAAATGGGACCTAATGAAACATAAAAGCTTTTGCACAGCAAAGGAAATCATATGAAAGGCGAAAAGTCAACCCTCAGAATGGGAGGAAATATTTGCAAATGAAGCATCTGACAAAGGATTAATCTCCAAAATTTACAATCAGCTCATGCAGCTCAATATCAAAAAAACAAACAACCCAATCCAAAAATGGGCAGAAGACTTAAATAGACATTTCTCCAAAGAAGATATACAAATTGCTAAAAAACACATGAAAGGATGCTCAACATCACTATCATTAGAGAAATGCAAATCAAAACTACAATGAGGTATCACCTCACACCGATCAGAATGGCCATCATCAAAAAATCTACAAACAATAAATGCTGTAGAGGGTGTGAAGAAAAGGGAACACTCTTGCACTGTTGGTGGGAATGTAAATTGATACTGCCACTATGGAGAACAGTATGGAGGTTCCTTAAAAAACTAAAAATAGAATTACCATACGACCTAGTAATCCCACTCCTGGGCATATACCCTGAGAAAACCATAATTCAAAAAGAGTCATTTACCACGATGTTCATTGCAGCACTATTTGCAAGAGCCAGGACATGGAAACAATCTAAGTGTCCATCAACAGATGAATGGATAAAGAAGACGTGGCACATATATACAATGGAATATTACTGAAACATAAAAAGAAATGAAATTGAGTTGTTTGTAGTGAGGTGGATGGACCTAGAGACTGTCATACAGAGTGAAGTAAGTCAGAAAGAGAAAAACAAATACCATATGCTAACACATATATATGGAATCTAAAAAAAAAAAAAAAAAAAAAATCTGAAGAACCTAGGGGCAGGACAGAAATAAAGACACAGACGCAGAGAATGGACTTGAGGACTCGGGGAGGGGGAAGGGTAAGCTGGGATGAAGTGAGAGAGTGGCATGGACATATACACACTACCAAATGTAAAACAGCTAGTGGGAAGCAGCCGCATAGAACAGGGAGATCAGCTCCATGCTTTGTGTCCACCTAAAGGGGTTGGATAGGGAGGGTGGGAGAGAGACACAAGAGGGAGGAGATATGGGGATATATGTATACATATAGCTGATTCACTTTTTTATACAGCAGGAATTAACAAAACATTGTAAAGGAATTATACTCCACTAAAGATGTTAAAAAATAAAACAAACAAAAAAAAACAACAGAATTCCAGTCTTCCCAAATGTGCTTATTTCCCTTCAATATTCAATGCCCTTGTTGCTCTAATGTTGCACGTTTGACATGCTGCTGCTTTATACACAACCCCATTTTCTTAGCTACAACCCCCATCAATTTTCATCTAAACCAGGCAAATTCCATTCTGAAGGACAAATAAATAGCACCTCCTCACTCAGTTTAGATACAAAGATTCTTAAGAAACCATAATTTATTGGTCTTCTCCAGAAAGAGAGGCTAGAGATGTGATTCTGCTTTTAAAAGTGTAAAAAAAAACGACTGAGGAAAAATATGTGTATGTATTTCTGCAGGTCCTAAGATAACACAGGTTCCACTACGCTTCCAGTTGCTTTTATGAAGGAGAGCCCTAATCCTGGTGCTCTTTTAAGCCACAGTGAAAGGTCTGGGGGCTCGAAGCCACGTCTGCAAAGACTGAACTGTCAATATGTTAACCAAATTATAATCAAGTTAAGAGTGAAATGTGGCGTCTGAAAGATCGTCTCAGAAATGATAGAAATGGTTTCAATTAAAAAAGAAATGCAATATTGTATTATTATTTTGTAAATCAAAGCAGATTTAGTACACAAAAATTAAAAGATGGACATTCATTCCTGTCTCTGAAACAGAATTATATAGAATTTCCAGGGGGAAAAATAATATCTGTGTAATATTTTGTTCTAAAATATTTTATTTTTTAGCCTTAGACCCAATTAATTATTTTGAATGTTTTCCCTGAAGTACTATGGCTCACATCTAGCAGGTTCTGGGGTTGAAGTTACATGTGCCATGAGGATGAAGGAGGCAGGCATATAACAAGGAGTCGTGGACTATAGTTGAGTCTTCCAGAAGCTTGACTTTAGATGTTTTCAGGAAAAAAAAATAACGACTACAGTGCAAAATTCTACAGAAGCACATAATTTAATAGGTTCTGTCCAGCATGCCCACAATTTACTAAATAAATTTTAAGCCCCTGTATTAACCCACATAGAGAACTTAGCATAATAAGTCCTATTGGATCCCTTGAAAAAAATGAACTCCGAGAAATTACAGGGTTTTTGAAAGTTAAAAACAAAGTCAGGGATGCAGCCTGTGTCTTATCACTGATTCTCAAATTTTAGCATCAGAATCACTTGGAGGGCATGATAAAACAGGTTGTTGTACTGCAATCCACACGTTTCTGATTCATTAGGTCTGGAGCAGGGCCCAAGAATTCACATTGCTAATAAATTCCCAGGTGATGCTGATGTTGCTGGTCTATGGACCACACCTCGAGAGCCACTGTCCAACCTGAGGAAGAACATAAGCAAGCCAAAGAAGGAGCTCAACCTTCACCTCTAGGAGGGCACAGCCACATGTGGCATCACACTAAGCACCTGAGAAAAATCTAGAAGACATGGCTCCTTAATCAATTGTGTAAACTCACTGTAGTGAAGAAAGCCACTACCGAGTACAGGAATTGTGGGAAGTGGAGAGAAAGAGAAGAGAGGCAGAGTGATGTGTTTGAGGGGGAAGACCAAAGACCAGTGGACATCAGTGAATGCGTGAAGACAGCGACTAGATTTATTCTTTCAACAAATATTGATTGAGCATGTACTCTGTGCCCCAAAACTGAGCTGGGGGCTAGGGACTCATCAGTGTCCTATCAAAACAGAAAATGCCCCTGCTTTCTTGAACATGGTAGCTAGGAGAAATAAACTATAAATAGTTACACAAATAAATATAAAACACATAAGATATATCTACAATATATAACAGCTATGGAGAAGAAGAACAGGGCAGGGTAAGTTGAATTTAAGTGTTCATTTTTCACACAGGTGTTGTGGTGATGTGGGAAGGATGTCCACCAGATATCAGACGTAAGAGCTGCCACAAGAAACTGAGACAATTCCAACTGGTAACTTTATTAATTACTTATCCTCCAGATGCCAAGATTAGTATAAAGAACTCCATATAGTGATGGTGTAGACTTCATGAGAGCCCTCCAGCTTAGAGGTCTATTATATTCATATATTCACAGATCTCGTTTAAGTCGGTCTGGGAGAGAAGAGAAAGTATGTACTGGTTTTGTGGCGGTCAGCTTTACAGATTCAGAACTATATCCCATCCACAGATGTGCTGTGGAGGATCAAGCTTAGAAAAGAGGTTAGCATATTTCATATTTCAGGTCTCAAATGAAATTTTTCCAACACACAATGATCATGATCAGAAAACAGTAATTCTGTTTGACTTAGTTTTAATTCTAATTATAGCAACAGTTCCTTCTTTCACTTTCAGGATGGCAAAAAATAGTCAGGACTTAGGTCAGCCAATACTTCTGAAAGGATCTAGCACAGATGGTTCAATGAGGAGAAAAATTATATGAATTCTAAGGTAACTTCTTGGTTATTTTTCATCCTATAGTACAAAGGCAGAAGGACAGAGGATTCCCTCCCAGGCAGAGTCCTAGCCTTTTTAAATTTATAAATGCTTACGTCATGGAATGCAAATGCTCATGTGTCTTATCCAAATAAGTCTAGTATGCTCTAAACATACCAAAAAAAGGGGAAAAAAAAAGGAAAGAAAAAAAAAAAAACAAAGACTGAAAAAACTCTCAAACACTTACTGCAGTACCTCTTTCCATGTACTCCTTTGTGGACACTCATTTGCATATTTGAATTGCGTTTCCCTCCACTTTGAGAATTCTCCTACACTCAGACAGTGAAATACGCTGTTTGAATATGATTATTATTTAAGCTCTTAGTTTTCTGCGTTCTTATGAGGTCACTTCCTAGACTCCTTTCTAGTTTCCTCTTTTAAACCACAGCTACATCAAGCTGACTGCTACTCTCAAAAGCATAGGACTTATGAAAAAAGTGGTTGGACATTTCCAATCCACTGATGGTTTAAAATACTTTCTGAATTATCAGATCTTTTTTAAAAGCCCATGGTATGTTTAATTATGTAGACATATCTCCTCTGCGTTGCTTTTTAAGCTTTGAAAATATCAAAATCATGACAAGACATGAGAAGAATTCTATTTTGACAAAATGAAAAACACAAAAATTCTTCTACTCAGAAAAGAAGGAATGTAACGGAGAAAATAAACGCAAAAATAGAATTGGCTGAAAACCAGCAACCACAAGAAAAGAAGTACTGCAGGAAATGGAACTAATCAGTTATTATAGTGAAGATTTTTTTCTCAGACTTTCTTGGGGTAAAAAAAAAATTTAAATTAATGTAGAAACTAGGAGTTTGGACAAAGCTACATATGTAATCAAAGAATTCCATGTGAATATTTATTTTTTGAAAGGACAATAGAGTTTTTATTGAGGGAACTTCCAAATTTAATCTCCTTGAGATTCTTCTGATATCTTAGTGAAACTTTAATTAGAAGCGTTGGAGCTTTTGAGGAGTAAGGTCTGTATAATTATGCCATGATATCCTTTCTAAAGATATAACTGTTTATGTCCCTAATTCAAGTCACTTCAAGGGTCAGTCCATTCAGGAAGAGACTTGCTTTGGCTGAATCCCCCCTCAGCTCAGCAATAATCATTGCCTATAGATTAGGCTTCCTTGAATTAACAGTCATTCCCACACTGGCAAATTTTGTAATATGAAAGCTGCTTCTTCCAGTTATCCTCTCATCATAGCTTACCCATATCATTTGGTTATTTTGGTATAAAATATACCAATCATTTTTTAACTGTTTTATGCCTAAGCAATGCCATTTCTAAATATGGATATGGAAAATTGATCTCTGTATATGTTAAAATAGATTTAGAGATAATTGTCATTTATTTGTTAGGGGTTTTTGGAAAACCAGTATCATCAAACTTGCCAAATAGTCTGTGATTCTAAGTTTTTTTAAAAAAAAATTATTAGCTAATTTACTTAACAAAGGCATTTACAAAAGTGTGACAGCCTCTGGGCATATCTGCAGAGACGGCAGATTCAGGACTGTAAAGGATGGAAAATAATGTATACATAATCTCCAATATCATAATTGAATTTAGTGTGTGGTGTCAAGAAAAAATGGTGCCCAGAAACTCAGACCTTGTCCTGATATCTTGGGCTGTTACAATCAACATATTTAAAAACTATATACGTTAGAAACCATGTGACTTATCTCCACTTGATTTATACACAAGAAAACACAGGTCTCAAGAGTTGAAATTCATTATTCAAGGTCACACAGCTACTTACTGGCAAGAATTGGACCCAGGTCTCCGTATGTCAAGGGACATTAATGGTCACTAATAATCATGGGGTAAGAGAGCTCCAGTCAGTTACAGAATAACACAACAGGTAATGAGTTGAAAAAAAATTAATATGGACCTTTTTTCACACCCTTGTTTTAACTCACAGAAGCTTATTCATATATAAATTAGTGAAGGTTTGAGACATTTTAGTCACCATTTCACAATATTCGGGCAAAACACATTAAGGACTGAAAAGAGTTTGGCTGATGAAGAGGATTCTGAGTCAAAGTATTTTGTGGAATATTTTTTTAACTCATTCTCTTTGTATTTCATAAATATAAGAATGAAAGTTGATGAATGTGCACTTTCTGCAAGACACTCTGCTAAAGAGCATTATATATATTACATCATTTATTTCCTTTGATTACTATTAAATCAGTTTTTAATCTCAATTTTTTGAGACTATTAACATAGCAATTGTCATATAGCCAGTAAGTGCTGGAACCAGCATTTGAACCCATATGATTCCACAGTCTTTATTTGTATCCAACAAATTAAATTGCTTAACTCTTAAAAGTTATCCCCTGACCCTGCCTACCTCCTTATTATTTTCTAATAAAATGTGTTTCTTTTAAACAATTAGACTAAAGAAGCTGCTTCTGCCCAAGGAAAAATTTATATTCCTAAAATAAGATAGAAACAAACATTAAAATTGATTCTAAATAGGAATAAATAAGATAACCAGGATGTTCAATTGAACATCTTTATGTATCGAGCATCTAAGATGCCTTCTCTGGGTTTCCATGCCAACCTTTCTAGAATGCTAAAACAAGCTGTGCAACAACATTTACTCACACTGCATTATGTAGGCTTTTGATACATTAAAAATTATTTTTAATAAGCCCAATTAAATTTTGAATATTTAGCACATGGGAGAAGTAGCATTGGCACAAGTCATTGGTGAGGCAAGCAATGTAGCTTTTGTTTTTCTAAATGAGAGGAGCCTTAAAAAACAGATTTGAAGGAGATTTTTTATTTCCGTTAACTTTCTTTTTATGTATATCCATAGTTAGTCATAGCTTTTCAAAATAGAGTTTTATAAAAGTTATGCTTAAAATATAAACAGCTCTAAGTGTTTAACACTGAATCTGTAGAAGACAAATCTGGAAATCTAGGGCACTTCCATCCTCGATTCAGACCACCTGATAAAAGAAAAATAAATAAATAAAAAACCACATGGAGCTGAATAGGTCTCTGACCCTCTCATCAGTTTGAAGAGATTTCTTTTTATTTACCAAGCTCATTAAGGACAAATATATTGTGGCTTGATTGACTGTTAAGTATGATAGGGGCCTCTAATGGAGAAGAAGGGACTACTGCAGGTCAAGAGAGGAGAGAAGGGGGACCTGGCAGGTAGGTTCAGCCTTCAACATGCAGAAGGCCCAGACTGATGGCAGTACAGACAGGGTGGTTAGAAAGGGGATGCTCAGATAGGACATTCTATCCAAAAACAGCAGATTACACTTTATTCTCAAGTGCACATGGAACATTCCCCAAGATAGATCACATCTTGGGTCACAAATCAAGCCTCAGTAAATTTAAGAAAATTGAAATCATATCAAGTATCTTTTCCAACGACAGTGGTATGAGATTAGAAATCAATTACAGGAAAAAAACTGTAAAAAAACACAAACACATGGAGGTTAAACAATATGCTACTAAATAACCAACAGATCACTGAAGAAATCAAAGAAGTAATAAAAAATACCTAGAGACAAATGACAACAAAAACACGATGACCCAAAACCTATGAGATGCAGCAAAAGCAGTTATAAGAGGGAAGTTTATAGCAATACAATCCTACCTCAAGAAACAAGAAAAATCTCAAATAAACAATCGAACCTTACACCTAAAGGAACTAGAAAAAGAACAAACAAAACCCAAAGTTGGTAGAAGGAAAGAAATCATAAAGATCAGAGCAGAAATAAATGAAATACAAACAAAGAAAACAATAGCAAAGATCAATAAAACTAAAAGCTGGTTCTTTGAGAAGATAAACAAAATTGATAAACCTTTAGCCAGACTCATCAAGAAAAAGAGGGAGAGGACTCAAATCAATAAAACTAGAAATGAAAAAGGAGAAGTTACAATGGACACCTCAGAAATACAAAGCATCATAAGAAACTACTGCAAGCAACGATATGCCAATAAAATGGACAACCTGGAAGAAATGGACGAATTCTTAGAAAGGCATAACCTTCCAAGACTGAACCAGGAAGAAATAGAAAATACAAACAGACCAATTACAAGTAATGAAATTGAAACTGTGATTAAAAATCTTCCAACAAACAAAAGTCCAGGACCAGATGGCTTCACAGGTGAATTCTATCAAGCATTTAGAGAAGAGCTAACACCTATCCTTCTCAAACTCTTCCAAAAAATTGCAGAGGAAGGAACACTCCCAAACTCATTCTATGAGGCCACCATCACCCTGACACCAAAACCAGACAAGGATATTACAAAAAAAGAAAATTACACAGACCAATATCACTGATGAATATAGATGCAAAAATCCTCAACAAACTACTAGCAAACAGAATCCAACAACACATTAAAAGGATCATACACCATTATCAAGTGGGATTTATCTCAGGTATGCAAGGATTTTTCAATGTATGCTAGTCAACCAATGTGATACACCATATTGACAAACTGAAGAAAAAAAAACATATGCTCTTCTCAACAGATGCAGAAAAAGCTTTTGACAAACTTCAACACCGATTTATGACAAAAACTCTTGAGAAAGTGGGCATAGAGGGAACCTACCTCAACATAATAAAGGCCATATACAGCAAACCCACAGCAAACATCATTCTCAATGGTGAAAAATTGAAAGCATTTCCTCTAAGATCAGGAACAAGACAAGGATGTCCACTCATACCACTATTATTCAACATAATTTTGAAAGTTGTAGCCATGGTAATCAAAGAAGAAAAAGAAATAAAAGGAATACAAATTGGAAAAGAAGAAGTAAAACTGTCACTGCTTGCAGATGACATGATACTATACATAGAAAATCCTAAAGATGTCACCAGAAAACTATTAGTGCTAATTAATGAAGTTGGTAAAGTTGCAGGATACAAAATTAACACACAGAAATCTCTTGCATTCCTATACACTAACAACAAAAGATCAGAAAGAGAAATTAAGGAAACACTCCCATTCACCATTGCAACAAAAAGGTTTATCTCCTTAAACCTACCTAAGAAGGTAAAAAACCTGTACTCAGAAAACTAAAAGACACTGATGAAAGAAATCAAAGATGACACATACAGATGGAGAGATATACCATGTTATTGGATTGGAAGAATCAGCAATTGAAAATGACTATACTACCCAAAGCAATCCACAGATTCAATGCAACCCCTATCAAATTACCAATGGCAGTTTTCACAGAACTAGAACAAAAAAATCTTAAAATTTGTATGGAGACACAAAAGACCCTGAATAGCCAACACAATCTTGAGGGAAAAAAAAAAACAAAAAACGGAGCTGGAGGAATCAGACCCCCTGACTTCAGACTATACTACAAAGCTACAGTAATCAAGACAGTATGGTACTGGCACAAAAACAGAAATATAGATCAATGGTACAGGATAGAAAGCCCAGAGATAAACCCACTCACCTATGGTCAACTAATCTATGACAAAGGAGGCAAGGATATAAAATGGGGAAAAGACAGTCTCTTCAATAAGTGGTGCTTGGAAAACTGGACAACTACATGTAAAAGAATGAAATTGGAACACTCCCTAACACCATACATAAAAGTAAACTCAAAATGGATTAAAGACCTAAATGTAAGACCAGACACTATAAAACTCTAAGAGGAAAACATAGGCAGAACACTCTGTGACATAAATCACAGCAAGATCTTTTTTGACCCACCTCCTAGAGTAATGGAAATAAAAACAAAAATAAACAAATGGGACCTAATGAAACTTCAAAGCTTTTGCACAGCAAAAGAGAACATAAGATGAAAAGACAACCCTCAGAATGGGAGAAAATATTTGCAAATGAATCAATGGACAAAGGATTAATGTCCAAAATATATACACTGCTTATGCAGCTCAATATCAAAAAAACAAACAACCGAATCCAAAAATGGGCAGAAGATCTAAATAGACATTTCTCCAAAGAAGACATACAGATGGTCAAGAGGCACATGAAAAGCTGCTCAACATCACTAATTATTAGAGAAATACAAATCAAAACTACAATGAGGTATCACCTCACACCAGTCAGAATGGCCATCATCAGAAAATCTACAAACAATAAATGCTGGAGAGGGTGTGGAGATAAGGGAACCCTCTTGCACTGGTGGTGGGAATGTAAATTGATACGGCCACTATGGAGAATAGTATGGAGGTTCCTTAAAAAACTAAAAATAGAACTACCATACGACCCAGCAATCCCACTACTGGGCATATACCCAGAGAAAACCATAATTCAAAAGGACACATGCACCCAATGTTCATTGCAGCACTATTTACAATAGCCGGGTCATGGAAGCAACCTACATGTCCATCGACAGACGAATGGATAAAGAAGATGTGGTCCATGTATACAATGGAATATTACTCAGCCATAAAAAGGAATGAAATTGGATCATTTGTAGAGATGTAGATGGACCTAGAGACTGTCATAGAGAGTGAAGTAAGTCAGAAAGAGAAAAACAAATATAATATATTAACACATATATGTGGAATCTAGAAAAATGGTACAGATGGACCAGTTTGCAAGCCAGAAATAGAGACATAAATGTAGAGAACAAATGTATGGACACCAAGGGGAGAAGGGGAGGAAGGGATGAATTGGGAGACTGGGATTGACATATATACACTAATATGTATAAAATAGATAACTATTAAGAACCCGCTGTATAGCACAGGGAACTCTACTTCACTTTGCTGTACAGTAGAAAATAACACAACATTGTAAAACAACTATAGCTCAATAAAAAATAAATAATAAAAAATAAATAAAATTTAAAAAAAGAAAGAAAGGGGATGCTCAGGAGAGCAGTAGAGAGGGGCACACAAAGCACTGGGAATAATAACAATCCAACAATAGCAATGAGAATGACAGTGAAAGTAATCAACACTTAACAACTACGAAAATTGTATTGGGCAGTGTGTAAGTTTCCAGAAAGATAGAAATGACAAGGCATATATGGTCTCTGCCTCAAAGAACTTAGAATCTAATGAAAAAGAAAAATAAACGTTGATTAAGGAATGAGAATAAAGTGAAATGCCATGACATACCAGATTTGGAGTGTTATCAGAATGCAGAGCCAAGACATATAGCCCAGTGGAGCGAAGGCTGCCCTGAGAAACTGATGACTAAGCATGCATCTCAACAGGAAAAATGGAGAATAAAGGGGAGGAGGTGACAAGAGATGAGGCTGAGAATTACTTACAGGTGCTAAGTAATTTAAGGTGAATACAAATATAAGAATTTAATTTGTGCCTTACCAGGCTATGCAGAAGCACTTAATATGTCATATCTAAAGACCAGATTTAGGCAACCATAGATAAACAGGAAAAGACAACTGTAAATTCGTTAGAGTCATGACTACTCTTATTTCATCACCCATAATTGTGGACTGCACTGAGCTGACGTCTCATTGATCTACTGGTCTGTGTTTCCTGTCCATAAGTTGTAATATGTTTGAATGGAATACTTTCATTTCTGAGAAGGTAGCATCAACTATTACTTTCTCCAAATGAGGAAGATTTAAAATCTGACCAAAGGTAAATAGACAAAAATTTCCACGTAAGAACTTTTTAAAAGACCCTAATTAATGTCTCTTCGAATGACAATTTCGTGGATTGAAGTCACAGGCCATACCCCTCTCCATGGGAGAGACCTACAGCTGCAAGCCTCTTATACATATTAATAATTTTGAAAATTATTTTATGTATTGATTTGAACCCTGAATCAGTGACTCCAA
Source organism: Balaenoptera musculus (assembly GCF_009873245.2). Lineage (NCBI taxonomy): Eukaryota > Metazoa > Chordata > Mammalia > Artiodactyla > Balaenopteridae > Balaenoptera > Balaenoptera musculus. The sequence continues at coordinate 85,983,953 of NC_045791.1, read as the reverse complement.
ATCATAAAATACTTTTGATAGTCATAGCAGTTTCAAGTTATTTTGAAAAGTATTCGTCACGAACATTTCCTGAAATATCATATAGGATGGGGGCAATATTTTCTTCAATCTGAGATTTAAGATTCATCAACCGACTTCGGTTACATGATTTAGTATCATTTATAGTTATCTGTAACACTTCTTGCAGCTCACTTTTCTTCCTCTGCTTTTAGAGTTCAAAATACTGTCTTATGGAAATGTCCATCATTTTTGCCCTGGCCATATTTATAATGCTGTGACGTCTGCCTTGATTCAGATGTGCATGGCCATGCCTTTCTGCTCTGATTAGTTCTTGATGTCTAAGTTTCTCTCTTTTCCCAATACATTCTGTCATATCACAGATGAGATCCAGTTGGTGAAACAAAAGGGGCCCCACCCTTTGTACCAGAGCACTGGTAGAAATGATGCTGCAGTGAGCTGTCTGGTTTTATACTCAGTGTGAGGAGTAGCTCACCACAGTTTTGCTGCTTCTCTAAAGGTGAGCAGACAAACTCTCCTCGTTTGAATTATGTTTATGAAGACAACATTTTCTTTTCTTTTTTTTCTTTTTAACATCTTTACTGGAGTATAATTGCTTTACAATGGTGTGTTAGTTTCTGCTTTATAACAAGTGAATCAGTTATACATATACATATGTTCCCATATCTCTTCCCTCTTGCATCTCCCTCCCTCCCACCCTCCCTATCCCACCCCTATAGGTGGTCACAGAGCACAGAGATGATCTCCCTGTGCTATGCGGCTGCTTTCCACTAGCTATCTATTTGACATTTGGTAGTGTATATATGTCCATGCCACTCTCTCACTTTGTCACATCTTACCCTTCCCCCTCCCCATTAGAGTCTGTCATACAGAGTGAAGTAAGTCAGAAAGAGAAAAACAAATACAATATGCTAACACATATATATGGAATCTAAGGAAAAAAAAAAGTCATGAAGAACCTAGTGGCAAGATGGGAATAAAGACACAGACCTACTAGAGAATGGACTTGAAGACAACATTTTCTGAACTCCAACTCTAAACATATGGTCTGTCAAAAGATTTTTCTGGGGCTTCCCTGGCGGCGCAGTGGTTGAGAATCTGCCTGCTAATGCAGGGGACACGGGTTCGAGCCCTGGTCTGGGAAGATCCCACATGCCACAGAGCAACTAGGCCCGTGAGCCACAACTACTGAGCCTGCGCTCCGCAACGAAAGGCCACGATAGTAAGGCCCGCGCACCGCGATGAAGAGTGGCCCCCACTTGCCGCAGCTAGAGGAAGCCCTCGCACGGAAACGAAGACCCAACACAGCCTAAAATAAATAAATAAATAAATAAATAAATAAATAAATAAGTAAATAAATAATTTAAAAAAAAGATTTTCTGTGTGATTTATGATTTTATTTATATGAAGTTTCATAAAGCTGAACAACTGAACTACATTATCAAATATTTAATCTATCATTTATTGAAAATAATAATATCAGGGGGGTACTGGTACTTATGAAAACAATAATTATTGAATTTAGCATGTGAAGCTTCTCCTTAAAAATATGCTATAGAATGGAATATGTGAAGCTTAAACTATTGATCTCAAAATCCCAATTTCTTGGCTTAAAGGGTCAGATGGATCATAAATGTGCTTCTAATGTAATCTTTACAAAAGGCACAGAGTCCCAGTTGACAGAGTTCTAATATGGCAAACTCTCTTTCCTGTTTTTTTCCTGAGAAGTCAGAAGGGAGAGATATCCATCCTTACAGCTGAAACAGCTTTTTTAAATTTTTATTTTTTAAAAGAAGATTAAAGAGTTTACAAGAAGCAAGGAGGAAGCATAAAGACAGACAGATGAAGGTGGGAGGAAAAGGTTATGATCCAATCAAACATCCTTTATTCCTGAAGAATAAATTGTGTCGTTTCCTAGTAATGATAAAAAAGGAAGGGGGGGAACTTGACAGGTGCTGCCACAAAAATGCTTTTAAAAGCCATCGGTTGCTGCATTTTAAAATTCTTAATAGATGAGGACAAACCATTTAGCAAACTGCACGTTATATTTAGGTGCACCACATAAACGTGCTGTACAGCACGTGGATGCACTTCGAAGGCTGTTCGAGTTACCGCCTCAAAAAGAAAGGGCAAGACTGTGCCTGCCATGTTCCCTTCTAGCACACTTCCTGGCACGCTGTGGTGTTCACAACAGCATTTCTTCAATGAATAAATAATTTACTAAGTGTCCATTTACACAGGCTAGAAATAAGGTTAGCCTGACCCAATACTAAAATAGGAAATTATAAAAAGCTCTAAACTTGACTTTGGAGGCAGATTGGCATAATGAGTGATTTTCAAAAGAAGGTGCCATGCGTTATCTTTCATCGCACTGACATCAATCAACATAATTGCAACCAGACAGTATTGACAAGAGACTGTCACATATCCCAATGTGCAGTCAGCATGAGCAGTTTTGTTCAAAGGTTTCTGTGTGATATGGGCCAGGTTCAAAATAAACCCAATGACACTCAATGAAATTTAAAACTGTGAGTCTGAAAAGTGTAATAGGGAGCAAGGTAAACAATACTGCTAAAAACTAGCCTATGAAATTATAATTCATCGAGAAGTAAATGGCCTTATGAAAGGGAAAATATTTTGCCTTGTTAAAGAATGACTCTCAGAAGGCCTTAGGTTGTCTGAAGAATTTTCCCTTAAATACACACCCTTATAATTAGAAGTTAGGTCTTCTTGCACTTTCTTAATCCCCAAATTAAGAAATCAAAGCAAAATAAAATAATATGAAATAATACTTCTGCTGGAAAAATTGAGCCCTGGCGACATTCTTTCCTCTTTGCACAGAGAAATAAAATTTGTGTAGGTGAAGGCTGTTGCTTCATTATGAGTCATTATTAGAGTTTTCTCCATGTCCTTCCTTAGAATAATAATTATATTCACACACACAAAAATATGCATTTTAAACTGTTTCTACTAAATTTAAACAGAAATTGAAAGAAAAAAGTAACCCATATGGAAAAAGTATGCTCTTATTAGAGCATATGGGTTTTAGCTCTGTATAAGTATACATATTAAGAAACGAATCATTGAATGTCTTACAGGGAAGCCTGGACTTAGTAATCTCCTGATCTATTTATCATCAGCAGATGCTTACTCTGGTTGCAAGCTGAATGATTGATTATTCCCAGAAAGCTCATAATTGCTGTAATTAGGGTCACATGACCTCCAGCTTGCCTTGCTTAGAAAAAAAAGCAGATGGCCAAATATTAACATTTGAATGAGCACCAAAGATCCTTTAGTTAAGGAGAGTTTAAGTTAAATGCACCAGAAAGCTGTGAATGTCTGATCTCAAACACACTTAGAGGAGTAGTTTAAATTCTTTTTATATTGTCCATTCTGCTCTCTGCAGAGGCCCGCCTTCCCTTACAAAGGCCAAATCTGAGCAGTCCTACCCCACTAGTCTACCCAGCAACCAGGCTACTATAGCGTGAGGAAGGAGTGATGACTCTACTTTAAATCTTTCCATTTTAAATTCTACTTTTTCTTTGTTTTAGAGTATATTAGCAGAATATTTGAAAAACTGAAATCATTCATTGACTTTTCTTAGTAAATAATGATATTACTCATTGTAAGGGCAAATACAAATTAAAAATAAGGGGCTTAATTCTCCCTGTTGAAAATTAGGGTAGAGACTTTCCCCTTTCTTTTTTCTTTTAGAATTTCTTGCACCTTCTTTTTCAAATGCATGTAAATCTTTATAATAGCTAATTAAGTCTCCAGCCACCCTCACATTCAGAAATGTTTTTTTCAAAGACCTGGGAGCCATCTTTTTGAAATGCAAACATTGAGGGGGAATAGCTCCTCTATCTCCCAATTCTTGCTGGAGAGTATTAGAGCCTAATTTAGGTTGGCTTCTTGCTCCAAGTTGTAAAACTACTTCCTGTTGGAAAGGTACCATAAGTCTCTCCCTCCACTAAAGAAAGCCAATTAGCTAACACAGATGGTCACCCCAGTTGCCAAGTAAATTCAGTCCTCTTACTTGAGAACTAGTTATTGTTTCCCTTGAAAGCATGTATGTAATGGGTTGTATCTGCTTGGCTATTTAGAAGGGTGAAATTTCTTTTGGTCTTTGCAGTCTCTTAGTGGATTGCCTCTGCTGCCCATCACATTCTAATTTAGCACTTATTCATTAACAGAAGTGTTTTCTTTCTCTACTAACTTTGTGGAAAGGATTTTTGGGTTGGGAGAAGTTTTTGTTTTTAATTATACTTCCCCAACAATTTGAATTCCAATTAACCCTTCTCCCTGGAGTGGAGGCCTTTTAGAAAATTTAACAAATAATTCAGATGGTGAAATTCCAAATTTCCCATGTGAAATTTATTAAAGAGATATTTAATTTTACTATTTCATTTACCTTTAATTATGAACAAGCTTGGTAATATTAATACCAAAATAAAACAAATCCCGATAGCATGAATGTCAGTTAGAACATTTGGCTCCCATGTGTCAAGATATTGATGTTTATTTTTTCTTCTAAAAAAACCTAACATAAAACATAATTTTATTAATGGAAGCTCTTAGAACAGACCTTCAGATTAATATTTCTCTGTGTAACTATTCTTTGTGCACAAAAGGAGCAGGAGAAGTCTCATGACGGATTGGATTCCTGCTCATAGTTTAAAAAAATAGATACACATAAAAGCTCAACAAATATTTGCTGAAAGAGAAAAGATGGAAGGTTGAGACAGAAGGGGAGATGGAAGAGGCAAAATCCAGGTCCAAAGTAAACTTGTCCTGCATTCTCTGTTCCAGGTCTCCTAACTTCCCAGTCCTTTCTCTGTGCCTAGGCTTCTGTAGACCCCTTTTAAGAAATGCCCTTCTTTTTCTAGTTCTCACATTCTATGTCTATTTAAATTCTATTCACTTTTAAACCCAGCTGAAATTCCTTTTTTTTTTTAATGTGGTCGTTGTAAATCACGATGAATTATACCTTTTCTGGATCTCTCTAGAAAGTTATATCTGTACTTAGTATTTGATTGTATTGCCATGTATTAGTTGCTATTTATATGCATTCATTTTCCCTTCCCTTAACTTGACTACAAGCTACTGGAGACCAAAGAAACCATTTTTAATACTTCTAAAGCATCCATAGAACCTAGGACTCGAACCACAAGTGTATTCTCAAAACTTGATTTAGTAATAACTGCTCTGTTTCATTAGAACTGTACCTTCTTGTGTAGGCTTACTTCATATATGCAGAGATTTTACTATGAAAGTACTGGTAGCAACCCATGATTTAGAAATACCATCATTTATGAATTTCCATGGAAGTATGAAACTGAAAGAAGCAATCTGATTCCCCAAAGTCTAGATCAGAAAAAAAAAAAAGGTTATCACCTGGGCTGTTTTACTTTTTATTTTTTCTTTCCTTTTAAAAATTTGTTTGGCTATCAGGCATTTATCTGTGACTAGGATTTTTTTATACAAACTCTTCTCTTCCTTGGGCACACTTCTTCCTTTCCCCACTCCTCATCATCCTCCCACCCTGAAGTGGTAGACTTCCACATGGGGCACCTTCCACATGGAGCTAATGACTTCTACATCCAAGAAAGCAGTACACTGTTTGACTAGCTGAGTGGGACACCATTTACGATAGTGTCAAAATAGTGAAATAAAGAGCTAAGTATCAAGAACAGTATCAGTGTGGTCTTTATGAGATAAATAATGAACTGGTAAAAATATCTTTGATCAAACCATGACACAGAAGATACGATGTTTAATCCAAAGAGAAACCATTTACCTGAGAAAACTTTCTGAAAGCAAAACCAAATCAAATCACGTTTCAAACACTTTTACTGTCTCCCACTGGCATTTTGCCATATGTTGTGGTGACAAAACATATTCCATTTCTGAAAGTTTCCTATGTTGCCTTGTTGAATGATGAAGTAATTGACTTTTGCATCTTCTTTATATTTATGTAAAGGTAAAGAGCTTCTATATTTTCTAAACTCAAAGTTAAAACAACTTTTGCCACTTGGTCTTGTTCTTCTTCTGCAACTGAGCACCTGAGTAGTAACCAAGAAAGTTTATGAAAACTGCCCAGATATGGGAAAATCAGAAAATTAACAAATATTTATTCAGCCCCTATAATATAAAAGAAAAACAGCAATTCCAGGTATGGTAGAGGAGAAGAATCATGTTTGATAGAGAGGAATAACAACTATTTAGGTAACTCCTTGGTGGTGGTGGGGTTTCCATTTACACTTGATACATGATTATTCAAGTACCATAAGATATTTTAGAGTAACTTAAGTAATTATTAAGTAACATGGATTTTCTATGTTGTACAATACTTGTATGAAATAGAAGGAAAGCTGATTACATTCCACTGAAACACCTATATAATATCCTAGCCTGAATATATAAGTATAATTTCTCAAATTAATTTCACCTAGCCTACATGGCTGCTTGTACATGCCTCAAACATACTACTAATAGGAAAAGATTTACATCTTCATTTCCAAATAGTTAAAAGAGGTAGAAAACCCCAAAAGGTAATTATTATTATTATGTGATATTAATGCCAGATGGCCTATTAGATCTCTGAGTCCCTAAAAGAAATGGAAAGTCAAAGTGAAATTTGAAAGTGTTTGGATCTATAAAGTTGCCTATCAAATCAAACATCCTACTCACTGACCTACTTTTTCCATATTTCCAAACTTACCTAAAATTCTTAAACAATGAAAAAAACTTGGAAATAAAAATAAAAATCACAATTAGAGAACGGAATTCTTGTAATTTTACTTTGCCTAATGGTTTCAGAAATGAAGCCCTCCTTTCCTCCATGGACACATATATGTTTTCTACCCCTTTTGTCTAGTTTAGTCTCATTTATGGGGCTGATATTCTTTAAGACGGTCTTAAGACCCCTTAAAGATGCCAGCATAGGTGTTTTTTAAAAGTGGACTAACTCATTCTTGTACCTTCATCTTGTACCTAGAGAGCTACTTCTGGCAAGGCACTACTATGTGATAACAGATTTAGGGACAAGACTGAAAAAGTATTTCCACTCTATAAGCAAAACATCTTCAGTCAAACGATATCAAGTTCACTCTCATTTATCATTCTGAAGATGAATATCTTATAAGTGAAGCCACTGTTGAATGGCATATACACATATACTATAAGCAAGTAATTACATTTGGGTAAATATGTATTTTTCTACTTATTTTTATCCTCCAAAAGACTGTTCTGTATTTTAAGAACTATTACATTTCACAGAGGAATAGTTTATTATAAAAATTGTGTCTGATTTAGTGACTAGGTATCTCTATTCATAAAATGAAGATGATAATATTTAAAGTTCCAAATATGTATTTATATTCTAAAAATTAGCTAATAGACTTCCTCTATATTTGAACTCTAAACTTTATTTGACAGACATACAACTTTTACTGGAAGATAGAAAGGAGAGAGAGGGAGGAGAAGAGAAAGAACAAGAGAGAGACATGGGTAGATACACAAATATAGATGTATGTGTATAATGCATTTTTTTTTAATTCAGCTCTTCCCTAAATAGATTTAAAATAGGGGAAAGAAAAGTAAACAAAGACTCTAAAGTAACATAAGTTGATGGTTATAAGACACTGAATAATATGGAGTGAAACCAAATCCACTTTGGTTTATTAGCACAAAATGGTTTTTTAACTAACATTTTTATATTGCTAAATAACTAGAAGGAATGATTTCAGAAAAGGCAGATAATTTTAGCTGCTTTAACAGGAATGGCCCATCAAGTATGCCCCAAAGTGAAGCCCTTGTATTGTTCACTGGCAAAACTGTCCAACATCAGCATGCATATCTATGTATCTATCTAATGTATGCGTATTATACACTGTATTCCTTTTTCTACCATGCAACTGATGATTTTCTATCCTTGGATGAATAACTGATGAAACTTAGTAAGTCTCATGTAGATTTATAGAAGCTGAGGAACAAGAAAGCACATCCCATTTTAATAATATAAAGTTCTTACTTTGCAATACATAGGCCATAAAAGCAATAAAGGATTTCTAAATGAACAGACTCCTTCCTACACAAGAAGAAAATGCACTTCTTATGTTTTTAAATTCTCTAAACTGCCTTAATAAGATATAGGCCCAAATTAAAGTCATGGTATTCTTTAATGATAAAAATGATATAAAAAGATCAGCTGTGCTATTCTTTGGAATGGCATTCTTTCTTTCAGATGAATTCAGGAAAAGAATAAAAATTAGCTGGTCAGTGAATTAAATCCATAGGATTGATTTCATAAGCATGGGGTTTATATGAAAATATATCCAAGGGATTGTCTCTTGTAGCCATTTGACACTACAAACATTTAGTTAAGACAAAAAGAATCAGCTAGAATATTTTTTTCTCATGTGGGAAAAACATATCTGTTACTTGTTATTTAAGATGTTTCCAATGGGTTGTATTTTCCTATTTGTCCTCTGGGGCATCAACAAGCCTATTTCCTCAGTATGTTAAGACTCTGTCAAAATAAAGGAGCAATTCTGGAAACATACATTCCTGGGGTATTTCACTGGTTCATACGAGGAGATTGAGAGTTGATAACAAGTTTGCCTCTCACCCTCACTCCAACTGCCTCCCCACCAATCCCATTCCATATCATGTCATGAGGCTTATTTCTTGATTGGCATGTTTGTAATGGGAAAGGATTACTTTTTATAAAAAGGAGAAAGTAAGTATGTATGATGCTTCAGATTTCAGAAAGCTGCACAAAAAAAAACAAATTCTCCAAGGACTAACTGGCCCTTCCAGTTTGAAGTGTGATTCTAGCAGCTTTGCATCTCTCCTTAAAGTGGTAAAGAAATAATTAGGTAGTCTACAAATCTTTCCAGAATCTCAAAGTCACTTTATCACATGTCAATCCAATAATTAAAATTCTGAATATGTTTTCATCCATAAGTATATCATCATTATATTATGCTCAATGTAGGAATAAAGTAGAATGACAAAGCAATCACCCTTCTCATACCTTTACTTTTTTAAATTTCCCAAATTAAACCAAGTAATTATTACTATCTCAAATGTCTTTTGGGTGATCTGGTCCCTACTTCTTTGCTCAACTTTTTTCTATCACCAAGGGAAAGAATACAGTGATTAAAAATTATTATAACATATATACACATATGTGTATATATATATATATATACACACACATATATATTTAGCTATATATTTAGTTTACAAATATATAATAAAATTGTCCATTGTTGCTTCTACTCTTTACAATTCATTCAATAAGCATTTTCGGGGTGTCCACTCCTATGAGGCCCTACCAGGGCAGGAAGCAGAAGAGTGAAGACCCCAGTTGCTGAGTTGCTAGCGAAGATAAGACATATCTGGAAATAATCATAACATATAACATAAAGAAGCATGAATGAATGCTATGAGAGATGTGTGAAGCAACATGAAGCAAGTTAGAGGGGAAATAGAACTTCTTCTTGAGGCGGTAACTGAAGGTTGACTATGTAGCTGATCAAAGACTTGTTTATCTTGACTCTGGAAAGCAACCCACTGCAGCTTACTAGTAAGATTTAAGGGTATCCTCAAAGTATTAGCATTTTATACACTGGTTTTTTTTTTTTCTAAGTGAAAATCTGCTTAATTGTGCAATACACTGCTTAGTTTGCTAAGAGTATCTTTAATAAAAGATATAATACCACTCAGCAGAGCACAGAGAAATTACTTCCTGATCAGTTTAAAACAAAATATTTATATTCCAGCTTTTTCATTTATGTATTTTATTTTATGACAATAATTTAAAGATCTTCATTGGTTTTATTCCCTGTCTTGGGAGAAACACCAGAATGTATTACTCATGTAAAAACTATGAAAAGAAAAGGCCTTTGACAGAGAATTTAAAAATGAATTGTAATCTTCCCTATTTAAGATCCATAAATATGCATTATCTCATTTAATCCTTAAATGAAGTATAAGTTATTTTTATTCCCATTTTACAGATACAATAATAAAGTCAGACAATGTGACTACAAGCAGCTGAATTCAAGGCAGAGGGATAAACTAGAATTAGGAGAGAAATCCAGGTCCAGGTAGAAATAATGAGATATTGAAAATAGTCTGAATGCCCAACAGTGGGTAAATGGTGAAAAGAATTATGGAATAGGATGAAATATTACACAGTTGTTAAAATCACATTTTCAAGAAACCAGGAGTCACAGGATACAAAGTGTAACTTCACTTTTGTGAAAACAAAGCAAGACAAAAACTGGAGGGAAGTATGCCAAAATACTGGTAGCAGTATCAATAATAAAAAAGAAAAATATCAGAAAAATCAATACATGTTTTTTAAAAGGTAAAAATTGTGGTATAAAGTGTTTTTAAGAATCAATATCAAGCTTGACTTTCTAGTTTCTGGACTTCACTCTGATTTCCTTTTGTAATAACTTTAGGAAATTTAAATTGTTTTCTAATCTGAATTCAGTAATATTATATTTCATAGAATCTAAGATAGAATCCATTGTAGGGCACACTTCGCCACCAAGAAAGAAAAGAAAATTGCCAATTTAACTATGGCATTTTTTAATTTTACATAGTTTAATGTAAAAGAAATGTATATCTTAGGGTTGATGAAATATTGCAAGGACATTTAAAAAATTTTTATTGAGGTACAATTGACATACACCATTATATTAGTTTCAGGTGTACAACATGATTCGATATTTGTATATATTGTGAAATGATCACCACAGTAAGTCTAGTTAATATTCATCACCATTTATAGCTACACAATCTTTTTTTTGTGATGAGAACTTTTAAGATCTAGTCTCTCAGCAACTTTCAAATGTGCAACATAGTATTATTAACAGTAGTCTCCATGCTGTACATTACATCCCACAATTTATTTTATAACTGGAAGACTGTAAATTTTGCCTCCCTTCACCCATTTCACATTTATATGATATCTTCTTTATCTATTCATCCATTGATGGACATTTAGGTTGTTTCCATATCTTGGCTCTTGTAAATAATGCTGCAGTGTACATGGGGGTGCATATATCTTTTCAAATTAGTGTTTTCACTTTCTTCAGAAAAATATTCAGAAGTGGAATTGCTGGATCATATGGTAGCTTTATTTTTAAATTTTTGAGGAACCTCCATACTGTTTTCTGTAGTGGCTGGGCCAATTTACACTCCCACCAACAGTGCACAAGGATTCCCTTTTCTCCACATCCTCTCCAACAGTTATTTCTTGTCTCTTTGATAGTAACCATTTTAACAGGTATGAGGTGACATCTCATTGCGGTTTTGATTTGCATTTCCCTGATGATTAATGATGTTGAGCATCTTTTCATGTACCTGTTGGCCGTCTGTACGTGTTCTTTGGAAAAATATATATCGTATCTTCTTCCCATTTTTTAATTGGATTGTTTGGTTTTTGCTCTTGAGTTATATATGTTTTATATATAGTGTGGATATTAGCCCCTTATAAGATATATGATTTGCAAATGTTTTCTCCTATCCAGGAGGTTGCCTTCTCATTTTGTTGATGGTTTCCTTTACTGTGCAGCAGTGCAAGCACATTTCTGATATCCCATTTTATATATCTCTATCTATAACTTGCTTTTATCTAGCAACACTAGTTATTTTGCTCAGCTAATATTATAGAAAAAGAAGCTTTTCTATGAGGGAAACCCCTTTTTTTCCTGAAGCAAAATAACCTGGCTCTAGTTGAGAAAAGAATAGCAATTCTATTATATATCATATTTTGTGTTGAGAATCTCGCTATCTCTGGTGAATTAATGTATCTTTAAAAAGTCTTGTTATATCTAGCTGCTTTTCCAAAATGTAATTTAGATAACTGATTACCAAATTTAATTTAAATATCTTATCATTCTCAGCTGGAAAGAGAAATAATACAAATTGTACTGAACCATACATATCCAAGTGAAAAGACTTGGTAATATGAGACGTTTAAACATGCTTCCATTTCTATGCACACTTTATATATTTTAATAGATATATTTATTTTGGAGTATGTAAGTCATCCTGACTTTTCACAATCAGACCAAACACACTTAAATTATGTTCACACTCTCACAAAAGAAACTCTCCATATGGAAGATGAGTAGAGGATTACATTAAGAAAAGTTTTTGTGTATTACTCTTACAGTTATTTATGCTTCTATTTAACAAAATCTTTTATTTCTTTTCTTTTTACATGTTTCTTTTTAGCTTTTTTTTTCTGAAAAGTAGCCAAAATGGAATGAAATTTCAAGTTGTCATGTTGACCATACCAACCATAAAACAAAAATCCAAAAGGAAGAGGACAAAATACAATTTACTTTTTTTTTTTTTTAATTTTATTTATTTATTTTTGGCTGTGTTGGGTCTTTGCTGCTGCGCACGGGCTTTCTCTAGTTGCAGCGAGTGGGGGCTACTCTTCGTTGCAGTGTGTGGGCTTCTCACTGCAGAGCACGGGCTCTAGGCACGCAGGCTTCAGTAGTCGTGGCACACAGGCTCAGTAGTTGTGGCTTGCAGGCTCTAGAGCACAGGCTCAGTAGCTGCGGCATATGGGCTTAGTTGCTCCGCGGCATGTGGGATCTTCCCAGACCAGGGATCTAACCGGTGTCCCCTGCATTGGCAGGTGGATTCTTAACCACTGCGCCACCAGGGAAGCCCCAATTTACTTTTAATTAAAATTTAAAAATAACAATTCAAACTTAACCCTGTGCATTGAAAATATTCCTGATTCAAAGATTTTTACTTTGCCAAAAATCTCATTCTACTTGTAATTTTTGATTGGCAGATGGGTAGAAGCTGGCAGGGAAAGAAGAGTAGGAAAAAGTCCAAAATAGTCTTACAAGAAATTCCATGTTTAAATGTGTGCAAGTTTACATAGAATATACTGAGGAGTGACTATAAAAGGGAGTCAGCCTAAGTGTCTTCAATAAATTCAACTCTAAACTATATGAACACAAAACGAAACAATGCAAGATACAGAGACTTTTAGCTATCACTATTATAGACATGTTCCTTTTATTACTTATTAAGTTGCCAATTATCAGTAGTCATGATTCCAGTATATCCTATTTGCATCAATCCATCCAGATTTCAAGGATAAGAAAGCACAGTTTGTACATGAAAAGGAGAAATAATAGTAGTCGTGTGTGTGTGTGTGTGTGTGTGTGTGTGTGTGTGTGATATATTGGGGGTGGAAGAGTGAGGTCAGAATTGAGGCCAGAAAAGGTACATATTTACTGTGTGCCTGCTATGTGTTAGACACTGCAATCTGAAGGGTAAATATGGGCTTTTGAAGGCTAAATGCCTGATTAATGTACACATAAAGGAAAAGCCAATGTTTTTCTTTATGTTAATTATTAATCAAAAGCCTATACAAAAAGATTAGCAGAACCTGGCATTTTGCTCTTTTATAAGCAACAAAAGTCCTTATTTTATTCAGGGTTTAGTTTTTTTTTTTTTTTTAACTTACTTATTTTTTTAAAAAATTAATTAATTAATTTATTTATTTATGCCTGTGTTGGGTCTTCGTCTCTGTGCGAGGGCTTTCTCTAGTTGTGGCAAGTGGGGGCCACTCTTCATCGCGGTGCGCGGGCCTCTCACCATCGCGGCCTCTCTCGTTGCGGAGCACAGGCTCCAGACGCACAGGCTCAGTAATTGTGGCTCACGGGCCTAGCCGCTCCGCGGCATGTGGGACCTTCCCAGACCAGGGTTCGAACCCGTGTCCCCTGCATCGGCAGGCAGATTCTCAACCACTGCGCCACCAGGGAAGCCCAGGGTTTAGTTTTTTTATTTTGTTTTAGAATATAAATACATGTTCTAGAGAAGAAAAGAGAAGGGATAAATGAAAGTCTAAGCCAACTGATGTGAGTGCCCTCTAAGGCTGTGTTACTACTCTAAACTCAGTTAAGCTGTTTTTGAGTCTCCCTTAAAACCAATTAACAAGGAAATAGAACAAAAGGAATGGCACCTTAAAACTCTGCTAATTAACTGAAATTTGCAATTGATGAGCAATTTTTCAACTCCCATTCTTAGGAAATGTGGCTACCCAGTTGTGGGTTTCAAAAGTATTTTTTTGCATATTCAGAAAGCTGACCATTCTTTAAAACGCTAGTCAGCTTTACAAAGAAATCATTCTTTTGATATGTTTATTAAATGAATGAATTAGATCTTTCTATTTAATCAAAATTTAGCAAGTAAGACAGGTAAGATAAATGAAACTCGATAATCCAAGAAATACTAACTACGAAAACAAACACTGTTCAGGAAAACATGTCTGTAAGTGCCCCAAGTCTGAAATGTATCCAGTTCTCAACAAGTTTCAGCTTTCTACCACAACCTGCAAAAGTACTCTGACCCAACTGTCCAAAGGCCCATGATGCCTCTATTTTATTTCACAGTTTATTCAAAATCAATATATAAACACACCACCAAACTTAATTCCAGCCAGCAGTCACAAGACACCTGGGATCAGATCAATAAAATCTGAAAGATAAACAGAAAACATCCCATAAATTAAATCAATGGAATGATTTAGTCTTTTATTTTACTAAAGAGGAAGATGATGTTAAGTTACTTGGATCCCTGCACATAAAATTTACTGGCTGACCATATATCCAATCCATTTACAACAAGGGGGTTATGTAGTTATAAAACTTTAAACTTAAAATTATCTTCTGGATTTCATTTAAAAGCATATATTAGATGTCCAAATTAGATACTATTTTTATTTTCAGCAGTTTCTATTTATTTAAAGTAGGACAATTCTTATATTCCAAAACATCAACCCAAAGTATTTTTTAACAAATTCTGTACTGAATATACTACCATTTAACTTAAAAGATGTTTAATTAAAAATAATAAAACTGAGGGATTTCCCTGGTGGCACAGTGGTTAAGAATCCACCTGCCAATGCAGGGGACATGGGTTCTATCCCTGGTCCAGGAAGATCCCACACGCCACAGAGCAACTAAGCCCGTGTGCCACAACTACTGAGCCTGCGCTCTAGAGCCCACGAGCCACAACTACTGAGCCCACGCACTGCAACTACTGAAGTCCGCACACCTAGAGCCCATGCTCAGCAACAAAAGAAGCCACCGCAATGAGAAGCCCATGCACCATAAGGAAGAGTAGCCCCCGCTTGCTGCAAATAGAGAAAGCCTGCGAGTAGCAACGAAGACCCAAGGTAGCCAAAAAAAAAAAAAAAAAAAAATGGTCCACTTAAAAAAAAAATCTTTAAAAAAGAAATAATAATAAAACGGATGTATTTGGATCCTTAATCTGATTTAACATCCACAGACAGTCTGCAGATTCAAAGTGCGCATCAACAATCTGTTTAAAGGCAACAAAAGTCAAGTATGACAATTCCAATGGCAACCTAGCAATCTTCCCATCATTTTCTTACACCTAAGTCTTAACCACCAAATCATGCTGAGAAGCGCATTGTCAAGTGGAAGTAACAAGAAAGTAAACCAAGGACAAAAGCAAACCCCAAACTTCTATGCCAAAAGTCAGCCTGTCTTTTGGACAGTTAGTAAAGAAAATAACTTTAAAATGACAGAGTGAGACGCTTGGCTTGCTGCAGGGAGCATCCATGGCTAAATCTCCAATTAAAAAAAATCAAGTTAGGTTCTAGAAGTGTGTTTGTGACTAACTGGTTGGAAATTGGAATATGTTCCACATGATATTGTTAGAAATGGTTCATTATTAGACTCCTAGGTTAAGTCCAAAAGCTAATTAACCTAAAAATCATAATTATTTAATGAAAAGAACCATCTAAAATAATATTAATATATTTTGAGATAATATGTTAATTAGCTTGATTGTAATAATCATTTCACTATGCATCTGTATATCAAATTATGTTGTACACCTTAAATATACACAATTTTATTAAAAAATAATATAAAGGGAATACTAGTAAAAATACGATTGAAAATGAAAGTCTTGATTTTTAGTCTTAAGAGCAGGTGCTTAAGACAAGTGAATTTTATCACACAAGAATGAAATTCTATACATACAACTTGGATAAAATTGTGGAAATTAAAAAATAAGGCTTTGCAGGCATTTTGAGGGACTTCAAGACTAATGGTGTTGATATGCCTACTTCCACTTCAAATATCTGACTTTATTTTACTTTGATACAAATTTTTTTTAGTATAAAACCATCAGTTCCCAAACCATGTGCCATCGTACCCCAGGATGCCACAGTAAATTCACTGAAGGATGAAATATTTTCAATATGTGAACAAATACAGCAACAGCCATCAGGCACCACACAAACTACTAGCCTGGAGTAATTCACAGTTTCAATATTGGATTATACTACATTCCTTTCAATGATACCACAGCTTTGCAAAGTTTGGGTTTTGATGGTGTTTGTGATATAATAGCAAATACTAACACTGCATGAAAACCAATGTGGAGTAAGAAATGAGCATGACAATACCCGATCTGGCTCTTAGGTTTGAGGGCTGGGCAGTAGTCAACAGGCACACATATCCCATTAGTAAATAATCGTGAGTTTCTAAGTATAAAATAAAAAGATTCTTTTCAATTTATGTGTAATTTTTTTTTTCAAAAGGTGACTAAGTTAAGACCTAAATACTTCTTATGTAATTAAATAAAACTGTGAGGTACTACTTTTAGCCTAGGGGTGCCATGAAAAAAATTACTGAGATACTCAGAATGTCATAAACTGAAAAAGTCTGGGACATTCTCTATTAAGCATAGTTGTTTTGTTTCAGTTTTGCTCCACAAATTTAAAGAAAAGAGAAAGTAGGAGAGATTATTAAAAAAAAAAAAAAAAAAGACTGGTAAAGAGAGAGATGTAAAAGGAGAGGAAGAAAAATATTTTCCTAAAATCAGAGAAAAAAATACTAGGAGAGTGGGAAGGACAGTGGTTCAACACACTGGGCATGTGGACTGTGTGCGCATGTACATGTATGTGTGCATGTTCATGTGTGCTACTGGGTGTGCAAGAGGTGGCTAAAATAGTACACGTGAACATTAGGGGATGAAGGACAAAGGACAAGGAGTGGGTATGCCGTATATGCATACATGCTAACCTTGTTGGTCATCAGTCATCATTCCCTAAGGAAAAGTTCCCTAGTTGCCCGGAGACAAGGGAAAACCACATAGAACCACATGTTAATTTGTGCGCAGTTTTAAGTCAATTTACTGTTTGATCACAATCTCTTCTTGCTAAGAGCTCTTTGGCTTGCTAGATTGATGTCCTGATATCTTTAGATTCTTTTAAATAGATTGGAGTTTACCTGTTCTGCAGGCACTTTCAAATATACACTGTCATAGTAAAAACAAAATGAGATTTGTGGAATTTTTCAAAAGTCAGGCTTTATGATACATGAACCTAGCTGCTTTATATGTTCCATAATGTGAGTGGGGGGGGGACATTCCGACCTGCCCCCATCACTGTCCCCCAACCCATCCCCTTCTCCAAAAAATTCTATTTATTTTCTTTTCAATACAGCATGTGTCAAATACAAACTTTAAGATATTAACACTGTTTCAGTTATGTGAACCTTGTATTTGAACCCGCAGGTTTAGCAAGGTGTTCAGCGAAGGTGCTTAGTGTTGTACTTTTCTGATGCTGTTGTCAAATTTAAAGGAAGAGTTGAAAATTCCCCTTTTGGCAGAAATAAGAAAAAAAATCCCATCCTTAACCCACCTGATCGGCATTGAAAATATGTAATGGAAACAGTTCTGAAGGAGTTCATTTTTGACCCGGTGAGCTCACACTGTCTAAGGATTTGTGTTTGCTTGTTTGCTTTTCTTATCTTAAGGGGAGCACATCCATTTGCAGTGCCTAGAGCAGCTGCTTTGTAAAAAACTCTCTGAACCTTTTTTTTTTCCCCCCACTCAACCCATTTAGTGAACAAATAGGCACAGAATAGTGAAGATTTATGTTTCCCTAAGGCTCAATCCTCACTGTGAACATCTGCCATTTCAAACACAGAGGTCAAGACTCTTTTTGTGTAGTATTTTGCTGAACAATGCTCTCCGCATAACTCAAATGAAATTCTTTTCAATAGGATTCAGCATCTGCTTCTAGGCAGCTTAACTTATCAGCATATTAAGAGCACCACTTCTTCATTCTCCAAGTCTCTTTCTCCACACCAAAAAGGTAGGGAACATGTCAGCAATCTTGAGAGTCAACTGCTAAAGCTTTTTTCCCCCTCTTTTTCCAATGAGAAATAATCTTATACCTGTTTATTACAAATTATGTTGTGTTGGTCAGATCAAATTATAAATCCTATATCAGGCTGAAGTATTTCTGTTTACATCTCACAAGGAATAAAAATTGAAAATAACAGACACATTTTCAATATTAGGTTATCCAGGTCAATTGAAAAGCCACTTTTCACACTTCCTGTGCTTCTCCCTCCTTAAAGTTACACAGGAGTCTAAATTTACAGAAACTATGACTGCTTGAGTCATAGAAAAGTTAGTGCTTGAGCTTCGATTTACAGATACACAAGTAGGAAATACTATAGTTGCAAATTAATATTAAAAATTGATTCTATTTAAAAATACATATTTAAGTGCTTTTTATTTGTTAATAATAAATATAATCCTTACGTTTTTAAAATACAGAAGTTTTTTTTTAAATAGTATTGTTTACTATTTCAAGGACCCAAAGTTCCTTGCCATCAAAGAGCTTACTTAGAATCTAGTGGGATAGAGGTGGTCATGAAAAGTCAAAAGACAAAAGGCCAAAAGCAGAACATGCCTGCTGTCACCAAGAAATACAAACAAAGAGCTATGGGAGACAGGAGATCAAAGAAGGAAAAAAACCAAAATCCTGTTATATATTGATCGATAAGGATTCACAGAGGAGGTGTAATTGAGTTGGGCCTTGAAGGAGCCAAAGGATTTTTTTTTTATTGTGGTAAAAGTCACATAATATAAAACATACTATTTTAACCATATTTAACTGTACAGTTCAGTGGCACTAAGTACATTCACATTGTTGCGCAACTCTCACCATCATCCATCTCCCGAATTTTTCACCTTCCTAAACTGAAACTCTGTCCCGTTTAAACACTAACTCCCCATTCCCCACACTCCCCCCACCCCCGGTCCCCTGGCATCTACCAATGTACTTTCTGACTCTATGAATTTGACTATTCTAGGTACCTCGTATAAGTGGAATCAAACAGTATTTGTCTGCACCTAATGTATATTGGAATGCATGTTTAAGGTTAATATATGTGCTGCAAACAGAGTATACCTCTTTTTTTTCTCCTTGTACAGTCAGCCCTCACCAGCCATCTACTTCATACATTGTAGTGTACATACGTCAATCCCAATCTCCCAGTCCATCCCCCACACCCCCTTGGTGTCCATATCTTCGTTCTGTACGTCGGGATTTTGATAGGTGGAGACAGAATGGGAATGAGACCAACTCAGACAATGGACTCAGCACAAAAAAGTAATGAAAGAAGCAAATCCCAAGGCGTATTTGGAAAAACACCTGCAGTCCCACCTGGCTGGAGTATAATACACAAGAAAAGCAATAACTGGGTGAAAGGCTAGGTTGGGTCTGTATAGGCAGTAATGATCTTGAATGACAATCTGAGGAGGATACAGAATTTAATACATTTAATTTTGTATGCTAAAGTGAACCACTGACGGTTTTCTATTCAAGAATGACATAATTAGGACATTTAAATGGCAAGGCTGTGTAGACTGAATCAGAGATGAGGAGAGATTAAAGAATAGACCATCTAGGTGACTCCTTCAGAAGTCCAAGTGATAGGTAATGAAGAGTCAGCTCGGGAAGAGGCAGTATCAGTGTCAATGCAAAGAAGGAAGAGTGCTCCAACTACTGCAGAGGCGAATGTCTTAGACCGTTCAGGCTATATAACAAAATACCATAGGCTGAGTGACTTAAACAATAGAAATGTATTTCTCACAGTTTGGGATGCTGGAAGTCTGAGATCAGGATGCCAGCTTGATCGGATTTTGGTAAGGGCCCTCTTATTGGCTTGTAGATAGCTATCCTCTCGCTATGTCCTCCCATGGTCACTGTCAAATTAGGGTCACCTTTGTCACCTTGTTTAATATTAACATCTTGAAAACCTTATCTCTAAATTCAGTCACGCTGATGGGTTAGGGCTTCAACATATGGAGTTTGAGGGGACAAAGTTCCATCCATGGTAGTGTCTATAAGCTGTGGGACTTAGGGATTGGTTGGATATGAAAGGCACGTGACAGAGAAAAGGAGCAAAGAGAATCCTGAGGGTTGAAGACACAGACTCCCAGAAAGATGGTATCGTTCTTAGAAACAGGGAAGGCTGAAGGAAGAACAGGCTGCTGAGCAAGAGGAGAGGGTGACAGGCTTTTTTAGACACATTAAGTTTGAGTTTCTGGCAGGATAATCAAGTGAAGATATGTATCAGACAACTAACTTACTCATGAAAGGTATGATTTTATGTGATATACAAAAGAGTGAAAATTTACTTAACATTAAAACAAAAATGAATGAACATTGTGGTAATATAATTAGAACCAGCCCACATTACTGTATATTTAATCACACTTTGACTTGACAGACAGGTATAACATTAATAGAGCACTGGCTGTGTGGAAGCCCATATTGTTCGTAGTGAATGCCACATCCTGCTGCCCAGACTGTGGGCTGCTCTGGGTCAGCAATCCAGCAAATCCATGTTTGTATCTCAAGCACTGAGAGTGGTGGATGGCACAAAGTCCAGGATCTATAAATGCAGAATGAGTCACTCCCGAGGAAGAGGCTGAGTCATGGGCACTTCAACTAACTTCACCTCTAGATTTGGTATTATTCACATAAAACAACATCATAGGAAGCGAGGCACTAGGTATAGAACCTAATGGAATGTTCTGAACACGTACGCTGACATGTTCACTGTAGCTGCTGTGACAATGCTTAGAAACAGAGATTAAGGCTAAAGGGGAGCAGTTCCACGCTGGGATTTTGTATCTCCGTCACCCATCTACTGTCACAACAGAGGAAAAAAAAAAAATAACCAGGTGATGCAACAACTAAAAATAATAATAACTACCCATTTGAACTGAAGAAGTTTTAAATGCCTCAATTATGGAATTTGTTTTATGAAAACTACAGTACTATCTCTAATACAAAAACAACAATATAGGAAATAATCTTTAATACAACCCAGGCATTGTATAAACTATGTTGCAACCATCATTAATTTAATCCTCACAAGAACAAATAAAGCAGATACCATTATTATTCCCAAGAGAAAACTAAGCTTATAAAGATTAACTATCTAGTACCTATGGATTAAGATTGGTAATTAATTGATTTTACAAAAATGCCATTTAATAAGGCAAAAAATGACAACTGTAGTCAGAGATAAGGTGAACTATATACATATATTTGGTATATGGCCTGTGTATATTTATATACGTTTTTTTCATTTTTTGTTTTTAAGTTAAGACACTAATGGTTTTTCCTAACTGTGCAATTCCTTAAGGAATTCTGGCATATTCAAATTCAGGCAGAAACAATAAGGGTAAGCATGCTTTGGAAACACTATATGAAAACAAATGACAAAATTTTGAAGTAGAAAGCACCCAGACTCCTGTAGTTCTAAGCATTTTTAGTGGGACAAAAATTTTGGAAGAGGCAGCATTTTTATTTTTTAAGAAATGTTTGCTGTATATGTATAACTGAATCACTTTGCTGTACACTTGAAAGTAACACAACATTGTAAATTAACTATACCTTAATATAACATAAAAATTAAATTAAAAAAAGAAAGAATTCCAAACTCAGAAAAAAAAAAGAAACTTTTTGCTGACACTACCTCAAAGGTCTATGGCAAAAAGGCCTAATATATTCTTATCCCAGATCGTTTCATTTTTCCTTCTTTGTAATTTTTGTATTATGGATGTTAGGCACATAAATTAAGAAGTTGATCTATTCAAGGCTTATGATGAAAAACCACAGTAAGAAGTATGTTTTATTTGAGAGCTAAAATGCATCTGACTAATGCTATATTTATTTTGATAATGAGATAGTACAGTTGAGTGAAGATGGAATCTGCAAAAGCCAATAAGCTTTTTTTTTGCAGTATGAAAACCTATCTGCTCGCTCAGATCATTAGTCTTTAAAGTCTAAAGTTTCCTTTGAAATGGTTTTGTAGTAAAGTGAGTGCATTATCAACTACTTGTTCAAAATCTTTAATGGAGCACCTTCTCATCAATACTTGGATTTACAACTGAGATTTGAAAAGATGTGGGATATATGTGAGGCATTCACTGAGCAGGCAGTATGTACCTTGGGTCTAACATCAGGATTTTTTTTAAGATTAATGCTACAACCTAGATTTTTTTTCTAATTCAGAAAGTACACATTCTCCTAAGATTATCAAAAAGCCATTTTGTCATCTCAGTTAAACTTGAATTTCAAAGGAATATAGGCAGTTATAGGCAATCCTTAAATAATAAAGTGAATCTCTTCCCCAAAGCTCTAATTTCCTGAAAACTCTAGTAAGGCACTAAGAAGCCAAACTGGAGCATTCCACACATTTCTGGACTCACTTCTCTGAGTCAGAGGCTTTCTCCAGGGTGAATCCAGGGGTATTTAACTCCTACATATGTTGTTATTATAACTAATTTCCAGCATAATTTAATTAATTTAATAAAAAAATTTCAACCGCCCCCCCAAAGAGGTATAAAAGGATTGACTTCAGAACTATTTATTAAATATTATAAAGAACATTTTCATCAATTTTAATATTCTTGTCACATTGCATGTTATATACAAGGGACCAAAATGAGGTCAGAATTTATACATTACAATCAAAAATCCTACGTCTGGAACAAATACAGCTACAACAAAATTTAGGATTTCCTGTAAGTCTAAAAGCATTCATGTAGAAAACATCTGCTGTTACCACATGTTAAATATTAAGTAGTTTCTCAGACTCTGTCATCCCTCAACTGTATTAATCAAGGGTTAGAGTTTCAAATTTTCCCTGCAGTAACAGTGGACCAAAAAGCATTACAGTAAAAATAGCTTAAATTAACTGAACATCTTTTCCCTATTATTTACATACAGGTAGTCCTATACTTATAATCTGTTAACCATTTATTTAAAGCTATAAGGAAAATATTACAAATGGTGGTTAAATTCCTAATCTGGTCTATTTAATCCTTAGTATAACTGAAGTACTACTGCATAGCTAAATTAAATGTTGATGGCCTGACTGTGATGCAAGACACAGCTTCATCATGATTTTACTGTAAGAATGTTTTCCCAAGCAAATGGAGTACACTGGGGAATTAGTTATTCATTATTTTGACTAATGATTTTTGAATAACTGCTTCATGGCAGGCACTTTTCTAAGGACTGGGATATAATGGTGGGCAATAAGTTATCAAAAGTTTCCTGTCCTTTTGGAGCTTGATTCCCTTGTGAACATAAATACATAAGAGAATGATGACCTCTGTAAGGAAAATAAAGCAGGGTAGGGGGTGAGCTCTGAATGGTGGTGGGAGCTTTCTCCATGCCCAATTTCAGCAGCAAGAAAGAGGGAGAAGCTGAAATGACATTCATCACAGCAAGAAAGCTAGACCCTCACTTGCTGCTTTTTCAGACGAAAACATTTTAACGGGCAGATCCCTGACCTACAACTGTCCTTAAGTTGGAAAGTATAAATGTAGCAAATACATGTGAATTCTGAAAGT
Source organism: Balaenoptera musculus (assembly GCF_009873245.2). Taxonomy (NCBI): domain Eukaryota; kingdom Metazoa; phylum Chordata; class Mammalia; order Artiodactyla; family Balaenopteridae; genus Balaenoptera; species Balaenoptera musculus. The sequence goes on along the minus strand of NC_045791.1, from coordinate 85,960,175 downwards.
GCACAAAAAGTGCAATTTGGGAACTAGTGTGGGTTTTACTAGTAGTGTTGGTGCCAACACTAAAACTAATGTCTTATATGTGTAGGACGTTAAGTTTTTCCACATATATAGTCTTGCTTAATCCTGTAAATTAAGGTACCTTTACTGACCTAGATTTAGTTGGCTCTAACTCATTATCAGACATGACACCTGTTTTCCAATGAAAGGTAATCTCTAGTACGGGTTATCTTCAATTGTTAGCTTGCCAAAGTGTCAAGCGTCATGCAGGAAAGAAAATACTCGAGAGACAAAAGGAAACAAATTACCTAATGTTTGATATCCTTATGAAATGAAATGTTTCCAAATAATAGCATGTGCTTCATTTCCAAACCTTTGACATAATCAAAAAAAAAAAGGTTACAGAAGGTGGGATCTGTAATCCATCCATAATGAATTGCTTAACTCTTCTTGCTTGGGCCAGGGACAAAATCATTTACAATATACCACTGACTGATAAAATTTCTCTTGGTACACACATCTTCAGCCAGTTAGCAGAGAAGGAAATAAGCTTTGACAGCAGTCAAGCAACACCAAAATGCTGTCCCCTGTGACTCATATGAGCACAGCCAGCACTAGCCTGTACAGCAGGTCACCTTGTCACTTCTCAGAGCACTCGGTGTTTGATGGCCCTAGTGCCACAGCAGAGTAACTGTATACACTCTTTAGCACTAGAGAAAGTCAACAGGCCCTTCCCTGTCTGTAATGAGGAACTCAATTACCAACTTCTGTTGTGTGTGTGTCAGGGTTACAGTCATGCTGCACAATTGCTATTGTGTTTCCATCTGCCAGTTTCAGTGAGCTTTGGAAACAGAGCTAGAAGACTTAAGTTCTTTCACACACAATTTTTTTTTTTAACTATTCCTAATAGTTGACAAGGGACATTTAAATAACTGAGGAGAGGGTGGGAGGGAGATGCAAGAGGGAGGAGATATGAGGATATATGTATACGTATAGCTGATTCACTTTGTTATACAGCAGAAACTAACACACCATTGTAAAGCAATTATACTCCAATAAAAGATGTTAAAAAAAAAAAAAGCGAAAATAAATAAATAAATAAATAAATAACTGGGGAGGCATTATTTTCTAGCCAATCCCAAATCAAGAAGGCCAAGTTGCTAAAGGAAGAGTGAAAACACAAAACAAGTATGTCCTGACTTGCAATAATTCATTCCCAAGCAAATGCACTGAGAAAGATAAGATTCAGTGTAATGATGCATCAAAGAAACTACCTTTGACTTCCTGGTACAGAAATGAAAAATATCAACCACTTATCAGTAAACGTTCACTGCTGTAAGAAGGCAGCCTGTGCTTCCTACTGCATTCAGGGCAAGTTAGTTTACTGTTTTAACAGTCAATACAAATGGTACCCATAAGAGTTAAAACATTTTTTTTTCCAAACACAAATGAATTTTTCTTTATAACATCCTTAGATGGATTAGAGGGTCTAAGGGTCTTTACTCTTACTTTTGAAAAAGAGTATCAAGCTTGAGAAGATTAAAGGAATGTCCTAAGGTCATCTAAATTGTCAGACACATGATAAGCACCAAGTTTCCTGATGGGATGATAACCTGGGTAAAGCTAAAGGAACTGGCAGAAAATGCTGCATAATCAATCTTCTGGAAGGGCTCTGTGGAAGGGCTCTGAGGCCTCTTAAGAAAATCTCTCCCAGCTGTCACACACCTTTCCAGGCTCCATGCATTCTGTTTAATCTTCCCCATGACGAAAGGATGGTTAAAAGTAAATGGTGTCTGCTCTCTGAAGGCAAAGCACACTGATGTGACTTGGAAACTTTTCAAATGATTACTACAAAGTCTGGTATTGCCGTAAGGCAAATAGAGCAGTGAATTATGACATCTTGACTTCAACTTTCAAAACACATTTTTTCCTATATATAAACAGGAACCATAATAGGTAGGATGTACCAACAAAACATAGTAAGTAATTTCAAGAACAACTTTTTTTTCAACAAAGGGTGAATGTGCCATTGAATCTTGGTACTAGTACTAGTTAAAAAAATCAACATTAAAACACTGTACATTTTTCAATGCTGGGATTTTTTTTCTTTTAGATTTATCTCACTTTTCTGTATTTGTAAGTTTTTTTTTTAAATGAACATGCATTATATCTAGCAATAAAAATATAAGCAAAAATATTTGTTATAAAATATTTTTCCTCTGTTGTTAAAGTACAAAAGTCCTGCATTAAGAAAATATTCTAAAAACAGAATTTCAGATCATGTTGACAGTCATTAGAGTGATATCAATAATTTAGATTTTAAAAAGTCTTAAGGGCACCTTCATGACTTTATTTCTAAATGCATTGCTTTGTTAACATGAAACTTTGTGCTTCTGTTTCTAAGTTCTAAAATAAGGATACTAAAATCCACTCCTACTTAATTGCTAGGGTAAGTGTAGCAATAACAAGATAACAATCACAGGAATAATAAGACAATTACAACCTGTTTCAGGTGGTAATATTTCCTTAAAAACCGGCTATGATTCTGAAAAAGTGGATAGTTCATTTTAATCAGAATACTATCATGTGGTTTATTAGTATTCAAATGTTATTACTACAAATATTTTTTAATCTTCCAGAAGCAAACAAAATTCAAGGCAGCTGGTGAGATGGAAAGAGCCCAGGCTATGTGTTTGAATCCCACAATTTTCTTAGAAGTTAGTGTTTAAGTACGTCTGAGCCTCGGTCTCCTCATTTTTAGAATGGGGATAACAATACCTATTTCCCAGAGTACTTTGAGGATTAAATGAGATAATATGTTCACAGCCATTCAGAAGGTTTGGCATATAATAGGGGCTCCATAAATAAATTTTCTTCATTCTATAACATGCTTGTGCAAGTCTGCTTACATTTTGTGATTGATACTTATCCTCACTAATAATATATTGCCCCATATGTCAAATGACAAAGGGTTGACCTAGTTTTTCCTAAGGCTGAGTCTGATAGGCTAAATGTACTAACACTGAAGTCAATGAAGATGATATTGGATTTCTGATGGTGACATTAATGATTTTACTTAATATAAGGCTTAACTATCCATGATTACTCTCTTTGTTTTCCATCAGCATAAACTTACACACTATGCAAATATTCTATATATCTACACTGTGCAGGGTTGGATGTTATGTGATCTAAGAGATACAAGGCATGCAAAGCACTCCATCTTCAAAGAGTTACAATTTAGTAAGAGCTAAAACACATGATCAATCTTTACAACGGAACTACAAATATTATTATGAATAGATGGGGTGATTCTACTACTGTCTTTGAGATTCTGGTCAAATCACTTAACCTCAACTTTTCCTACGTGCGTTCCCTTGTAAGATTTATTCATATACATAAGAATACATTATTTTGGGGAAAAAATGAATAGGATTTTTATATACTTTAACTCAGAAAAAAACTGTAACATCATAAACTTTATATGAACAAGAAGTTCATGCAAGCCAACTGTCCTTTTACTTATATTGTGAGTTAATAAATGCTTTATAACAAAGGAGAGGATAGGTTTAGAACTAAAACATATCCAAATTCTATCTTCTGAATAAAAATCTATCATCATATTTCCCTTTATTTTAGAAACCTAAAGACAACCTGGCTTCATAATTAAGGGACCTAAGTCAGGGATCTTCATGTTTATGTTGGTACAACACCTCCTCTTCCTTCTTCTGGAGTTGAATTCACCTTTTTTTTGTGGGGAACCAATTTTACATGCTTTAGATGGGGTTGACAGCACACCATCCAATCCCACCCCAGCCATAGGAAAATACAGGTCAATTCATGGACTCCATTCTTTGGACACACCGATTGGTTGAGTGCTGGGAATTCAGAACAAACTAAGCTAGGGTGGCCACTGTGATGCACTGCCAAAAGACATGTCTCAGCTGTGGGAAGTGCTGTCAGTAGTAGAAGCTCAGTGTTGGGCCCCTTCTGATTGCCTCTCTTTCCCTGGGTGACCCACATCCAATGATGGATCCACTCAGGGATGTAAAGACCCAGCCACCTTCACCCAATGGGAGGCAACTCTGAAAAGCATTCCCTCATTGGGGGAGTCCGTCACTGGGCCAGCACAGCAGCTCAACTTCTCCCTCTGCCCACTCCAGTTTCTCTCTGTCTTCCATTAGCATTGATCCCAACAAATATCCTGTCAGCTAAACTCTGTCTCAGAGTCGGCCTCATAGAAACCCAATTTGTGACACAAGCCAAAGGGAGTCTTCCCCTACAGAGAATGCTGCAGGGAGACAGTTTCTTTACCACTGGGTTAACTATGTTACAGTCATGGCAGCTTGAAGCTGCTGTTATCTATCTTTTCACCACAGAAAGGTTCATCCTGAGGTTCATTGTCTCAGGATGAACCCAGTACTTCAAGATAAAACAGAGCAGAGGGGACTGGAGAGAGAATGAGAGGGGGAGGCAGAGAGGGAGGAAAGGCGAGAGGAAGGGAGAAAGGGAGAGACACGGACAGGGGGAGGGAGAAAGAGAACACAAGTAAGAACACAGCAAGAGTAAGAACAAGACTGATGTAATGATTTCATTGGAAAACCTGGATCCTGCCGTCCCTGTACCAGTAGCACTTCTGGATACTTTTAGTTTAAACTTATTTAAGTTTTTTCCTATTTATACATGAAAGATAATGATTACTAGGGGTAATACTGATATCAAATCTTATAATTAACTGCAAATAATATGTTTTGACTGACACATAAAGCAGGGTCATGTTTGTCCAATGCCTGCCAATGGACTATATAACAAGAGTAGGTATAAGGAAAAGAAAGTTTTAGATCATCTCGATTGCAAGTTACTTTTTAAAGCAAAACATATGTGATTCCAACAACAAATAAAGCAACACTAGCTTATAATCATACTTGAATATTTTGCCACATAGCCATAGACTCAGCCAGCAATTCAACACTATTCAAAAGTAAATGTAAAAAAAAAAAAAAAAAGTAAATGTAAAAAAACAAAAAGTATACAATAGCCTTCTTGCTCCTTGTGTAAACTAGAATCTAGTAATTTACCTCCAAATGGAATAAAAGATTCTAGTTAATAAATCCAATTAGTTATAGTACCACATGGAGTCTACCAACCTAGAAGACTAAATTATTATATTCTCAAGTTCCTTCTCCTAAGGAAGCATCTCATCTTCGGCTGAACATCATCATGCTTTCCCTTTGATACACTGATTGTGTACTTATTTTAAGTTTTAATTAACTACTCTTAGTCAATGTGCAAACTTCACTAAAAGCCTATCAGCTATTTCAGTATGTACATTACTAAGTAAGGAATGGTGAGGAAAATTGTGAAAAATGTCAAATGCAGCTTCAACTGTCACACCATAATTAAATTTATATGACTTATTCAAGTAAAACAGAGGAAACAGCAGCAGTAATAAAAAAGTTCATGAGTTCAATAGTACAAAAATCATTTGGTCTTCCTACTAGTAACTCAATTTTATTTTGATGTATACTTTGAAAAAGGTTGTAATGTTCAACCATTACACCTGCTGAGGCTGAGAGGTTATGACTGACAGTCTTTCTTAAAGATTTAATTAACAAACTAAAAATTTATTTGGCTGCATTTTTTTCTTCCTTTTTTTTTTGGTGATGGAACACTGAGTACTAACATATTTTTTTAATCTTTTTTTTTTATTGGAATATAATTGCTTTACAATGCTTTACAATTCAACAAAGTGAATCAGCTATATGCATACATATATCTCCTCCCTGGTGGACCTCCTTCCCACCCACCCCCCCATCCCACCCATCTAGGTCATCACAGAGCATTGAGCTAAGCTCCCTGTGCTAAAATATCTACAAACAACTAATGCTGGAGAGGGTGTGGAGAAAAGGGAACCCTCCTGCAATGCTGATGGGAATGTAAATTGATACAGCCACTATGGAGAAGAGTATGGAGGTTCCTTAAAAACCTAACATATTGTTTCATATAGTGCAAAGTTATGATGTTTTCCATCTCAAGCTAGAAACAGATCTACTGCATTTAAATACCAAAATCTCTGAATATTTCTGTAATGTTTTGTCTCCAACCTCTTATTACTCATTCATGTACCATGCCCTTGGCTCAGAGAACTCTCTGAAGTCAGCACTGTCACTTTAAGAGATAGGAACCAGCCCAGCAAATCTACCTTATCATCTGAGCATGAGATTTTTAAGCTCTTTCTTTATTGAGTGTCTAGTCCTATACAACTGATCAAATAATATCTTTATTAGTGTAAAGATAAATAAATAAAATACAGATAAATAGTGTAGTTCAATAAAGTTGAACCACACTAATCAAATCGTAACATGACTTAAAATATAATTACATTGACCATTGATGGAGTAGTGTAAATGTCAGTGTAGTTGCTGTAATGAAGTTTTATATAAGTTATCTATAGTATTAACAAATTATTTCAGCATATTCCTATGACAATTTCAATGGAAACCCACAGAATTCCTTCTTTGGTTAATTCTAATTAAATATAGAGCCTTATAAAAATGAGAGATGTGCGTCCTTTGCAGAACAACTTCAAGGAGAATAATCACTTGCTTTTGTAACTTGAAAATAAATCAGTATATGCTAGGACATCAGAAATTAATATTCATCTTATTCATTATCCAGAACACTTTGCTAACTGTTTCTCAATAAAGAAAACTGCTTAAGTGAAGGCAAGTCAATAAAACTGTGTGACTGGGTAAATGCTAGATACTTCTTTACAAAGTTGTCTTGGAAAAGTTTATTCACCTTATTGAATTTCATCTCTAGTTACAGTGAATAAGTCCAGTAAAATATAGGCAACTCCTTCAAATTTAAGACAAATATCCCAGGACATCAATTTAAAAAATGTATATTCAGATAATTAATACTGGAGAAGAAATAGGAAACGTACCAGCAAAGTAAAAATAGAACCTTATAGTGATTTGAAGATAGCAGTTGTCAAGTTACCAATTTGAAGATACCTACTGCAAGTTGGCATTTTAATAATGTATGATAAACACCAGCAGAAACTGGTGCCTGCCTGGCATACATTTGGAAAGTGGATTGTGCAACAAGAGAGTCAAAGTAGCTGTGATGTGCTGGGTGTCAACGACACAACAGTCTTTTACTGTTCGTATTTCAGGATCTTCTCAAGTGAGGTTTTATAAGCTGTATTTCAAATATCCAGAAACACTTTGAAGACTTGGCAGTACTAAATATTTGCCTTTAGTTAGCTAAATACGTTAATACACACTGAATATTCTATGTTGGGCACTCTTCTAAGTACTTTAAATATATTAATTCACATGGTCCTTTCAATAAGCTTAAGAGGTAGATAATATTATGGTCAGCCCCGTTTTAAAGATGAGATATTAAGCACTAAAGGTCACATATGAGAGCCACGATGAGGATTTGAATCTGAGCCGTTTGATTTCAGAAGCTGGGCTCCTTACCACTGTAACTGGTGTCCTTCCTTTACAGGTAACTATAGCAATAATGACATGTTTGTTACGATTTTGTGTTTTTCCTTTTCTTCTCCCCATACCTAACTGATCTAAACCAGGCTCTACAAAACTTTGGCCTGAGTGGTACTTTCCTAATGCAACCGAATTAGAGTAATCTAGCAATATTTTTAATGTCAGAACTGTCAGAGTAGAGGGAGAGAAGGAGAAAAGAGAGGTGGGGGAAGAGATGGAGACAGAGACAGAGACAGACTGAAATACCATTTAAAATCTACTTTGCTTTGGTTAAAGAATAACCTAATGCTCTTTTTTTCCCCACTAAGTGTAATTATAAAGGATTTAAAGCATAGTAAGTAAGCCTCATATGTATGTAGCTAAACCAATAGAAAGAAAAAAACGAAACTTGTTTTATTTTTATTCTGTTCTTATTTTTTTAATTGATTTTTTAAAGATAGAGCCATACTTAGGTATTACAGTTTGGTTTCTTCACATTTAGTTGTTCTGGTTATCCTTTTTTTTTTTTTTTTTTACATGACTCTTTATTTATTTATTTATTTTTTAAATTATTTTTATTTATTTATTTATTTATTTTTGGCTGTGTTGGGTCCTCGTTTCTGTGCGAGGGCTTTCTCCAGTTGCGGCGAGCGGGGGCCACTCCTCATCGCGGTGCGCAAGCCTCTCACTGTCGCGGCCTCTCTTGTTGCGGAGCACAGGCTCCAGACACGCAGGCTCAGCAGTTGTGGCTCACGGGCCCAGTTGCTCTGCGGCATGTGGGATCCTCCCAGACCAGGGCTCGAACCCGTGTCCCCTGCATTAGCAGGCAGACTCGCAACCACTGCGCCACCAGGGAAGCCTGACTCTTTATTTTGAAATTGTTTAAGCCTCACAAGAGGTTGCAAAATCGGCCCCGGGTTATTGCGTACTTTTCACCCAGAATCCTGCGATTCCTTCATTCATTTTTTTGCATGAGAGAAAGTGAATGGATCTCTTTCTTTTGTTTCCAAATCTACCATCTGAAAAGCAGAGACAATAATACTTGTGCAGGAGGCATGCCCCTGGCCTGCAAGGTGGCTTCACTGCAGACTCTTGAAGAAGCCGAACAGATGCAGTCAAACCCTGGCCTTGAACGTGAAATCTGCTGGCAACCCGCCCTCGCACAGGATGGTCCTCGTCACGGGTGCCAACAAGACTTGGCCTCATTTAAAAAGAAAAATAGTTCAGCCAATCTTTGTGGTGAAGTTTCTGAACGCGTAACTGAATTCAATTAAGACAGGAAAAATGATTTGCCTTAATACACACAGAATGAAAAAAATCTTTTGTATTTTTTCCTCCCAAGAGCTCACTTTTCTCGCATGAAAGAGGACTTTTCATTTAGTATATAAGGAAGATGAATTGTAAAAAAGAAAACTTAAAAGGCTTTGTATCAAGACAGGTCACATTCAAGAGCAATATTTAGGTGCTGGGTTAAGAGAACAGCTGACACAATTAAGGCCTGGATGTGCAGCCTATGGTTGAAAAGAAACTGAAGAGCATTTAATCATACGGACATTGTGTATTTTTCAAGAAATAAAACCTCCAATGTTGCTTTTCCCAGACGAAGGTTAGTGGAAAAGCTCTGAGACTGTTTTTATTACATCGGGTTCTCTGTCCAGTTTTAATCTCCATTAGGGAAATGGGGCTTTGACCAGAATAGTACATTTCACTTTCAAGACAGCTAGTGGTAAGCAGTGATGTATCTCCTAAACGATGGCCTGCATTGGAAGTACAGCAGAATGAAAAAAAAAAATTGTGGGGAGACTGCTTCAGGTTTGGGTATTTTACCTCCTTCTGTGGATGAACCTCTTTCTTCAGCATCTGTTTACCGAGATGCTTCATTCCAAAGTAAGGGAGACAATCTCATGTTAGGAGTCAATGGATCTTATTTCTAACTCACTGCTTGCTATCTCTTTTAGATGGACATGACTCTTATTTCCAAAATTAGGATCTACAATCATGTCCTCGGAGAAGGCCCTAGCTTAAAATTCATAACAATTTTTTTTTTAACTTTTTTTGGGGGGCACTGCATCGGGTCTTAGTTGCGGCACGCAGGATCTTCATTGAGGCATTCGGGATCTTTCGTTGCAAGCACCAGCTTCTCTCTAATTGTGGTGTGTGGGCTTCTATCTAGTTGTGGCGTGCGGGTTTTCTCTCCCTAGTTGTGGCACGCGGGCTCCAGGGAGCATGGGCTCTGTAGTTTGCAGCACGCAGGCTCTCTCATTGAAGCATGTGAGCTCAGTAGTTGTGACGCATGGGCTTAGTTGCCCCCATGGCATATGGGATCTTAGTTCCCTGACCAGGGATCAAACCCATGTCCCCTGCATTGGAAGGCAGATTCTTTACCACTGCACCACCAGGGAAGTCCCTAAAATTCATAGCAATTTTTAAAGGATTTTTTAAATGTTTGTTTATTCTAAAGGCTTTCCTCTATCTTGGAAGATAAAGAATTTGTTTCTTAAGACAAGAAGTTCTCACTATAATAAAATACATTCAACATAAAAGGATAAAATTATTTTACTATTGAAAGTGTCTTCTCTGAGGGAGAAGAAACAGAAGTTTTGCTAAAAACAGCATGTACTAACTGACTTTATATTAGTTCTCTCTTACAGTGCTCCTAGAGACTCTTCATAGAAGGCTCTAGAATACTACATCATGACCTACCCTATTCATGTCTCTTGTTGTAATTAGCATATATATATGTCAACAAAGTTGAGATAATTATATAACATTAAAATACAAAATGTGTGAAAAAACAGAAGAATGCATAGACACAAACACTGATACTCATTTAGAATTGATACATAAATAGAAGCTAAGAACTATAGTTCAAAAAAATTATTTTTAATGTATATGCATAAAACGAGAAAAGTGGTTGTTTCCATTTGAACATAGGAATATTGATTTGACCTCTAAGTTGTACTTCACTATTTGACATAATTTCTTGTTATAAGTTTTGTAAGACTTTTCCTATTATATATATCCTTAGTTAAAATAAAAATATATCTATTAAACATTTATTACTAAATAAATTTTTTTTTTTGGCTTAATGTTATAAAAGATTGTGCTCTCAGGACAATTGCATTGGGGTAGGAATGAAAAGGAGCACTTTACTTGGCTTTTCAGTTGAGCTGAATACAGTGGTTTAAATTAAAAGAGTAAGAATAAAATTCCATCCATAATTTATATTTTTTGCAATAAATAAAAGACAAAAATCTTACAAATATGTGTTTTTAAGAACCGATTAGAAGGTTGTTTTACATTCATTAACTTGTGATTTATCTATGATATGTATATGTGTATAATTACATAGTAGGATGTTACGTCCTTAACGAAAACTTCATTACATAAGCAAATTGCTTCACTATAATAGATTGCATTTAAGGATATATAACTATAAATCAATCTTTCAGTCTGCTGGACCAATATAAGGAATAGAGCTAAAACTCATTCCTCTCTGTACACACAGAGAATTATTAGGTAGAGAAAATATGCTTTCAACTCAAGGAAGGGTAACATAGTGAAAAGCCATCACTTGCAAAAGTCTCTCTTTTAAAATATATTTGAAATTATACCAGTTAGGAGGGAAAGGATAAATCATAGCTAAATTGTATTCAGAAATGCTGTTGTTTGAATTAAGAAAATGATCTGCGCTCTCTTTGTGCCTATTTATAGGTTTAAAGTGTATGTATATATGTAAGCTTGAAGTAACAATTTCCATGCATTTTACTCACTGTGTAGTAAAATATAACTTAATTTTATTTATCTGAAAATTACCTATTTCAAATTGCAAGCAGCCTCCCTTTGTCCTATTATTTTGTCACTTAGTGAAGTTGCTATTTGTTATTTATATGCACATTCAATTTTTGTAGTAATGTTTATTTTTGTAATAACACATAAAATTTGTAATATAAATAACATACAAAATTTGCAGTATCTTTGTCAAAATATATACAAAAAACAGCTTCCCCAGCTCTCTTTCTCATAACAATACTGATCTCCAAATGTGGGAGTACTGAATATAATGGGAAACCATTTGTCAGAAACCGATACTAATAATTTTCCTATAGATTATGTATTGTTCCTGGGCTAATGGAATAATCAATCATTAACTCTTTTAAAAGCTATATGATTGCTTTTCTACTATCAAATAAATTATATGAAGAACTCATAATTTTCCTTCTGGCTAAGAAAAAATATCCAGCTGATAAAACATATGCACTAAAGTCACTGTCTTCAGGCACTTACCACATTTGGCTCCCCTGAATTGCAATGACTTCCTAAAAGTTAGATCAAAGTGAAGTACATCTTCAAAGATCAAACCACAAATCAGCTGTAACCAAAATTGCTTTGGTTCACCTCCTGGCAGAATGCCCATATCTCAAGCTCTTCTTGGGTTAACCACTATAGGGTGCATCTAAGGTAATGAATACTCATTTCTAAATTTGACCCCGTATTGGTTCAATGTCAGAAAACACCACGAATCAGGTTTGTGAAATGTAAGTAAAGCACTGGGAGGTAGACCATCCACTGGTGAAACCAAAGAAAATAGTAATGCAAGGATTGCATGGGGTAAATAAATACAGTAAGCTGGAAATATTAATATTTTCCCCCAGTGAAATCTTAAGAGGAAATACACGATACTATTTTTCAAGAATACATGTTATGAAACTCCAGGGTATAATTATGTGTTCGGTCATTGACAAGGTGCTATTAAGAGAGTATTTTATAATTTTAGTTTTATTCTCCAATATGTTCTAATTTATTATTAGTTGCTTCATATCTAAGTTCTGCATTAAATATGTCATAAACTAGTCTCATACACTTCGGAGGGCTCTATTAAGAATTTTTGTAACTTTTTACTTAATAGGCCAAAGCTATCTTATAAGGGTAGACAACTGTACATCTCTATTGTATCTCATATCTATTTCTCTTCCCAAGAACAAAATTTTAAGTTAAAATTCAGACGTTTCAGAATGATAAATCATACTATAAAGTTGCACAGATCCCCTGATGAAATTTTTGATTAATGTAAAACCCTCAAATATACATGCTCCTTCTTCCCCCTAGGCTCTGCTCTAGCCTCTTCACTCTCAAGTCCCTAACTCTGTAACAAATGGATTTTCATCAACTAATTAATCTCCATAAAAATACGCAGAAAAATGAAGGAAAAAAATCATTTCTACTTGTAGATAAATCTTCTAAATGTAACTGAGTAGAAAGCTATAATTCAGTTTTTGATCACTTATTTTCACAGCAAAGAATAATTATTGCACACCACAGCTTGCCAATCACTGTATAAAACATGTGGGATTCACAGAAGAACAAAACACAGTTCCAGTGATGATATTAGGTGGTGGAGACAGACCAGACCAAACACACCACTGTACTAGGTAGAAAGTCCAATAACGGTTGAGGTGGGGACAGTGTGACCTTGAGAAGGGTCTGACCCAAGGTAGGCCAGAGAGCAGTACCCTGGTCCTGGAACTCAGATCGCAATCCTAGCCATCAAAACTCTCAGTCTGATATTGGGAGAATCAGAAGAATGCAAAACAATAAATATATATCCAAACCACCTGGAATCCCTTCATATTGGCTTGACAATTGCCAATCCATTAATTTTCTTTTCTATAAAACAAGACTAGACTTGAAGATCTCGAAACTCCCTTCTAACTCAATGCTAGGATTTTATCAAATAGTGTAACTATTTTATACAAATTTACAGTTGCCTGTTCTTATATGCAAAACGATAACAAAGCAATTTCAGTATTGGCAATAACTTTCTTTTGAGTGGTCCGAACCATTCATTTCTGTGTTCACAAACCTCTGCTTTTATTCCTCCTCCCTCAAACCCGTTTCAGGGGGCAAATAGTCAATAGTAATTAGTGTTTAACTTCTCTTTCAGTACGAAGAGACATTTCAAGGTTGATGCGTCTGTCAGTAATTTGATGGATTTTTCTTTCAGTCTTTTGGAAATGAAAACTGTGGACTGAAAGCTTTCGCTTTTCCTGAGAGTCACCTAGCCCTGAGCTTTAGGAGGGTCACTTTACAAGTCCAACAAAACTCAGGGCTGGCTCCCTGAGTTAGAACTCTGGCCAAAATGAAGCAGAAAGCCTGACTCTACTTTTCAGCTTGCTGCTATATACCTGCAGTAATCCTAAGGGACCCATTTTCTCCTTAAAAAACCTAGTTGCCGACTTAAATCCCTGGCTAATGGCCCAGACACACATATGCTCTGAGAGCATCACTAGTAACATCCCAGAGGGGCTCCAAATGAAAATTAAAAATCAATTGCTCTATAATATGTATTTGCCTGCTTTTCATAACTTATCTAGTATATTAACCCTAGTGGAAAATCTTTACAATGAAGAGGAAGGGAGTAAACAGCAGCTCAATTGACTTTGAAACCCTTTTAACTGCAAAATTTGACTTATCCCTCTTCACTGTAGCAGCGAGAATGAAATATCTCATTTACATGAGCTTCTGTTAGGACTTTTTAAAGCCAGAAAATGCTAGAGACCAGGTTTATGTGTTTTCAAGGTTATCATTAAAATGTTTCCTTATTTGGCATTTTTAAAAGTAACAGCCCCTTATTCTCAAAGAATGGTAAACACTTTCGAGGTAATAACATATATCCAATGAAGGAAAGTGGACTTCCTTGTAGAATACGTTTCTTTTCCCTCTTTATTCTGTTATTAAATGGGGGGGGGCAGGAGCATGATACAAATTATTGAAGTATTCGGATACAATGCTCCTACTGCTTTAAAAAACTTTTAGTAAGTAATCTTTTTTTTTTTTAAAAGATTGATTGATTGATTGATTGTTATGTTGGGTCTTTGTTTCTGTGCTAGGGCTTTCTCTAGTTGTGGCAAGCGGGGGCCACTCTTCATCGCGGTGCGCAGGCCTCTCACTATCGCGGCCTCTCCTGTTGTGGAGCACAGGCTACAGACGCGCAGGCTCAGTAGTTGTGGCTCACGGGCCTAGTTGCTCCGCGGCATGTGGGATCTTCCCAGACCAGGGCTCGAACCCGTGTCCCCTGCACCAGCAGGCAGACTCTCAACCACTGCGCCACCAGGGAAGCCCCCTAGTAAGTAATCTTAAGATACTAACCTCCTTTACTAAATTTACCTACAATTTTAGAACAATTGATCAACAACTAATTACTATCTCTCCCTTCCATAGAAGCTCCTACCTTTATTAATTCTCTGTAACTATTATTTAATTATTATTAATTAATCCTCTGTAACTATTGATATTAATATGTATATAATGTATGAATATGTTAAATATATGCCAGACCATGCTAGGTACCGGGGAGATCATGGTGACCATAAAAAGACTCAGTTTCCACCCTCAAAAGGCTTATAATCTCATAAGGGACACAGGTATTAATAAAATAATCAAATAATCAATATTTAAAATAGTTCTAAAGTAATTAAGAACTGAAAGAGGTGTTCTGAGGAAAAAGAACATGAAATGGTTCGGGTAAGGATTCCCTGAATATGTAGGATGAATCAGAGTTAACCAGAAAGAGGGAAAGTGGGTGAAAGCATGAACTAGAAGAAACTGCATAGAGCCAAAGAAAGGAGAAAGGAGGCAAATTTGAGTAAATTGTGGCAAAGTGGAGACTGGTGTGAGACTAAGGAAGCAGACAAGAGTCAGACCATCTGGAACCTTGTAACCCAGGGGAAGATCTGTATTTATACCAGAAGACAAATGGGAGGCCACTAAAGACCTTTATTCAGGGACATGGAAACTGATAGATTTGTGTTTTTACAAAATTAGTCTACTCCAATATGGTGGACACGTAGGAGGGCAGGTAGAGTGGATGCAGGGAAATTGGTTAGTAAGAGGTTATTAAAGCAAGACTTTGTGTTCCTTAGATAGAATAAAGGGAGAAAGATCTCATGCAAGTGGTTTTGACCCTCAGGAAGGTGTTCAATTTTGGAATCCATATGTCTTAGCCTGGGGAGAAGATGGACCAGAGAGGTAGTGTGGCCACACTCAGTCCCCCTAGCTAACCTTGGAGTTGAAAGCATAATGTGAATCAGAGCCAAGATGGAGACAGGACAGTCAAGGGTGCTGATGGAGTTGAGGTTGAAAAACTGTTGGTGAGAAAGATGAGGTCTCTTACTGATTAGGTTTTGCTATTGCCCACTGTGGTTCAGTGACATTATCTTTTTCAAACACAAGAAGGCGAAAGGGAATTATTGAAGAAAAAAAATGTTTAATGAATTTTTTTCTAAATAGGGCAGAAGAGAAGTCTGCAAGAGGAAAGAAAAAAAGTATGTGTAATTACAGTATAGCACAAGCTCAAGCTGCTAAAGAAGACACATTAATAATATGCCCAGCTGGATAAATATACATAAGCACTTTGCCATATGTAAAATCTATTTTTTTTTTTTTTTTGCTTTTAAAATAGATCCAAGGGGCATTGCTCATCTATATGAATGTTTCCAATGATCATCTCCTCCTGCAGAGCATTTGCCTCACCCAAAGCATTGTTTGGATTTTCACTTCTTTCAATTACAAGTGTTTAAATTCAAACATGCTATACTAATTTTTAACACTGAAGATTTGCTGTATTAAAAAAATATGGGATGACTAAGTTCTGAAAGCAAACATATGTGTTTGATGCAGCAAACCATAATAAAACTGGTAGGTGGGCTCTTGAGAATGTAGACCCACAGTAGAACGGAAACTCATAGTTCTTGAGCACTTATTATTATAAGCCAGGCACTCTCACATTTACTATTTCATTTAATAGTCACCACTTGCCAGTGTGAAAAGAATTCAATTTTCCATTTTGCAGATGAAGAAATAGAAATGCACTGAGTTAGCTAGTAAGTGGCAATGCTGGAATTCAAATCTTCCTGTGTGCAGCTGAAAGCCAAATTATTTTTATAATACTAGTCTGTAGGCATGAGCTACACTTGCTTAGGCAATTCTTAGTCTGAGCAGGAACCAAGGCACTGAAGTTTGTGTGTGTGTGTGTGTGTGTGTGCGTGTGTTTGTGTAAGAGACGGAGATAGAAAAATAAAGAAAGAGATGGAGAGACGAACAGGTTGATTGAGTGTGAAGGGAGGAAGCAGCATATCACTGCTTTTTCTCTTCCTAAGAAAATGGAGAAGAAAAGAAAGTAGGGCTCATTAGTCACCACCATAAACAGTATACTGTGCATACACTTACCTGAGTATGATCAAAAAAAGAGGTTTTAAAAAATGAAATATAAAAATTTGTGCCACATTAAAAACATTTGAGAGAACTAGGATATTTAGCCTAAGGAAGAGGACTCAGAGAAGGGGTATGGTATTTACCTTCTCATCCTGGAACAATCATCCTATGGAGGAATATGAGACATATCGTGGGTAGTTTAAGAGAAGAGCTTGCACAAATGAATGAAAACTGAAAGAACACGAGCTATGGCATGACTCTAAGAAGCTCTTTCTAGCAATGAGGAAAATGTGGTAAGCTGACTTAAGAGATAATGAGTTCCCTAACACTGGAGGAATTCAAATAAGGACTGAATGAACTCAGATCATAAATTTGTTTAAAAAGGATTCATGCATAAGTAATTGAACAAGATGATATCCAAGATCTTTTCTAATGCTCTGATTCTTATTAATCAAATTCCATGATCTGGTTCAGTCTGGGGCTCACAGTGTGGTCCTGATAGTAATATTCCCAGAAGTTATCCTGGAACCTTCAGAAGCAACATATCCTGGAAGTTCAGCACAACAGAGAAATGCTCCCACATGGCAGCCCCGGGTACTGGAGTAGTCAGAATGGCTCCAAGTCCCATCCACATCGCTTGACTGCCCTGTGCCTCTGCTTCCTGTTTCCTCACCTAATAAGTAAGGGTAATGTGTACTCAGATTAAAGACATCTACATGGGATAATTGGATACAATCCATAAAACACTTGGGCAAGGATACCGTATCATTATCTGTATAGTTTGCGCAAAGACACAGGAACCATAAAACCTGTGAGGTTGAGAGTTGAGGGGATAAACTCCCAATCAGTTGAATCCAAGTCTTTGTGTGCTTAAAAAACACTGTACTGAAAAAAATCCTCTTTTTAGTTTTCTTAAACATTCAATTACCTTGCTTGGAGAGGTATGACACAATGAATAACCAGATAAGGCTGGCCCAAATCTTAGAGCAATTCTATTGAGAATGGACTATTCTCAAGGTAGAAGTTCACTCTTTCAAGAACCAAGTACCGAACCCCATTATGTGCAAATACAAGCATGACAAAACAGACAGGGTTGGGAGGAGGTGATGAGTTCTGGTTGGGATATATTAAGTTTGAAGTACCAGTGGAACATTCAGGGGAAAATGTGAACCGCCGGCTGGAAATGTTAGGGATAGGGATAGGGATCGGAATGGGGGGGGATGAGGGGGATGGGGGGGATGGGGGATGGGGGATGGGGGGAGAGGGAGCTAATACTAGAGATTCCATTTCATTGGTGGCAAAGGCAGGCACTAATAGCTGAGAGAATCTAATTTTCTTCTCAAATTTTACTCTACCAGTACTTTAGACAAAATCTGTGATAGTATTCTTTGGACTAAAAACTGTTTCTTCAGAAGTGTTACAGGATTTTTATAGGCACCAGCCTGTTCAAAGTTTGATGATATTTAAATTTATACATTAAATGATAGCTTTAAGTAATTTGGCAAGGAAATGTTCTCCACAGCCTAGAATAACTGCCAGCATTTCTGATTCTTTTGACTCTTTGTCCAGTTGTCTTAACTGGGTCTAGACATTAGAAGACCTAGGCCTTCATCAGTGAAGAGGCTTGGTTTCACCATCACACTGCTCTTGGAAAATAAAGCATAGCTCATTGATGTACCTACTTAAAAAAAAAAATCACACCTCTGGATACCATTAGAACAGAAAAGGCAAAACTCTCAAGAACTGACATGTGCCTTAAACCTCAGGGCATTTTCCAACTAAACTGTCGTTTAGAATGATGAAGAAGCCATAAATTAGTGTTCACAACACTCTATAAGGAAATGAAATATAAGTTAAATGCCAAGTAGTTACATCCTAGAGTGGAAAAAGTATTATTGTTCTTGCAATAACTTAGATTATTAGAATGGAAAGAATTTTAAAAGCCAAGTTTACTTTTCAACATGTGCTTACTTTATAGCCATGCAATTAACCTACCTTGAAGAAAGTAGACTGGAAATTCATTTTCTGATTTTCATACAATGCCATATTTTGTGTGCCCCTCTCCTACAGTGATAGAGACTATAAAAGTTGTTACATGAATGCATTTTGCCTTTAAAATGGGAAGAAAATATTTACAGCGAATGATATATTAGTCACCGCAGTGAGATTACTCAGCCACATTTTTTATTCTATTTTGAATGTGCCTTGACAATTAAGTTTATTTTTCTTTCACTTCTATTTTTTTAAAGAAAAAACGTATTTCTGGAATTACATAACTCGTATTTATTTTCTAAAGAAAAAAAAAAATCTCTAAGTCAATTAACCTTTCTAGACCTTAGTCCTAACTATAAAATCTAATTATATAAGGAAAGGGACTGGATTAAATCTTCTCTAAGCCCCCTTCCAACTCTATGATTACATTAATCCATGACCTTTGGAAATAACTAAAGTGCCCAATAGCAAGAGAATGGTTACAGCCCACTCTTATGATAAAATGCATGTAGCATTTTATGACATGACATGAACAGGGTGGGGTACAGAACAGTGTACAGTTATTCACACACAACTATAATCATCTGTGGGTGTTAGTGTACAAACACACACACATAGACACAGCCACATACACTAATTTTAAAAAGAACACTTTTTAAAGAAAATGTTACAAAACTATTTCAGTTGTTAGGGGAATAATACAGGCAATTTTAATTTATGTCTTTGTATTTTTAAAATTTTATTAGTTGTCCGTAACAACTTTATGTTATGATATTAGCAGATAAAGTTGTTTTTAAAAATCCATGTTATTTTAACTTTTAATATAAGCTGATTTTTTAATCTGGGCATTTTTATTATTAAAATATTAGTGATAAATATGGTATAAGTAACTGAATATAGGACAGTCAATTGAATGCTGGATTAGAAAAAATCAATCACTACTGAAATCAACCAATAGTGTAAAATTCAATGTCTATAGAGTTATATCTCTGTTTACCAGTTCATTCTTTTAGGAAAACAGAAATAAGGTCTCCTCCTTCAAGCTTTCTCAAACTCTCCCCAAACAACAAATATTGCCTGATAATATTACAAAAAAAGTCTGTCCACAATCATTTTTCTTCCTTAAACAGCATAGTTTAAATAAATCTAAGTCATTTCATTGAAATTACTGTAAGTAATCACATGTAGGGATTTTTAACACATTAATTCAAGGGTAGGGAATAGATGGCTATGAACATCTAATGAAATCTATATTATTTTCATTCGAAGTACCTACGCCATTTACTCCTCAGAAATCAGATTAAAATTAAAGCCACGTCAACAAGAAAGCTAGTCCTATCTTGGTACTGAGATGCAATGATTAATGTATTTTAGTAGGCCATTTCAATCACTCATGAAATTTGGAACGGGAATGGCAAAGAGTACATTCTCAAATTCCAGACTTGATATTGCAGACAGATCTGTTCATGATAAAGAATAATATAGTCCATCTGCCCTGGTCATTCATTGAACATTCCCAAACACTGTGATTTGAGCACCTGTAGCATTCATCGTGCTGAGAACTGGACGTTCCAGAATGAGGGAGACGTTTTTCTGCCTGAAACCTTGTAAACCACCCAAATCTAGGGACCAAGAGATAGTTCAGAAGTGATCCCTATATCGACAATTTTATTTACTTCAGTAAATCTACACTCTCTAATTTGACTTACGCAAATAACAGTGTTTTACAAATTTTCGAACCTTCAGTAAAGAGGTACCTACAGAGATAAGGATGGAAAAGGGACTAGACAACTATCATAGATTATTTCAATTATTTGTTTTAGTAACAGTTTAAAAAAATGGTGTTGCAGTAGGTGACCTGTGGGGTAACTGGAGGCTAAATCTATTCCTGATTTTTCGTACAGTTTCTTTGATATAACCCCGGTTTTCTCTCTGATCCTGTGCAATTGAGTTTGTCTTTCTAGATTCCAGTTTCCTGATATGTGAAATATGGGCATTGGTCTTTTGGTACATACATTTTTATGATTTTCTTACTTTAAATGTGTCACTATTGTACCTCATTGATATATATTATGTATGTTATAATGATGATTACTAATTAACTAGCATGTATTTTAATTTTTAAAAATCCAAAAGAAAAGAATAAGTTAAAAGCTGTTTTCTCCTCAGAGACAAATCAAAAAAAGAAGAAAAACATTCTCAGGTATCCACTGGCTGGGGAAGTCAGACCTTACCTAGAAGGGGACCCTAAAGCGCTAAAGGGATGCATTGCTAAAAGGACGCGTTTTGTGAGACAATAAAAGTTAAGAAATGGTAGGAAGTTGGGTTTTATTAGTTTCTATAAAGTAAAACAAATTAGACATAGCATGACTTATCAGAACAAAATTTAAAAGGCCATACTACTAAGTGAAGAATAAGTTTGAGGTGATGCGAACCAAGTTATAGAAAGACTATATAATGATTCAGTATAAAAACAGTTTTCTTCACCCTTTCTTCCCTCTCTCCCTGCCTTTCCTCTTTTCATCATCTATCAAATAACCATTATGAGATAGATACTGAGAACACAGAACATAGAAGTTGTCTTCAAGTTGCTCATGAGCGTGTGTGTGGGTTTGTCTGTGCTCGTGCATGTGTGTCATTGTGCTGGGGGTTGACAGAGGAGCAGGCAAGTAAACAGATAATTACAAGTTCCTCCTCATTTAAAGGCGTTGGACTCCTGAAAGCCACCATGGTAAGCTGATCTACAACTGAAGATTTTAAAACTAAGTTGAGAGAAACAGTGCCAGAAAAAATTTAAGTAATCTCTTTAAAATATATTTATGTTTACTAAAACCAAGAACTTTCTGAGCTGACTAATATGGTAGCCACTAGCCATATGGAACCTTCAAAGGATGCAATTGAGGAACTAAATTTTAAGTTTCCTTTAATTTTAATTAATTCAAATTTAAGTAGCCTCTTGAGGTTAATTTTGGAAGCACAGACTTTTGAACAAAAGCTTTACTTCTACTTTGAATTATTATGAATGATTTTCTAGTAATAATTACATTTATTTAATTATTAGGTTTTATGGAGTATTATAATAAGTTTTTTGTTTTTACTTTCTAGTAGAACTAGTTTATATCTTTAAATTTTTCATTTTTTAATGACCCATTTAAACAATCCTACTTACCACAACCAATGAAATTTGTTTAAAATTATTTAAAAGATGAAAAAAGAGAGTAAGGAAGGAAGAAATCATTCCTTCCCAGTTTACCCAGATCATAGCTACTAAGAAAATTTTTTTCTCCTTGAGATCTAAGGCACCTGAGTCAATTTATTGCACTGCAATGATTTTCTGGGGCAAACCAATGTCTCCATTATGAAACCAGAATTCATACCCAAAAGAACCAGTTTGTTCTTTATCAAACCACCTATGTTGTTTTCCCATGGATAGGTATAACATTACATAGACTGTCACTGAGAACAAAATTAGTCATATATTAGTAATCTCCATACATTACGATGGCAAATTTCTCTCATCTATTCTATGTATCTCTCCCTTCATTAAAGATATAATTCCAAAATTTATTGAGGAAACTATGCACATCCAAGTGCACACACACACACACCAATGAAATACCACTTGTACTCACAAGTAAAAATATGTCACTTCATAAACACTGAGATATAATTTCTAACAAGGAGAATTTGATGCTGAGTTGAGAAAATCTGGTCTACTTATTTGTATCTCCAAGTATTTGTTTTTATAAGGGAAGTTGGAATCATGGAATATGAATTAATGTAGCAATAGATCTTGCTTGTTCATTGAGGCTATAATTAGTGAGCAAGGCAGACAATAAGGGGCTGAGACCTGGATAGACTTTTCATGGAGATGGGAAGATTTCAAGTACTAATAGAGGCTCCTTTGAATAGTCAGACATAACAGGCTCAAGACCTGTGGCACATACAGCACAATCCTGTAGGCACAAGGACTAGGGCCTGGAAGTCCTCAATTGCTACCACTCAAAAATGCACGGTGGCCTGGCAGGTTGTGAATAGCAGAGAGGTTTGCCAATGAATCTCAGCTATGTGCCTGTCCTGCAGGGCAGAAAAGGACCCCAGGGGCAAGAGAGTCCAGGGAGTATCAGCAGAGTGCTAGAGTAGAAATCAGGACACTTGAACCATAATAGAAAGCCACATATGAAAGCCAGACAAGATCATGATTTGTCTGGAGGACAAGATGATGTAATCCTGAGGCATAGAGTGATGACTTAAAGATTACCTGTATCTTTCAATTTAGACCAGGTTGGTCTTGAATATTAGGGAAAGGGTAGATACTAGGGGAGTATTTAGTGGTCCCAGTTACAGAGAGGAAGAAAGTTGCAGAGGAAAATAATGATAACAATAGTTAACACTGAATGAGCAGCTAGCGTGTGCCAGACATTGTTCTTCGGCTTTCCATGTCTTATCTCACTTACTCATTACTTAACCTCAGAAAAACTTTCTGATTTTTATCATCCCTGTTTCACAGATGAAGAAACAGAGGTATAAGAGATTAAGTAATTTACCCAAGATTACAGCTAATAAAGAGTGGAGCCACAATCTCAACACAAGCAATCTGACTTCATAACTCATGCTTTTAATCACTACATCCTACAGATCGGACATGAAAGGGCCCAAATACTGGAAGAGAAATAAAAGTCTTATGGAGGTAAAATTAATTTCATAATAGCAATAGATTGATTTAAATTTGCTTGTCATTCAAACTTGTTCAATAATTATTCATCAGGTAATGTTACCCTTAATTATTCTAAGGGTTTTACACATGCGAAATCATCTAATCTTCCCACAGCCCTATGTGATAGGTGTAATTATTACCCCTGCTTGACACATGAGGAAACTAAGATATAGAAAGGTTCAGTAACTAAACCAAAGACACTCCAGATGCTATGCTCTTGGCCAGTGCCCTCTACTCCTTCTCAGGAAGGTAGAGGGTGGATTGTATTTATCATATACCTTTATAAGACTTCCAACGTGCAAAAGGTAGTCTGTGTGATTTGGGGCCTAAAGTTTCCAGGTTTGGGACTATAGAGCTCTACTTATATGAATTATTATTGTGATTGGTAGTAAACAAGACTGACTTGGGGGGAAATCTGTGATTCAGAATATCTTTCAGCTTTTCCAAACTCCCACTTGCTTTATTATTCCAATTCAGACACCCATCCCCTGAGCCAATCCCAACCATTTCTCAATGGGCAGTCTGACCCCTTAGTGTGAGTGAGTTCTAGTTACTGAATGATTTTGTATGGACCATATTTTGGTTGGTATTAATCTCTATATCTGTCTCCCTGTTTCCTTTGCTTCCAATATTACTTCTACCCTTTTTAAAAAAAGTTTGAATCAACAGAGGGTATAGTTGGAATATATCCTATCATCTAACAGAGGTATAACTCTAAAGTCTTTGAATTGTGTCAGGGAAGTAATTTCCCTCCAGATCTTCTGTGTTGCTTTCTCTGGATAATGTAGATTCTTCCATGACTCCAAACAGTGAGATGAAGAGTTTGCTAACAAGTGGACTCTCACTGGGGAACCTCCTGTTCTGGGAGTCAAGCTAAGCCCTTTATAATGATTCTACTTTATTAAATGGGATTCCTGGCATCTTAACAAAAGGGACTTCTGTCAGAGAGAAAAAATTTACCTGTTTATTATTATCTTGATTCTTAAGACACACTAATAACCATTAGTGGTTACACAGTGTGCATTTTTTAAGTTAATAAAAAGACAAGTTTGCCAGTCATAGCAAAATCAAGGAAAAAACATGCCCTGAAGATGTCTTCCTTTGCAGGTGCAAGTCATTTGAATGGTTGAGATGGATAGTGGCATATTGTGGCCCATGGTTCTTAACTCACTTTGGACCATCCTAACTCAAGAAGGAAGGGCAAAGGTGGTGAGGACTTTGGACCATCCTAACTCAAGAAGGAAGGGCAAAGGTGGTGAGTAAACTCAGGTCCCTACACCTTTAGGACACATCCTGGCCTAACCTCTCCCCCACCTCCATCCCTCACCCCCAGAACACTTCTCAAGTATCCTGCAGTTTTAAAAGAACCTTCATATGTTGCATTGAATTTGGTCTTCTCAAGGATCCTATGAAGTTTACAGAGTGGATATTCCCATCCTATTTAATGGATGAGAAATTGATGCTTGGAGAGAAGAAGTTAAATGTTCAAGTCACAGGAAAACTGGAGTTGAAACCTTCCTATTTTGGCCATGAATTCAGCACTCTTTCCATTACACTAAGTAGCCCACTCATTCAAAAAAATTTAAACTGAAAGAACTTCTGTAGGCCACATTAGTTTGTTGTGTTTTGACATTCTTGCTTCCAAAAGTGGGTGATGACATAGGGTTCTCTTGTGCATGTATGCAGTAATTTCCTGCTGGCTGGCTCACTGCTCTCTAGTTGAGATAATTCAGTCAACAGGTACCTCTCCAAAATGGGTAATTTAATATTTTACAAGACCCAGCGAAGTGCAGAACAGATATGCCAATACCCACGTAAAAGCTATTCTGGGCAGCTGCCATAAACAAACCATTCATGCTCTTCAAGATTCATTCTCTTTAAGACTCAAGGTCCTCATCTGTAAAGCCAAGAAAATAATAACTACCGCTTCAAAAGAGGTTGTAATGATTAAATGAAATAATGTACGTAAAGTACACTTTTACACAATGAAGCACTAAATAAATTGTGATTAAGACTGTCACTTATTGGTGGAGATAGGGTTCTTATTAAAATGATCCATCTGCTTTCTTTGATCCGTGTGCATTTGCGTGTGTGTGTGTCTGTGTGTGTGTGCGTGCATGCACGTATGTATGTGTTGGGACAGGGGAAACTACTAATTTTCTTCTCCTAAAATTCCTGCAATGTGACCATTTTTCTATTCCAAAGATTAATTTCCTTTAGTAAAATAAAGTCCTTCCCAGCCCTGCCATTCTTTAATTCAATGAGAGGGAACCAATTCTCCCAGCCTGAGACTGTAATTCCTAGGCTACATTGGAAGGTTTTATAAACCATTTCAACTCACTCTGTCAAAATGGGAAGATTCACCATTTAGCATCTCAAACGTGCCTCACGACATGAAAGAGGCCATTCAAAGAGTACTCAGAGGCATGAGAGGGACAAGATGTCCAGGAACTTAAGTGACAGTTGCTTCTTTTTATTGCTGCTTTAGATTAAAGATGCTGAGGTTTGATAATAAAACTAGGGTAAACTAACCTAACAAAATCACTATGAGAATGAAGTGAAATGTAGATCTAGTGCTTAGTAGTATGCCTGGTACTTACAACATCTAAGTAACTTCACAGTAATGCTTATAGTAGTGGTGGTGGTGGTAGTAGTAGTGGTAGTAATAGTAGCAGCAGCAGCAGTAGAGCGGTAGTACTCACAAGGACGATGTCAGTCAAGTTCAGAGCCAGGTGAATGATTAACAGGTAAGAATCAGAATCCAGTTATTCTCCACGAATCACCATGACCATTCTTCAGGCCTAGGATTTCTAAGCAGATTTTCTAAACATTACTGGAAGTTTTCTTTAAAATATTTATATGGCAGGGTCATCCAGCTCTAAATATATTAGAAATCTGAAGCAGCAATTTTTACTAATGCACTACGTATTACAGGAGTATTTAACACTAATAATTTTTGCACTCTGTCAGGAAATCTTTCTAAAGATGCATCTATATTTCAAGCATTTGGGGATCATTACAAGGAATGGTAAATATGGAATATAGGTAAACAAAATTTGCTCTTCACCTTGGTTATCATGAGTACAGACCTGCATTCACGTAACTGCAAACAGAGCTTGAGCAATTTCAGAGATAAGACAACTTGTCAATCCATTATATTTTAACGTACCTTTAAAATATGATAGTTGAGAAAGACTAAATACCAGACATAATGTAGAATAATTTCATAAAAGGAAAAACATTACCTATGTAACCTAACCTAAATATTTCTTTGAAACACAAAAAACTAGAAATCCATTAACACAATTATATCAAGAAATCAAGGATGAGCAAATGGACATCCTGAACTCAAACCCACATGAAAGAGAACAGACATGATTTGATTTTAGAGAAGAAAGTTAATTCTAGTTAAGATTATGAAATAGAATTATAACCTTACTACTAACTACCAGTGTGATCTTGGACAAAGTACTTAACATCTCCTTCTCCTCAACTTCATCATTTGTATAATAAGGTTAATAATAGTACCTACGTAACAAGGTTCTTGTAAGGACTAAATGATTACACACACACTGGAAAAAGTGCAAGGCACATGCTTAAACCTTATACAGTATGTAAACATTAGCTATTATCACATATTTACATATCACATGCTACTAGATATTATTATATATTGCATATTTTAAAACAGATGGCTTTATTTGAAATTTAAACAAATTTTAAGATATTTAGCACTCAGTGAATATACTGATGATTTTCTAACACATTAGTTTTATTTTTTATAACTTTATTTATTTTTGGCTGTGTTGGGTCTTCGTTGCTGCACACGGGCTTTCTCTAGTTGCGGCGAGCAGGGGCTACTCTTCGTTGCAGTGCGCAGGCTTCTCATTGCGCTGGCTTCTCTTTGCTGCAGAGCATGGGCTCTAGGTGCACGGGCTTCAGTAGTTGTGGCTCACGGGCTCTAGAGCGTAGGCTCAATAGTTGTGGCGCACGGGTTTAATCACTCCTCAGCATGTGGAATCTTCCCAGACCAGGGCTCGAACCCATGTCCCCTGCATTGGCAGGCAGATTCTTAACCACTGTGCCACCAGGGAAGTCCTAACACATTAGTTTTAGATGAACAAAATTCTGCCTCACACCACGAAGAACATAGAATTCCTTTTTTCTGATTTTAGGATTGAGCTTTTTCACTCACTGCTGGGCTGAGCTAACGGCATTAAAATTTGCTATTTAAAAAAAAATTTCCGGTATAAGGGTGACTCTATCTAGTCCCATCTGTGTATGCTACTAATGCCCACAACAAGACAATTACTCATGTGAGAAACACTGCTTTTCATGACATGACACTCCATCTGAGTAAATACAGTACCAGGGAGCCCTTGGTTGGAAAAATAATTTATTTATATACAATAATTCTAAATAAGAATTTTGGTTACTACGAGAATGTACAGAATCTTTCTCTGGAAGACTTTCAGTGTAAGATGAACACAAAAATGTTTGGGATGATTTAGGTTTTACTCTTTTGGAAAACAAATATAATCAGTAACAGTCATAGGTATTTATATGTAATCCTAACCTTCTTCTAGCCCATCTTAAATTATATTGCATTGTTGTTTATTAAAACTGTACATTTCAATTTTAAAATATTTTTATATTAAATGATCCCTCTGATGTTTTATTTCTTAGGGGGAAAAAACCTTGCTTTTTGACATATGAAATCTGACTAATTTAGGACTGAATGTGCCAAGAAAAGTGCCAAATTATTATTATCATTGCCAGTTTGTCATTAATTTCTTAAACAAAAGCATAAACACAAGATGGATAATGGCTAATTATGCATCATTAAAGCCGAGAAATATCCAGGGGTTTGGATAGTTTACAAAAGAAACAATAAAATCTCTGTAATTATATTGTCATTCTGAGATGTAATAACAGAGTATACAACACAAAATCCGTAAGGCACACTTCCACTCTGCCTAAAATGTGTCTTTATGTAAGCTCAGAATTCATTTTTTGGCTATTCTATCTTCAAAATATAGATGAGTAGGAGAAAACAGGAACAAAGAAAACAACTGTAGGACTGGAACATGAGAATTATGAGGGAGAAAATAAAGGTTAAGGCTAAATATTCTCAATTTCTTTTATAGTTAAGAGGAAAAAGATGGATAGATGTAAATTATTATTTATATACACGAAAGATCAACAGTGTTTGTAGAGAGGATGGTGACCAACTAAGTGCATCCCCTTTGATTATTAAACAAAATAATGCTATAACGTTGCAGCAAAGGTGTTTATGTAAGATATTAAAAACATACCTTTCTGCATCCCTCCATGTTTCAACTTACATTGACAACTGTCAGCTGGTACAGAGGTGTGTCTACAGCCTAGGAACTGAAGGGATGGCGGTACATCATGACAGATGGGGCTGTGTGCTGCTGGTACCAAACGTACTGCTATGGAGGATGCAAAAATTTGGGTCAATCCTTTAATATGCTTTTATTCTAATCCAACTGACAGTTTCCTTCTGAAGATGTACTTCGTCAGAAATGTCATTATCAAAGATAGAAAGAAAATAGGATGCCTAGGGATACGCCCCAGGGTACCATAAAAGGATACTAAAATACCACTTTTTTTTTTCCTTATGTGTGTGAGAGAATACAAAATGTATAAGGAGGTCCTTAAATTAAAGAAACTGATCTGTGCTCAAAAAGGGAGAGGAGAGTTCCAGATAGAATGCCTTTCTAGGGAGAACAACCTGCCAGGGGACTAGATGAAAGTGAGTTTTATCTCCTTGAAGAAGCTGGGGAAACCAAATAGCTCCTAGAAATAGGTCTTTAGCATTTGCATATAGGTCAACCCTCCCCCTACTCTGTCAGCTTCTAGAGATCACAGGTACATCCCTAGAGGAGAAAAATACCTAGACTGTCACTTCATACCCTTCCTACTCTTACCCTCAAAGACACTATCAGGTTTACTCTGAAGGCTAGGCTTCAGAAAAGACCTATTTTGATTTCAAGATTTTCTTTTGGGTCCTTAATAATGTCCACATCAACTTAGTGCTGCCTAAAATTTCATTAACAGTCAATACAGTCTTTCTATATAAAATTAGAAAGAGAAAGTTGTAAAGGTAAATGCAAGGCTGCGGTACGCTTCTTTAAAATTCATCAATTCCAAAATACTGTGTAGTCAAGTAACATGGGTAACTTCTAATATCAGGCTCTTTTGAGAGTAGAGAGAGGATCAGATTGCAAGAGAAAAGCTGGAAGTGAAAGATAAAGTCCTTACTGAGCCCCTCAAAAGGAGTTTAGAATTGCAAAAGATTCTGAGGAAAAAAAGGATGCTTTGGACAGAGCTATACTTAGCTTCCTGCAGCTGTGCCTACATATACCCGAAAGCAAATTATCTGCAGATCTGTATTAAATGCTCCAACCTTGTTCAGCATGTGTATCTGTCATAGTCCAATTAGAAAAGTAGGGTGTTGATGAGGGGATTCCTTACAGAGGTGTGGATAAAGTTAAGGAAACCAACAAGGGATGTTGCCTGACCAGGAACTAGAAAAGTAGTAAGCAAGGGGAAAGAACAGTGTAACCAGACTCCACAAAAGCTATAGCCAGGGATAGGGGCCTGCCCTATCTACCAGAGAGACACAGGTATCCTTAGCAGCAAGAGGGAAGTGGGGGAAGGTGGATAAATACCTGATTATCCACTCTTGCTTCCTATTAGCTGAACCCACAAGAAGACAGAGAGAACAGGAACCTGGATGAGGCAGATCCTGAGGGTTATACTCAACACACCCACCCCCCCCCAACCAGGTAGACAGAGTCACTAGAGGTGAGGAGTAAATGATGAATCTTTTTTTTTAAAATTTATTTATTTATTTATTTATTTTTTTGGGGGGGGGTTATTTATTTATTTATTTATTTATTTATTTATGGCTGTGTTGGGTCTTCGTTTCTGTGCAAGGGCTTTCTCTAGTTGCGGCAAGTGGGGGCCACTCTTCATCGCGGTGCGCGGACCTCTCACTATCGCGGCCTCTCTTGTTGTGGAGCACAGGCTCCAGACGCGCAGGCTCAGTAATTGTGGCTCACGGGCTTAGTTGCTCCGCGGCACGTGGGATCTTCCCAGACCAGGGCTCGAACCCGTGTCCCCTGCATTGGCAGGCAGATTCTCAACCACTGCGCCACCAGGGAAGCCCTAAATTTATTTTTATGTATTTATTTTTGGCTGCGTTGGGTCTTCGTTGTCGCACGCGGGCTTCCTCTAGTTGCAGAGAGCAGTCTACTCTTCGTTGTGGTGCGCGGGCTTCTCATTGCCATGGCTTCTCCTTGTTGCGTAGCATGGGCTCTAGGTGTGCAGGTTTCAGTAGTTGTGGCACGTGGGCTTCAGTAGTTGTGGCTCACGGGCTCTAGAGCGCAGGCTCAGCAGTTGTGGCGCACGGGCTTAGTTGCTCTGCGGCATGTGGGATCTTCCCGGACCAGGGCTTGAACCCGTGTCCCCTGCATTGGCAGGCGGATTCTTAACCACTGCACCACCAGGGAAGCCCCAGTGATGAATCTTTTATAAATTCCTTTCCCCCTTAACATGGCCCAACTTCATTTTAACAAACCCTCAGTACCAAAAGCTATAATATGGCGGTATCAGTGAATAAATAACTCAGTTGTTCAGATTCAAATTATGTGGATTTGGATTATATCTCTCAGGTTACCAGTCCAAGGGATACTGTCTTACTCAGCAGAGGAAATAAAAGGTAAAACTGAAACATGCTAATAGCTTTGAAAAAAAGAAAACTCTTTCAAAAAAGAACTTAGAAATTCTAATAATTATAGCTGACTACTATATAGTAGCCCATAGTTTGCAAGACAATTCAAATATTTTTTCACACCATCTACTATACTGCCTATTTTAATAAGCTACATCAAGATGATTCCTATTAGATTCTGATTTTTAAAATTATTACAATGAATCAAAAAAAATCATAGAGAAATTGGGTTTTCCAATTAGCTATAGACCTTAATTACTGTTTTTGAACATTATTTACAGGTGCTTTCAGATGATATGTAGGTACTGATGTGTAAGATATGACCTTCATGTTCTTTACAGATATTCTGAGGAGTACGTATATAAACATACTTGAGCAAAGGCAAATAATAAAAAGGTTTAGATAGTCAAGTATTAAGTGATATAGTAAAAATATGTGGCGCAGTAAAAATATGTGGGCTGTACTGCAGTGTAGGAAGTAAATGTTAGAAATTCCATTTATAAATTTTTTCTTAAGAGTGAAAAACGAAATGAAATGTTACTGATATTTAATATGTAAGTTAATATTGACCCCTTCACTTGGTCTACATGTCAAATGCCACATATTACCAAGACTACGTTACCTATCTAGCAGAAAACTGCATGGTCCCTAATAAAGGGAGTGAGAGCAGTTTCCACTTGTTCAGGGCTCTTGGCTTATAAAATGTGTAACAGTTTACATGTGCCCAGGTCAGTGGATATGAGGTTTCTATTTAAACACTCTGATGCAAAATGAATAAGTGAATTTAAAATGTCTCTATTCAGAAACAGAAAATGGAAGATAATACTGGAATCAAAGTACATGAAAAAACCAACAAAAACAGAATGCCTCTAGCCTTTAATCTAAAATCTCTTCAGATAAAGACAATGAAAGCCTATACACATCTGACAAGAAGTCAGACAAAGAAATCAGAAATCATCAAGTTGGTTATTTACAATATAGATTTATATCCAAATTCATTAATAAGAAACTCATATTTTCCTTTGAGATGTTAATAAAGCCATTGTGATTTTCAAGAAAAAAGTCATTCTTTCACACTTAATTCACTTTTTAATTTTTTTATATTTATAATTATATAACAGTTCAATCTATAGAACTTTTTAAAATATAGTAAAATTAATATGCATTAGGTAGTATGTTCACTGCTGTTTTAGTAATAGGGTATGCTATCAAAATAGTTTGAGGTCACTGGTATAGACTATGAAGGTGGGAAGGCTTGATGGAGGAGGTGGGACTTGAGATGAAAACATAGGGTTTGGTTATAGAGAGGAGAGGGAAAAGCTTCTCTGAACATCTGGTTTTCTTAATCTGTCCTTCTCAAAAGCATTTCTGTAGTTCTGGGATAAGGAGCACGACGGCTTGTTGCTTGCTAAACGTTTGCATCTGTTGGGGCTGAAACAGCTTTCTGACCCTATTGTTCCTTCCTTCATTTAAGAAAATGTATTCTCTGCATCTATTATGATCCAGCCAATGCGCTAGGTGATATACTGGTAAATAAGACTCAAGGGATTTATAGTCTAAGAGTTAGATCTTCAGTTGCCTCTTCAGGCCAAGGTGCTGAACTTGGGTAGTTCCATTTCTAACCCCTAGAAATTCAGGCATTAAATCAAAGTGGACTGAATGGAAGTAGGTTCAAGACATATCAGAGTTAGTTGTGGGGCTCTAATAATGACATTATGAAGGCGGTCTTTAGGTACGGTGTCTTCATAGCTCTCTAGTCCAAAAACCACAGGCATAAGCACCAGTGGTATGCAGTGGCTACCACATTTTCCAGAAAGACCAGAGTAATGGGCTGAATGATGATCCCTCAAAAGATAAGTCCACACCATAATCACCAGAACCTGTGAATGTTACCTTATTTGGAAAAAGAATCTTTGAAGATGTAATTAAGTTAAAGATTGAGATGAAGAGATCATCCTATATTATCAGGATGGACCCTAAATCCAATGGCAAGTGTCCTTATAAGAGACAGACAGGGGAGATTTTAGAGACAGAAGAGAAGGCCACGTGATAACGGAGGCAGAGTGATGCACCCACAAGCTACAGCTGAAGGAGGCAAGGAACGGAATCTCCCCTAGAACCTCTACATCTTAATTTCAGAATTCTGGCCTCCAGAACAGTGAGTGAATAAATTTCTATCGTTTTAAGGCACCAAATTAGTGGTAATTTGTTACAGCAGCCACAAGAAATTAATACAACCAGTGAAGACTCTGGAGTCCAAGTATGCGGTCCAGGGATGTTGTTCTAGTCATCCTTGGCATTATTAAGAATTCTAGTTTGGCAGGCATGCAA
The DNA here is from genome assembly GCF_009873245.2 of Balaenoptera musculus. Lineage (NCBI taxonomy): Eukaryota > Metazoa > Chordata > Mammalia > Artiodactyla > Balaenopteridae > Balaenoptera > Balaenoptera musculus. Next base: position 85,926,676 of record NC_045791.1, on the reverse strand, counting down.
GAGAATGGCTTGCATCTCTCTGAGCTAGGGCATGGAATATCTGAGTGATCAGGACATAACTGGCACTCTGTTTCTCATTTGGAAGCACTGATAGTACAGGTCTCTCAAATTTAGAGGGTCAGAAACAACCTGACATTGGCTTAAATAATCATCTGCTACATGACCCTTGGGAGTTCGCAAAATCACTACAGAGAGTATCAAAACATACATGGCTGCCCTTTCCAACACCAAGTGTGTCCCGTGAGACTTTCTAGACTAAACGATATTGCTTCTTTCACTAGCCACTTGGATTTTTAGCAAAACTTTCTCCATATGAATGAGGAAGTTTTACTAAAGTGCAAGGGAGATTTCTGTAGCTTGGAATTATGTATCATGTTATATTTTAGCCCCAGCCAAGTGGAAAAGGTCCTCAAGGAGCCACAACAGCTAGTTTAAGGAGACATGGCTACCAAAACCTCAGTGGTTCAAGGTGTATTGGTGGGGTAGGATTTGGTAGTTCCATGAAGGTGGTCTCCTGCGTATGATCAAACGTGAAGGCTTGTGAGCCACTAAAAAGCCACATTTTTACCAAATAGAAAGTTCATGATCAATTGAGTGGAATATCACTTAGAGCTGAACACAAAGGGTGTCTTAGTCTAGACACTAGGAAGGCCACAGTCTCAGGTCCATGTAGAACTCAGGTCTGGGAAAAGAAGCCAGGCAGCTACTTTGGTGTTTCACTGCATTCCTCCAGTTCTTCAGCTAGATATTAGCTCCAGAAAGGGTAAGCAAGATGTAGGCGGTAGCAAACTGCAGCTTTGCCAGAAGAAAAGAATCGTTGGCCTTAAAGGACCTATGTAGTCTTAAACTACCTACAGTACCTAGATAGGTAAGATCCAGGAAAATATCTGCTGTCCAACTGACACTGTCAAAGCTTTGAAGTCTTGGAAAATGAATACAGCTTTCTGTCCTTGAACTTGGCAAGGATTAATTAAATTTCCATAGGAGGCCAAAGATTTTAAATTCTGCAGAATTTACTTAAATGGAATAGTAGGATGGTGTGAGGGAACAGGCTCTTTGACTCTCTCTGCTGTTAGTTTCACAAAGGAAACAATTACCAGGATCTGAAAAAAACAAGGTGTATTTATTCACACTTGGGTGGAGAGATAGGACAGCTAGACCCTCCTCTCCCTCCCACTCATTTTAATAACGTAATTTTAGATGTTTTTGTTGTTATTATAAAATTGTTTTCCTTGGCTCATTCATGTCCAGGTAATTCTAGGTTGACTATCAACACAAAAAAATTTCCACCATTGTAAATTTAAAGTGTGTTTCATTTTTATTCATTAAATAGCCAACATTTTCAAAACAATTTAATGTAGCAGCTTTTTTTTTCTTTTTAACCTGAAATTGGTGATGGTGGCAGGGAGGGTAAATATATCCAAGCTATCCTTGGGATTTTTCTTTTTCAATAAAAAGGATAAAATATACACTGTAACATTAAAGCTAAGTAAGTCAAAGGAGGAAAAAAATCCAAGGCAGACCCTTGGATGCAACTACAATCAAACTGTTGACTAAAGGTTGACATGAATCTAAAGAAAACCAGGTATGGTCTGCCAGGACCACATTCAGCAGTCTACTAAAGTTTCCTTTACTTCTGTTTGTTAGTCAATGAATAGAACTGCGAGGAAGTATATGAAAAGTGACACTTTTCTAAAATAATTTCACTTTTTCTAAAAACATGTCAAGCTTATAACCATAGTATGGCATTAAACTGAGCAACTGTAAACAATTACCAACTCCCCAAATCCAAACATTTTCTAGCATTTGGTTGTTTGGCATCTTGCAGATGCATCTTGTGATGGAAAACTAATCTTTTTATGGCATTTTATAACAGGCAGGAAGCAGAGTTACTCAGGTTATGACCATCAAAAAAAAATGTGGCTTTTTGTTCATTTAGTTTACGGTATGTTCCATGGTCTGTAGACAAAAAGAAAAGAACTGCTTTGAAAAAAAAAAAGAACTGCTTTGTTTTCTGGTTGAGTTTAAACCCACATATTATTAAAACATGCTGCTTAATACCTCAATGCAAAATTGCTATTATGAGTAATTTTCTTGGAAGATGTGGGTGTCTGAATGGTTTGCCAATGCTTCTGATTATTATTCCCAAGTTCAGTCCTGTTGGTAGAACATGATTTTCTCCATCATATATTATAGGCCATCATAGTTAAGATGTCACATAAAAATGACATCTTACTCTCTCAGTGCAGACTATGTGCCCAGCAGAATCTTATGTTCTGAGTGATTTTGCTTTTCCATAAGAAACAAGAGTACCAACTCTTCTCTTGCTCCATCCATATTTTTGGCTACATGTTTTAAATGTGTTGCAATTTCTCTGCAGAAAAACCAGTGCCACATAGCTTTAGGGTTTTAAGAAACCACAAACGCTGAAACCACACTCTTGTCAATCTATCCTGAACAACGATTATGATGTAGGTTTTACTTTCATATATATTCACTATCTCCCTTGCCAAATCAGAAATTTACATTGTTCATCCCACAGTCAGTTTGGTTGTTTTTTTTCTTTTTTTAAAGTGTAAACATAAACCCCTCTCTAGAGAGCAAAAAGACAATAATGATATTAGTGTCCTTATTGCCCATTAGATATGCTAGAATAGGACAGTGCTTTATTAGTGATTTTTAAAATTTCTTAAAGAGGGAGCCATTTTTAAGTGGAGCTAACTAGATATTATGTGACTAGGTATCACAATCTGAATATTCTCATAGATCATAAATCCAAATCTGAATGATCCAGAAATATTATGCTTTAATTCCAAAGGCTTTAAAACCATATAATTCTTGGAAATTTACTAATTATAGAATCAGACAAAAGGTTGTATACAAACTAAAATGATGAACCACGTCTTCTTCAGAGTAATGCTGATAATCCATCCATCTTCACAGCTCCTTGATTTATGCTTTTTTAAATGTAACAACCAAATATTTTTGAAAGTGTGGCATTTTATAAAATTTTTTGAATTTTAAAATGCACTGTTTAAAACTTGCTCCCAATTAAAAAATTTTAATGCAGAATCCAAGTGTTTTCCACATTTCTTCCAAGGATATTTGAATAGCAAACTAAGTCTCAATGATGGCTCTGTTTGAAAAATATTCATTATAATTAAATTCCAGGTTAAATAAATAACTTACATACCCCTGTAGAAGTTACTGTGATGGGATCTGAATTATACTATAATTTTCATTTTCCCTCTAACAAACTATTTTAAAGTAATTTTATTAAGCTGCAACCAAAAACTTACTAAAGATCTCGATTCAAATTATCAACCCAGTTCAAGTTCACATTTTAGACAGATAGCTCTGCCTCCTCATACATAACACTGACTGGCTCGATTTAATTGGAATGTACGTTTATACTTGACCTGAGAGTGCCACATAGATGTAATTCAAGTCTTTTAATTACAAGATACTAATTAGTATTCCAAATATGTTCACTATATATTATTTGGCATAAATTATTAATTTTCTTATTCACTGAGACTGAACATTATAATGAATCCTAGAGCAAAGACAAATATTGAATGCAAAAGTCATACAAGTTTCATATTTTATTCCCCAAGAAGACTTAAAGTTTAAAGACTTAAAGGTCCTAGTTCCCTTCACTGATTTGAAACAAATACCCTAAACTTCTGATCAGTTTGCTGGTTTTAATGGTTAATCTTCTTGGTAAATCATTTATTGCCATTAAATTAAGTTAACCTAAGCAAAACAATATAGATTTCAAGCATACTAGCATCCTTGTTGACCTTATGAAATGCTAATATCATTGCCATTTAAGTTCTCCATCACAGCGAACTCTCACAAGAACCCACTGAGAAAGCAATTATCTAAGGTAAAGAAGCCTTTAGTTTACCCACGGTTGGGTGTAAAAATGAAGTAACTGCTCTTTGAGAGTGGATGGAGAAGAGACTGGGAGCATAAGTCAAGAAGCATGAGGAAATTACTTGGTATACTTAAGTATTTGACCAAAGTTAACTCCCAGGATGGAAACTCAATGTAGTAGACAAGCACCTATTTAATCAATCAGTAGCAAAAGGTAAACAGAACCATAAACCAGCATTGTTCAGTTCAACAAATAATTACTGAGTGTGTAGTGTGTGCCAGGCCCTCTGCTAGGTACTGGCTTTACAATAATGAATATGATAGTTCCTTCCCTCAAGCATAAATATCCAGTAGGAGAGAAATACAAAAGCTTACCTGGTTTTGAAAGATGAAAAGCAATTAGTCATAGGGAAAAAATCTATAATGGGAAGGATAGAGCAAGTAATGTGTGGGGAGAACTATAATAGTTTGGTAGTTCTGAGGGAGGCCAAAAAGATAGGCAAGGAGTGGCTGAAAATAAGATGGAAGAGATAGCATGCTTATAGATTTGCATGGCTTTACTGGTCATGTTAAAAAGACACTGAAGGGAGGATTTTAAACAGAAGAGTGATCTGGTTAGACATACAGCTTAGAAAGATCACTTTGGTTCATCTAAAGACTGAATATAATGTGGAAAGATTGGAGGTAGGAAAATCAATAAGCTAATTGGAGAATCAATTCAGTAAGAGTAGAGTGGAAAAGAAGAAAACTTTGAAAGAAATTTATATTTTGGAAATACATTAGGAGTCTAGGATAACTTTTGGTTTCTGACTTGGAATAGGTCCATTACCTAAAACAGGGACTGTAAAAGGAATGTAGGATAGATGTTGAAATAAGTTTCGTTATGAACATGATGAGTTTCAGGTGCCTACAGAACACTGAGTAGAGCCACTTGGCAGGCAGTGGAGTATATGAGTCTGACTCTCAGAAAGAAGCCCAAACTGGAGATACCGATTAGAGAGTTGTCAGAATACAGGTGATTGTAAAGCTTTGAAAACAGAAGAAATCAACCAGTAAGAGTGATGAATCCAAACCAAACCAAACACTGTGTGTATGTGTGTGTGTGTGTGTGTGTGTGTACGTGTGTGTAGGTGATGATGGGGGGAGAGGGGAGATGCCAAAATTTAAGCTGGTAATTAAACATTTATTTGCTAATCAAACGCTTTACTATTTCAAGCATTAACTGACACCTGGTCTTTAGCTGTTTCAACACTAAAGAAATTATTCATTAGCTCATATAAACTTTATGGTCATATGAAAGGCAAAGTCATGGATGAATGTTTCATAAAAATGTGTATAAAACCCCCCAGACCCCAAAATTTTAAAGTTCTATTATTCCTTCACTTCCGTAGTTTGTGTAAAACCCAATTATAAATCAATATATTTATAGTTTTCTTTCCTCATTGATATTTGATTTCTTCATTAGGGAACCATGATGTCTGATTGACACCAAATACTAGGATTAGATCAGTTCAAATAAGCATATACCTATATGAGTTATGTGTAGCCCTTTGGACTTTTTCTGAAGTACTTAAATTTGTATAAAAATACAAATGAAAACTAATTTATTTGTGAAAATCCTTGGATTTGAAAGCTTTCATAGATTTTTGTTCTATGGTGAACATAAAAAATTTTGACCAAGCTCTTGCATAATCTTCCTATTTTGTTCCCATGTGGCACTGCCTATTGTATTCAAAGACCACTGTTTTGATTCATAAAACCACATGAATTGAAATGCAACTCATGCCAGCACTATAGTTCAATTTACAATCCTGCTATGGTACTAATGCAGTGACTTCCTCAGTTCTGTGCACGGTTATCTTGTCATTTGGATTCAGTCCCAGCAGAATACGAAGTTCCGTTCCTCTCTTAATTCAACTGCCCAGAGTATTAGACAATCTGTAGGTTGTGTCCACTTAGTTCCTTGTAAATCACTTCCCTCCTAGCCTTTCAATTCATCTGTGACTTGTGCATAGTAGAAAATCTCCCTGAACCCTTTTCTCACTGTGATTGCATTGGGCATTGTCTGAAAAGAATGGCTCTCATTATTCCCCTTTGATCATTTACATTTTAATTCTAGTTCCCAAACAGCTGGCCTCTGCTTTGAAAAATAGTACAACAAATCCTTTGGGCACACTGCCCTCTTCTTCCCTTCTTTTCCAAAGCACCATGCCTTCCAAAGGACTTACATTAGAAGTGGAAGACATTCTCAGAGAATTTAAGGGATATATGAAGATCATCTAGAGCTAACAAGAAATTTAAAGGATTTATGAGAAATGTTTTCTCCATAAGTCTGATGGATTGTTTTAAGACTTACTACACAAGGAATATACATGGCATCATATATATTAGTGAATAAAACATTTTTGCCTGTCTATTGCAAAATAATTTTTTTCAAAAGCAATCCTTTTCTTTTTAAAATCCACACTTGCTATGAGAAGGGCAAATATCTGCCATGCGTGTAGAGTTGCATCCATCTTTTCCTAAAGCCTTGTCTTAGTCTCATCTTTCCAACAGCTCTGATTATTTGTATCACCCATTTTCGCATATAACCATATTATAACTTGGCTCTTATTTAAGGCTATCACATATATGTTTCCTCCCCTAAGTGCTTTAACAGGTAAATTAGTGATGTGATGTGGTAAGTGTTCATGTATACCCTGTTTAGTTATCCAAAGGATGGGAAAGTGCTGTCTTCCTCAACTCCAGAACAAGCTCCTGGAGAGTACGGATGCAGTCTTGTGTTTTTCTTCCTTCTGCTAACATGGTTCATCACAGTTAGGGGCTCATAACAGATTCTTAATAAACATTTGCTGAATATAAAGTAGATGCTCACAATGGATACCTGTGTTCCTCTGAAAGACACATAATTCCAACCTTCCTTTGTGACATTCAGTTTTCCTTAATAAAAAAACTTATCTGTCAGCATTCTAATCACTGAAACCTTTACTGGACAAATAGCTATTTAACATGACAAACTGATTTGTGCAAAAGTATGAAATTAATGCAATGTCCTTTCAATTAACCATAGAATGTGAAGCAGTCTTGGAGACAATTAGATTTATCCCCTCATTTTGTAGATTAGACAACTGAGGCCCAGAGAGTCAAATGACTTTCCCAAGGACTCAATAAGAGGGGAGAGTGCTAATGTTTAACATGTCTTAAAGAAAGGTAAAGACTGGGTGTTTTAGACATATGGAATTGGTTGGTTTTTTTTTTTTTTTTCTTTTAAGAGAAAGAGACAGTGTTGATTCCTTCAAACCTTACCACCCCAAAAAAGAGTGATTATTTCCTTTTTGGTATACTAAACAGGCTGTGTTAAACTTTTTGGGGTTCTAAACTAATTTCTCTAAAACCATTCATTGATTCAAAAATATTTATTGATCACTCCCTTAATCCACATAATTTTCTGGACAGTAGGGATATCTTGCACTGTGCAAGCAAGCAAATAAAATTATATAGTGACTAAGGTCTCATATTCTCTACCTTAAAAATGAGATTATTGAAGTTTTCAAAGATATTTAAAAAGTGACCTACTCTATGAAAATGTACACAGCCTACATACAATGATCTAGATGGATAAATCTAAACACAATATAACAAATAGTGTTTAATTCATCGTGATAAAATCACTGTGTATACTATAATGTACAATAAAATAAATAAGGGTCTGTAAGATATTACTTTCATTTACATCTCCTTCCAAATAAATTCAGTGCATTGCCCATGTCTATTCATGTTGTTTATCCCAGTATCAACTAGTGGGATGACTTAACATTGATTTAAAATTTCATGAATGCTTAGCTTTAAGCCCCTTAGTCCAAGAATGGCTGATATGACCCATAGGTGTTAGACATCTCTTATGTATGGTAAATCTGTCCACATTGCCTTTTTCATTGGAGTTACAATTGTGGCATGTAGATCATTTTGTTAATTTTGTTACTTCCTGAGGAACAATACATCCTGGTCCTAAAAGATAGCCTTAATTTGACTTCCAGGTTCTTAGATCTAAAACAAACAAAACAAAACAAAACACAAAAAACTTGAGAGATGTTTTGGAACTATCCTCATTTTAAAGATAATGAAACAAGGGCCAACGAGGCTGTAGTTTGGTTTGGACTTACATTTTTTTTTTTTGGTACTTCCTTTAGGAGTCCATGCAAAGACAGTTGCCCTTTGTAAATCTCACACACACACACACACCATCTTGTTCAAAGGATTAAAAGTATTAATAAATGTGGACCTTAGCAATCACGAGTAGTTGTGGAACTAAGTAATTACGTATGTGTAGTCTCATAAACGACAAATAAAACAGAGCATCAATGTGGACTCACAGAAGTAACAGAGCAAAGCAAAGCTGGAGTTACACAAAGTATTGCCATATGCTTCCCCTCTCTGTTCTCTATTTTATCCTCTCTATCCTCAAAAATGGAGAAGAAACTTTTATAGACCTTTGGTGATGAGTCATCATAATGTCTGTGTACAATTTCAAATGTTTAACTTTCCAATTTTATTAAGTTAAGTGATGACAGAATAAAAGTCAGTAAATTATATTTAAGTATAAAATAAAATGAAATGAAATTTTTATTAGAGTTGCATAGATTTTTTCCAATATGGGGTCCATTTTTATTCTATTTTTAGGTTATATTATAACTAACTATATAACACAGTTATCCCAAATTTGAAGTACTGTTTGTATGTTAACTATATCTTGTGCTGTGGATACATGTACCCCTAGATTTTACGAAGATGGTATGTAATAGTAAATCTGACCACCAAAGAGCTGTGTCATTTTAAGGTTAGTTTTCACTCCATCTGGAGGACTCCAACCTGAGTTCAGAAACGGCCTGATTAAGTGCCACTCTGTCTAAGTCAACAGCAGGAACATTTTTCACACACGTCTTGGCCTAAACCAGGGCTCCTCGGCTCACTGGTGGGAGCAGATTCTCCACATACATAACCTTCTCTACAGATCTAAGAACCTCTGAGGGGCATAATAATTTGGGGAAGGCAACTGCAGTTGTTCACTATCTTTTCCTCATTCTCTTTCCAGAAAAAGGATTCTGAATAAATTCAGTAGAATTACTCAAACAATAAACTATTGATATATTTTATCACAAGATATAAAGTCACAGTTATTTCATTTGTTACAAAAATCTCCAGTGGTTGCTCTCACGTTTTTGATATGTCTTGTGATGTGAAAAATAACCCCACATAATACAGAGGCCTTAAGCAATTTTCACCTTGAAATAGTTATTTTAAAATAATAAAATGGATGTTCTCAAGGTTAAATATGCATACTCCATTTACATCCTTCTTTACAGACTGTCTCCATTTACATCTGATATATACAATAAAATGTAATTTTTTTTTAGCATGAGAAATTCAAATTGAATTTGCTTTAGGAAAATATGATGCAACTTTTTCATTATGACTAACTTAATACTATTTAACCTAACCCTCTTGCTAATGTTAGAGATACTTTGTATATTTCACTAACAATGAAATTAGAACAGTATCACACCTATTATGATCCCTATAAATATGCCTAGGCCATGATATTTTTTAAACCTGGCTCTAACTATATCCATGGCCCATCACTCACCGTTCTATGTTCCAGTCTAACTGAAATGCAACTTCTTATAATTTCTAACTCTCTGTGACGCTAAACCACAGAAAACTATTACAGTGAAACAATCTAAACACAAGTATACTGATAAAGTGGAACAAACCTCTAACTAATACCAGGGGCTTTCTAATTTATCTTTTTCTTATATGGTATTCTTCTCTCTCTTTTTCTTAACTTTTAAAGAAGATATTGTCATTTCCCATGACACTTCCCTGATTATGTCTAAGAATCATTTTTAAGTCACATCTAATTGATAATATATTTTTCAAGTGAATGGTCACATGAAGAGCTCTCTTGACCACTATACCATTTCCAGAAGAGTCAAACAAATACATTTCACTATTAATTGAACAGGACAGTCAAAATTAGACCAATTATTTAATTCCAATGTATTAAAAAGACCTATTATTAAAAATAAAAGGCAACAGTATCATTTCACATGATGAGTATTTAAAACAAAACAAAAAAAAGTCAAAACTCATTACTTATACCATGAGTCCAAGATTTCACTTTGAAGTGAGAAATCTCATGTAGCATTCTGTAGAGAAAGAACAGTATTTAAATATCTGATTTCTAATCCCTAGAATATTTCCGTGTTCATGCATTCATAAAAGAGAGAATATATTTGGATCTTAGTAGCTTCCTACCAGGACTACTGAGGTCCTGGGGGTTGAAAAATGGTTTGAAAAGCATTTGTGGTAAAACAAACACAGCAAAAGGTTTAGCAGCAACAATCCCATTTTTTTAAAGTATGAGGGTAACAGATTTAATAGTTGCTCTGCAATAGCATATTCACACAAAAGTCACAGGTTATTTTTGAGAAAATGATTTCAGCTGTGGAAACTGAATAACACGAGCAATGCAATCTGTCCTAATTGAATAGCAAACATGATTGAAATGCCATGTCACCTTTACTCCTGGAAAGGAAGAACTCTGGTCAAAGACTTTAATTGTAAGTGGATCTCTGATGAAAATATAGAATGTAGCTTTATTTATACCTTACCTTGTTCTAAAAAGGATTTAAAAAAATTACAAATGGAAATCTAAGAAAGTAAAGCATGAAATAGTTAGCATGTGAAATGTATACTTTAGGTTCTGCCCAGTTACTTGAAGTAGGATACAACTTTATTCTGAGGTTATTAGAGGCCAAGGAAAAAACAGAAACACAATTAGTGTCCATATGATAAAACCAAGCCAGTGGTTTAAGACAAAGTCAAGTAGTTTTTAACACGCTCTGACTTGAAAGAAACCTAAAGATTCCATGGGTCTTCATAAAGAGAAATATATAACTATTGTCCTTACATAGTCTTTATGTATTTGTGACCTCTTAAAAGTATGGTTATTATAATTTTAAAGACATTTTCTAGATTCACGTTCAACCAAGACAGTATATGTCAGGTGGTGCCAAACTACAATCCACTGCTCAATGGACCTGTCATGTGTTTTTATAAATAAAGCTTTATTGGAATACTGCAATACCCATTTGTTTACATATTGTTTATGGCTGCTTTCTTGCTACAACAGCAGAGCTAAGCAATTTCAACAGAGACTATATATGGCCCACAAAGCCTGAAAAGTTTTCTGTCTGATCCTTTACAGAATAGCTTGCTAACCCTGACATTTGATATTATTTATAAAAACATTTTTAGAATGCAACTATTTAAAATCAGAAATAAATATCTAACAAAAATGTTTGTAATCTTTTGCAAGAAAATCTGTTTACTTAATTTTAGACACTCATACCATTGATTTTCAATAATTGTTTACTAAAGTAATTTGTGTAGTCACATAGTTCATTTCCAATATGGCCTAGAAATCAGAGGAGTTGAATTGAAATTTGTCCTTATTTCTTTGCTTTGTTTTCCAAGGCCAATGTCTTTTTAAAAATACATATTTTGCATGCACATGACATAACCCTAATAGGAGAGCATACTACTCACTGACTACAGTTCTACATGGCTTCTAATTCTTTGGGGCTATTTCAAGCCTGTATTTCTGAACTTTTTGACACTGGCATTCCTCACCCCATCTTTATCAGTGTCACCACCTCCATTCTTTGGTATTGATATTTTCTTAGCTGTTTGTGAAAATGTCTGCAACCATAGCTCCCAAACAAGTCCCTTAGTCTCTGCCTCTAAATAGGTTGATGTCTCTATGCCACACCATATGTAGAAATTCTAGACCTGCCACTACATCCTCTCAAATTTTTCTTGCTAATCTTAAAACATCACACTCCTTACCCTCCTCCCCAAGTCAAAATCCTTCACTGACTCCAATGGCCTTATGATAAAACCAAAACCCCAAGTAAGCCTGGTATTTAAGGACCTCTACAAATCCAAGACCACCTACCCATCTTACTCTTCTCCAAAAGGAATCCCCCACTGCAGGCAATACGGTTTACCTTGCTCTTTGTCACCTCAGTGTCTTTGCTTTTGCTATTATCCTACCTGGGTGCTTTCCAAACCAAGCCACTTATGCAGCACCACTCCACATCCTGCTTCCCACATGAAATCTTTAGCTTCTGCACATGGTGATATACTTCCCTCCTCTAGATTTGTATAGCACTTACAAGACATGCTATTCTTTACCATTTACCTTATTGTGCATTATATTCTTTTTAATATTAGTTTTATGTCTTGTGTCTCTAGCGAGTGGCAACTAGAGGAGAACAACATGCTGTATATTTTACATCCCATAGCATAAGCATGGTTGTACATATAGAAGAAAATCAATCACTTTCTTGTTTTTCTTAAAGCCTTTCATCAGTTCTTTGAAATAACAGTTTATATTTGATATTTAGTGATATCTCAATATTAAAAGGCCTACATTTAAATAAAATTCCAAGAACGCTATTTAGAGTTTAATATATATTTGAATTATTTGTTGGTTTGTTATTCATATATTTAATATTTAACTTGAGTAATTGCAAGTCTGGGAGATAGATATATCATTCTACCTAACTGTTCCACATTAAAGCAATTTACATCATATAATTAATTAATCCTAAAAACAAAACAAAGTGGAAGTCAAGAAAAGAAGCTTGAAGAAAAATCAACAGTAATTCAATTCTTCATTATAAAATAAAAATACTACTTTCTCCTAAATTATGTGATATTTTGAAAATGCCCTATAAATAACATTACATGAAAGAATAAAACAATTAATAGTTTTGTTTTCTATTGAGGAAATGCCTAGGAAAAAAGTAAACAGCCTTGAATTATGCCAAAAGTACAATCAATCAAAAGTCTGGCAAACTGTGTTTAATGCTAAGTTCAGTAGAGCATTATACTAGGTCTACAAATATTTGAAAAGTACATTTAAGTATTTTAGCATAAGCAATATACATGAAGAGGTAAACTAACCATTAATCTCAAAGGTGATTCAAGATCATCATGAAATTGGATCAGCTCACTTACTGAATTTCAGGACATTTAGGCCATTACCTGTAAAAAGCAAAATATGTGTAACTCCGTTATTTAATTCATTTATAAATTTCAGTACCATATTGGTTGTTGCTTGGCACCTGGCCTTGTTTATAACTAAAGCTGCTGTGGGGAAATAGCCAAAGAACACATTCATATTGACACTGGAGTGATTTTTGTGACTACTTTCCTCAAACATGGATTTATAATTTTCTGTTTAGATTTTTTTAAAAACTTAGTTTCAGGTACAAAAAAGCTGCAGGGGTTAAAATCACTTACATATGTAATTCTCCAATATCTCAAGAAAATGACACAATTTGGGTTGCCCATGTTTAGAGCATTTTATATCAACAAAAATCTAATCTTATCTCTATCACTGATTTCTAATTTTCTAAATGATTTCTCTCTTGTGATTTAATGCATTAGTGATGTTAACAAATATATCTACAGAGATTTAGAAGACATAATTAATCTTTGAAAGCTCTTATGAGATTCTCAAAAAAATTTTTGCTTCTACTACCTTAAAAATTAGAACGTACTGCCAATTAAATAAAAGTCAACCCCCTTATCATGGTCAAGAGAACCTTGTGGCCTGCTATCTGCCTTCTGCCCTGATTTCCTGTCCCATCACCCTCTACCACGTTCATCAGACTCCAGGGCCACTGGCTTTGTATTTGTTTCTCAAATATTCCAGGCTTCTTCCTGCTTTAAGGCTATTGTTTTTTCTGTTCCCTCTGCTTGAAAACTTTTCCACCAGATATTCATATGCCTGGCTACTTCTCATTACTCATGTCTTCAAGAACAGCCTATGCCATCCCAGACAAGCTCTATTATGTGTTCTTGTTTTCTATTTCTTGCAGCATTTTTTTCATGTCTGTAATTTGGTTTACATGTTAATTTCTATCTCCCACTACTAGAATATTATCTCCATGAGGGCAGGAATTTGTGTGGTTTGTCCCAATATCCTATATATTCAAAAAAGTTCCTGCTGTATATTAGGGATCTAATAACCATTTGGTAAATAAATAAATGATTATGGACCATGATATTAGAAGTACTTAGGGCACACCAGCGTGATATTTAAGTGGAAGAAAAATAAAGAGTATCTATTTGCCCTGTAGTGTTTACGTTTAAAATGTTAAAATTTTGTGACCATGAATTTTTCTTTTATAAATTTTCTCCTATTTAAAAATTTAAAAATCTGCAAGACAAAAGCTATGTTTCTTTCTTTTTTTAACTTTTTGTTTCTTCCAAAAGAATACCTGTGCAACATTTTTTACATTTCAGAGAGTTAGGCAGTTTAAGAAAGATTATAGGGTATCATTTTTCAAGTATGGAGATGAATAATATCCTTGTTGCACACACTAACTTTTCATGAGCAATTATACAAATATGTATTGTCTGTAAAATACCACATATAGATTATACATAATACAAAAGTTAAAATTAAAAAACGAATTATTCCCAAGAACATCATTTACTAAAAAATATTATTATTTTTAACATCTTTACTGGGGTATAATTGCTTTACAATGGTGTATTAGTTTCTGCTCTATAACAAAGTGAATCAGCTGTACATATACATATATCCCCATATCTCCTCCCTCTTGTGTCTCCCTCCCATCCTCCCTATCCCACCCCTCTAGGTGGTCACAAAGCACCAAGCTGATCTCCCTGTGCTATGCAGCTGCTTCCCACTAGCTATCTATTTTACATTTGGTAGTGTATATATGCCCATGCCACTCTCTCACTTTGTCCCAGCTTACCCTTCCCCCTCCCTGTGTCCTCAAGTCCATTCTCTACGGCTGCGTCTTTATTCCTGTCCTGCTCCTAGGTTCTTCAGAACCATTTTTTTTTTTTTTTTTTTTAGATTCCATATATATGTGTTAGCATACGGTATTTGTTTTTCTCTTTCTGACTTACTTCACTCTGTATGACAGACTCTAGGTCCATCCACCTCACTACAAATAACTCAATTTTTACTCTTTATGGATCATTTAGATTTTCAGACTATCAAATTCAATAAACCACATCTAAGAAGAAAAGCATAAAATATCTTATTTTAAAAGATCTGCCTTCATAGGTATACATTCGTGATGTGCAATTAAGATGGCTTTTTCCTATATTTACGGCTCAAAATAAAGATACTTCAGGAGAAGCCAATATGTATAGCCCATCCTTTCTCAAATGTTCATGGAAAATATTTTAAGGAATTGTTCCAGCTACTCAGTGATAAAACGGTAACTCCAATTCTGATTAATGACTAAGTACATTCATTTAGAGAATTAGGACATACTATATGACATTCTTTAACAGAAGGATGACATTACAATTCCTTCACTCCCTAGATAGTGGTATACAGTTTCAGTTTTCAGTGACTAGGAGTATACTTCTCTTTAAATATTTAAGCATGCTTTCTGCTTAATTTCTTTCCTCCAAGATGCTCTTCATGCCTTTCATGTATTTGTCAGCTAAGACTCTATAATGCCTAAGCAGTGTGGGTATGGGTGAAGCTCTACTGAACACAGTAACCATGGAAACAACTAATTCTTATTTAATTTGCTGTCTCCTTGGATGAAGCAAAGAAACAAGAGGACTGGAACACTGGAGGCAGAGAAACAGGAAGACATACGAGAGTAGAAAAGTTAAGAGGGAAACAGACACAGACACAGAGGCCACAGCCTTTCTAGCTCACTTCCTTTTAGCTAAAAATGTTAAAGTTGCAGAGACACAAAAGGAAAGCTATTTTTGAGAAAATTTCATAGTGTTATAGGTCATAAAAAAGTTTCAACCTGGCTATTTTTGTTGGATTCCCCTTGAACACAGAGCCAAGTTTAAACACAAACTCAGTCAATCTGGAGGCATCAGTATGGATAGTTCAAGTTCAGAGGAAAGCTCCTTGGCTTTTTAAGTACCTTGAGTCTGGGCACACAACCCCAGAGAGTTTAAACTTCTGTCCTAAGAGATCCAAACCACAAGAATGAACCTGGTGCAGCAGCCTTGTCAGTGTTTCCTGGCCCGGGTTTAGCCTCACCACGTTCCGCAGTGGAGCTGGCATGGAGCTGGATGGAATGGCCTGAGTCCCTCCTTCTTTTATATTCATGTGAAAGTCACAGTTGAGTCACAAAGTGGGGCAGGTATGACTGCCAGATCACCCCACCCTTAGGTCAGAGAACAAAAATATAACCAGAATTGGAAGCAGAGAGTCCGAGTGAGATGGTTCTTTACTGGCATCCCCTTACCAGGCTGAGTTTGACCTGAATAACTAAATCTTAGGCCCGGTTCCACTACTCAGAACCTCAGGAAAGTCACTTAACCACTCCCTGTCCCAGTTTACTTACATGTACATCAGAGGTTCACACCATTTGCTCCTAAGGGTCCCTCTTCCTCTCCAAACATCTAAGTCATATATAATTAGCAAGTCTTAAGAACTGATGTCCCTTCTGTCACAGGGCAGAGGCACAGAAGAATAGACTTTGTTTCCAGATGTATAAGCACACAGTCCTTCTAGGCCACCAATTATTAGGGTTACAAAAAGCTACTGTTACACGGACTATAAATATATTTGGAAGGAAAAGGAAAAGATTTCATTAATAAGTTTACTCATTTCAATATCAGTTTTTTAATGGAAAACTTTGGATTCTTATCACAAAACTTGATGGTAGTCTTTGGGAAGAGGCTGAAATAGGGCAGTGAGACTGTCCAAGATTGTACCAAGTTGTCATAATTTACAATTTTGATATGGACCACCCTCACTTAATGTGGTATTTTTCAAAATAAAACAAAAAAACCCCAAATCATGGAACTAGTGATTGGTCTGAAAGTGATAAGAACATTAAAAAAAACCCCACAAAACCTCAATTTCACCAAAGACCACTTAATGGTCTATAATAATTTTCATCATGTAATCTATGAATGAGGCAAGCTTTAGTTTGAGGCACAATGGCCAAACCCATTAAAATAAACCCTAGATCATACTCACTTCGTTGTTTTATAAGAGATTTAGCTTCCAATAGGATGCTCAGTGCTTTCTTAATGCTTTCTTAGCAGCAAAATTTCTAAAGTTCCTGGCTTCTGCTGTTTAAATGAAGATAAACTGCATTTTCCATGCAATAGCAGTGCCACCTGCACTTCTTAAAAGATAAATTTAAGGGACCAGTATTTCAATTCAGGACATCTGATCAACATGGAGATGCTTTGATTTTGAGCACAAGATTTAGCTGTATCATTTGATTTCAATAATGGGCAGTGAAATTTGGACTATATCTCTCCAAACAGAAAAATATAGTAATTGTTTGAAATTCATCTGATTTGATTTCGTAAATGAATAATTATGTCATTGTTTGTCCTATAAAATTTTATTTACTACCAAATATTCTCATATGCATCAAAGCATCAAAGTATAATTTTAAATTTTCTATAAATCAACTGATTATATAACAATTTATCTCAACTATAGAAAATGGCATAAACATAAGGCTAACTCTGTGATTATTACACACATACACAGCGCCCCCCCCCACACACACACACAAATACTACCATGCTAGCCCTTTGTGAAACACAAGGTAGACACATTTGGTGGACTAATAAGTTGTTACAGGTGTTATAACTCCATATTCTTGTCCACTGAGCAAAGAAATTGTATGCTACAGATTGCAGATTTTTGTTTGAACAATATAAGTATGTGTAGTAAATTACAGAATCAGATCTATTCCTAGCTATATTAGATGACATTAACATAAAAAGAATGCATAACTGAATCCTAAAAACTTTTTATTTGCTTGTTTGTTTTCAAAGTGGGCCAAAGGAATGTGGTCTCATAAACACCAGAAAAACAGGCAGCATATTGTTTAAAATATTGTTCTGCTCAAAAATGTATACTCTAAAGGAAAGACTAAATTACAATTTTGAGAGGCACAATACCCAAATAAAATAATACAGTTTCAAAGCTTAGCATTATTTAATTGTGCTGCTTTCTAGCCAATAAAATTAGAAAACATTTTCTCATACCAATTTATTATATAATTTCACTGCTGTCCATTAACAACATAATACAGTATGTTGCAATTGTTACAACATGGCCAACTATAAATCCATTAATACCTAAAGTAATGTGATATAAAGGGTTCATATTGGCATGATTATTCTATCTCAAACTAAAAGAGCTTGTTTGTATATTTACTTATAAGTTAGCTTTAAATATAAGAGAGCTAGATATTTAAGCAATGAAATATACTCATGGATATTCAAGTACTGTGTTTTATGATCATTTTGAGATGGATTCAAGATGGCTAATGCTGATGCTGAACAAAGCAATGTAACTAGGAATATTTCATTTAAAATTAAATTAATGTAGTTCAACTTAGGTGAACATCAGTGTAGTTAGCTAGCATAAAACGAAGACAGTGGACTGCCTGACACATAATGACTTTACCAATCAATTCAATTTTAAAAAACAGTCAAACCATTTTATTTGATGTCAGGTGAATAAAATAACAAAATACAGTTGGCCAATCAAATTTTTCATTTTGAAAGCAATAAGTTGTACAGGTGTACCATATTTTTCTTTTTTTAACTAATTTGAAGAAGGCTGGAAAGGACACAATTGGGATAAGCAATTGTCTGTAAGATAAGGGAGTCTGAGTCAACTTGGGTACAAATAATGGGAAGAAACAAGGAAGTAACTTTTCTTCCTGGTTCAGAAAGGCCTTCTAGAGGAAGGAAGCATGATCAAAGACTGGTATACAAGGAAAAGATTGTTCAATGCTAGAGAATATAAAAGTCAAGATCAAAGAAGGGGCCAAGATAGGGATGGAGCCCTGAAAAGGAGGAGAAATTGGCATAAAACTGCATGTTAAATGAGAAATATAGATATAATAGAAAATAAACTGCAAGAAAAATAGCAGGCTATATTTGCATTTTCTAATGATCAGTGATTTTTTTGTTTTGCCAATACAAATTGAAAGGAAGGAGCAAAGAAAGAAAAGGAGAAAGGAAGGAAGGGAAAGACAGTGAGGGAGAAGAAAGGAAGAAAAGAAGAAAGCAAGAGGAAAGTCAAGCTGTGTGATCTTAGTTAAATTATTTTCTCTAAAAGGCCTATTAACATAACAAAAAGCAAAACAT
The DNA here is from genome assembly GCF_009873245.2 of Balaenoptera musculus. Taxonomy (NCBI): domain Eukaryota; kingdom Metazoa; phylum Chordata; class Mammalia; order Artiodactyla; family Balaenopteridae; genus Balaenoptera; species Balaenoptera musculus. The sequence continues at coordinate 85,907,581 of NC_045791.1, read as the reverse complement.
AAGAGTTGTCCCCTCTGGTGTATATTAATGAAAAACAAATTGTTTAAAACTTTCTTTAAAATCCACAATATAAATTTAACAACTGACTGAAAAAGGAAATCCTGAGCTCTGTCTTAACTTCCACAGAATTTCACTAAAATGTCTATGTAAAACGTATCACAGTTAAAAAGTATCACCACTCAAAGAGTTTACCTCTCTCGAACAGGAAAGACTAAGTTCAAAGATTACATTCACAGTGTTTCTCATAAAAAGTCAACTAATTGTGTTCATATTGTTTTGAAATTTTTAATTCACTATAGAATTGCTTCCAATAAGCATCCTGTATAAATTTTACAAGAAAACACCTATGGCCTTAGTTCAAAGTAATGGCAGGGGAGGGATTCAAACAAAATATTATGTTGAGGTAGAAAAACAAAACAGATTTTTTCCCTCTTCACCCACTTAGACAAAAGCTCATCTCCAGCTTAAAGGGAACGTAGCTGAGAATTTGCTTTCGTTCCTCATCTCCCTCTACCCCCACCTACTCATCCAAACTTTCTCACACCCTCTCCCATGATTTTGGCCCTTCGTGTGCCACTTCTTACTTTGTAGTTCTTTAACTGCTTTGGAATCAATTCCTGGGACTGATAATTTCTTGAGACACCAAAAGTTGCTTAGAATAATCTGAATTGAGATTTTCATGTGCTGTCCAGCATTTAATGATCTGACCTTCTACAGCTGATTGGCTGAAGCATTTGAGATACATAGTACTTCCATTGTGTGTCAGAGATGTTATATTTACAATTCCCTAGTTTATATATACAAATATTTATATAATTATATAGAGAGAATACATATATGGAAAAAGAAGGATATATAGGGTGTACATTAGGACATTTACATAACTGATACATAAAAGCTTGTCTTTGAGGTGTTGGGACATTACCCTGCCCAAGTGCAGTCCCTGGAACTTATGTATCATATCTGAAACACAATAACTGCTCATTTAAATGTTACTTCTTAGTTATTCCCCATTACAAAAGAAACAAATCCCTCTAACTTTATTTGTAAGTTTCTTTTTTTTTTTTTTTTACATCTTTATTGGAGTATAATTGCTTTACATTGTTGTATAAGTTTCTTAAAGCCAGGAGCCCTGTAGTATTTTTTGTGTCTCTATACATAGTCCCCAGTACAATATTCTACATCCAATAGAAACTTAAGAGATACATAATAAATTAAATAAATAAATAAATCAGAATACTCTCCTAAATGAAAAGTAAAGGTTAAATTTGTATTGAGAGTAACAGTATTGAAGACAAAATGCCTAGAGAAGACTAACATTCAAATATGAGATTTTAAAGAATGGAATGAAAAGAGAGGGAAAAAAATCAGTGAAATGATCAAAATACTGCTCACACATAAGAAGGTCTAGATTGAGCAGATCAAGGCAATGGCATTAAGAAAGGCATAGGGAGAACTAAAGTAGAAAAAGAACAGACATATCTGAGAGAATCAGATATGACTCAAAGAGCGTAACAGCATCTTTACCTGATGTTTCAGAGACATAAGAGTTTATGACTGTTCCAGAATGTTATCTTTGGATAACTTTTACTAATGCATTACTAATAACTTACCTAAATGACTACTTTTAGCATTAAGGGATATGGTATTGACCTGGGGGTGGTGTTATCATCCACTGTAACTGTTATTTCAGATTCTTTATCTTAATCTGTCAAGAGGAAATTAAGCATTGAAAGGAATTCATTAACCAAAGTGATCAACTTGAATACTAAAATCCCCAAGTTGGTTTCATATGGTCAGTCTTATGGGGACATCAATGAATATTTTAAGTATCCACATATTGTCATGTATACATCTAAGCAAACGTTGTAACTATTTCATTTTAAAATCCAACAGTGCAACTCCATTTTTCAAAAGCATAACAATCCAGTCTGTTATCTAGTTGCTAGTAAAATTCCACAAAAAAAATGGGTGTCATAAGAAAACACGCAAAAATACACCAAGAAGCATTTTTCTTCCTTTTCCCTTCTGATGTTTAGAAAATTTGCAAATCGATTTAAGCCATAAGTGGTAAAGGAATGAAATTATTCCTTCGGGTATGCTGTGCCAAGTTTCATTTCTGGTTGCGTACTTATGACCAAGTTCAAGATCCTTGAAAAGAAATCCATAAAAGAGCAAATATCCCTTTAACCTCAGCAGAGCAACACAGTAGAGGTTGCTATGGGAGGAGAAAGGCTTCTGCCTTGAGATGGGTGTGCTCCTGGTGTTTGGTTTCCACTGAGAGGATGCCTGCTCTCTCAATGAATCTGAAGTAGCTACTAGGATGAGGTAATGGCTGTGCCGGTTTCACTGGGTCATGCTCTCTCAGCACATTTTTTCTCCTTTTCCTCCCTGAGAAGGTGCTGTAAACAAGTCATCCTGGGAGAGTTGCTACAGAGAATTAACAAATCCTAAATTTGAAATTCCTGAGAACACTGGCTCTACTTTTGATAGTCTAGACATAACTAGAAGCTGAAAGCAGCACTGACAGAGTCACAAAGAAACAGGTTACTTGATGGGGGCGAGGGAAATGAAAAGAGGAGGGAAACAAAGAAAATGAAAATTCATGTATTTAAAATATTATTTTTTTTAAAAAAAGGAAGCTCAATTTTTAAATTGCTTAGATCTCCAGATGTATGTTAAGCAAATTTCTGCTTATGGGTAAAATAAAAACAACAACAAAAAGAATTTTGGAAATTAAATAACATTATAGCATATTGTGAAATACTAAAATTAAATAAAGCACGGACAGATAAACAGCATGTACCACTGATCCTAAAGGCACAATAGCTCTATCACATGCAAATCGTGATTCCAGATGTAAACCTACGATAACCAGATAAAATTACCAGGAAAGCAACGTAAAATCACACACACAAGCATGCACAGGCATATGGTGGTACACACCACATACGTACACACGCAAATATAACACTTTTTAGTGAAAGACAAAAACGCCTTTCACCTTTCCTTGAGAAGGAAATGCTTTTGTGCATGAAGAGGGGGTGACTGAAATGCCCATGATTTTTTACAAATTCATAAAGATTTCTACCAAAATATGTAGACACCAATTGCCCAGTTAAATGGGTGTTTTGAGTCACATTCAAGTGAAAGGCTATAATCTTCCTCCTGGGCATTCTCAAGAGCTTTTATTTATTTAATCTATTTTCATTGCCAAAAAAATTATAATTGCCCACAGTGAAATGACAGGGTTACAGAGCTATGCTTTATACTAGGCTGGTACCTGCAGCTCAAGCATGGGACATTTTGCATAATGTGGCTCACATAAAAGGCTTTGTTCTCCATCGCCTCACTGAGGCTGCAAACCTCAATTTCAGTTAGCAGTCATTTCCTCTCCCAGACCGATCATTTTAAAATAAATTATATTTTTAACATTTAAGTTAGTACCTTACCGATATTCATTAATCCTTTCGCCTCACATCCAAAATTATATACCACCCAACAACATATATTTATTTGTTTTGCTCTACAAATTTCATTCACACCATAATCCCAAACCTTCAAGGATAAATATTTAAAGATTCATCTTTAAGTATCCACTCCCTTTTGCAACATTAGGTATATAGTGTATTATATATGCAAATGTGTTTATGTGTGTGTGTGTGTATGTGGTGTGTACCACCATACCCCTGTGCATGCTTGTGTGTGTGAGCTCATTTAAACAAAAACCCTTCACATCGAGTCAGTTTTAAAGGGTCTATGTGCTGGAAGCATTATGCGAAGGGCTTACAGCTGATGGCACACAGCAATTGTTACAAACGGGCTTGTTGCTAATAAAGCTTTTTTTATTTTCTGACAAAATCCTGAAACCCTGATGCTAGGCAGTAATAACATCCATTTCCAGTTTTCGAGGATTTTTTTTCTGACCCCATGCGTTTTACTACCCCCTCCCCCCTACACACACCCAAACACACACAGGAGTCCCACTCCCGGCTCCTCTCACACACTCCTTTAAATTTCCATCCTTAAACAAAAGACGAGGTTGGGGAAGGAAGGCATCCAGCACTGCAGCCCCCAAAGCACCTTTTAAGAAGAAAAAGAAAATAGATGCACTGTATATGCTGCTTCCCACCCCCATCGTTTAAAAAGAGACTACGTGGACGCCCAGGCTCACCCAGACTCATTTTTTCGTGTCCCGCCCTCCAACAAGACCAGACATTAATTTTTCATTTTCCTAAAATTATAAATATTCATCAATCTTGCTCTTCCAAGCTGTTTCTGGGAGAATTACAGGGAAAATGATGTCAAATTGACAAGGCTTCTCTAACTTACTCATTCGTCAGTGTGCAGTTCTCTGCAGTTAGATGGGCAAAACAAACAAACAAAAAACAAACAAACAAAAAACCCCAGAAAAAAAAAACCTCTATCTCGAAATTCTTTCACAAGGATATCTCTCAAGACAGATATCCTAACCCGACGTAAATTCCCGGGCGTTTCAAAGTGGTACTTACCGAGGTCACACACCCTTCTACAAATCTAGAGCCCAGGTAGCAGCCCTGGTCCCCTGCTGCGTAGTAGTGACACCTAGAGAGGCCGGGCCTGAAGCTTCCGCCAGCTGGAAGACTGGACAGCTCAGCCAACCTGTGCCTGCTTCCAAGGCACAGAGGACGAGACAACCCCTCCCCATTCCCATTCCTTTCCTGGGCTCCTTCTCCTCCCTCTACGCGGTGGGCGAGGCAGGAGAAAGACAAGCACCCTATACAGAGGTGGGGACGGCTCTCTTACCTGGGCGCAGAAACTGGATGCACCCGCGGTCGTCGCTGCCACCGTTCAGGGACCTGAGGACCTAATGTCCTCCGGAGAAGGAGCAGAGCGGGGGACGGGGCAGGGGAAGAAGGAGAAAGAAAAGAAAGAAGCGGAGGGGAAGAAAAGAAAGAGAGGAGGAGGAGGAGGATGCTGTCGCCGCGGCGCCCGAGAGCCCGCGCAGCCGGAGCGCCCGGCCCAATCTGAGCGTCGCCCTGGCCGCCGGCTCCCCGCGCGGCCGCCCCGCCCTCTGCAGGCCCCGCCTCCCTCCCCCCCACAAGCCCCGCCCGATCGGCGGCCGGGTAGGCGGCGGGGGAGGGGCGGGGGCGGGCACAGCCGCAGTGTCCCGGAGGGGAGCGCGACCGCCCCGCCTTTCGCCGCTGCCAGCCAGCCGCCAGGCGGGAACCGCGCGGGTGGCAGCCTCAGCGCGCCGGCCAAACCCGGGCCACCTTGGGCCTGGGACCATGGGGCCCTCTTTAGAGAATCCCTCCACCCTCACCGCCCACCTCCGCCACCAGAAGCCGTGCGAGACCAGCATCCTCGGGACAGAGGGACCCAGCGAACCTTCTTTTCTGACGTCCTTGGTAAACTCAGGGGAGTGTCAGCTTTAGTCTCTCAAGGAGGAGTTCCCCCATAGACGCCCCTCCTTTCCCTGCTCCATCTCTGTGAGATGGGGGTTCCGGTTACCCCTCAGTGGCGAGGGCTCACTGGCCTTGCCTCTGCAAACCTCCGAACAGTTGCTTCCAGAAAAGACAGGAAAATTGGGACGAGCATGAGGACAGAGAACAATGCTTGTCAATACTAAAGGAACAATGGTTGAGGGTTTAGAGAATTATTGGACCTCTTCCGTCACTAATCAGATTTGTTCATTCATTTATTCGTTCAACAAATGTGTATTAAATCTGCTATATGTCAGGCACTGTTCTAGGCACTATGGAAACATCAGTGAATAAAACAGGACGCCCCTCCCCCCCAAAAAATCCCTGCCTTCTTGGATATTACATTCTAGATACCCAGGTGTATGATCCAGAGTCAATTCATTTCATCTAAATCTCATGTATGACTGTGTCAAATGAGGATTTAAAAATGTCATCCCTACCCCTATGGCATATTTAATATGAAGATATAATTAGATAATGAATAAGAAGAGTCTGTGAAGAATATGAAGCACAGAAAACGTTGACCTTGAAATGTCACCATTTAGAAGAATTACCTCTTAAATACTTTTGAAAGAGATGTGCCCAACTGAGAAAACAGATGATTGTTTACCATGGAATCTTCATAATCATAGAACATCACTTCATTGTAAGCAAGACAGGTAAGATGCAACTTAGAATTGTTTCAAGCTCTATATGGAGTACTAACAAGGTGTTTTTAAGGTTACCAAGATAATGGGGTATGGTCTGTGCAGTTTCAACAGTAGCTATAATTTGGTTTTGTCACTTAAATTATCCATAGAATCATAAAACCATAGAACATTAGAGTTGATTTCTCAGACATTTGGTCCAATTCCCTCAATTTTCAGATTGAAACAGAGACCTAATGATGGGACACTGTAAAGATTAGAAACCATAACAGAACAAAGTCTGAAACCCTGGTCTCCAAAATCATACCCCACGCTCTGAGTATTGTTTCCCTCTGTCCAGTTTCATCCCACATCCCAGTGCTCGAAGTGAGATTGGAAGTATCAGGGCATACCAAGTAACAGAGAGGTTGGAGGATTTAGGGCTCCTCCTCAGAAAGTGACCCGATTGAGAAGAAGGAGGTCTTAGGGGACTATGAAATGATATGGTTGGAAAGAAGGGGTAAGAATCCTGCTAGAGTGTTAGCAGTTGACATTCTTGACCTGGCACACAGCTGCAGATGCTCATCGAGAGTGTATCTTCAATCCTGTATAGTCCTATTATTGAGTATTTCTCAGTTCCTATTAGTTCTGTGCTATTTGACACAACAATAAAGTTCTAGGGTGGTGTTGCTCTTTCTGCCTTCCTTCATTTCAGGTAGAACTCCCCTGGGTCTGCATCAACTCTGAGTTTAAAGTAAAAAGATATTGTGTTCCAGCATTGAACACAATCCTGCCCAACCTCATTGTCTGCAAACCAAAATATTTCTTTGATTACTTTAGTTTTACTGTTAGTCTTGAAGTCAGGTATTGTCAGGTCCTACAGTCTTACTCTTCTTTTTCAAAATTCTTTTGAATCATCTAGTACTTTGCATTTTTACATAAGTTTTGGGGCCTTGTCAATTTCTATTAATACTGTTTTTAATTGGAATTGTGGTGAACTTATAAGTCAATTTTGGCAGAATTGCCATCTTAATAATATTGTCTTCTAATCCATGAGCATGGTATAGATCTTGATTTATTTAAGTCTTCTTGAGGTTGTTGTTTTTTTTTAAATTATTATTAACAGGTTTTATTTCTCAGAGCAGTTTTACATTTCAAAAAAAAAGAAAAAATTGAACAGAAAGTACAGAGTTCCCATTACAGGGATCCCCTGCTTTCTAAAAGTTCGCTTTATGCCACTTCTCTTTTACAAAAGACCTACATTAGTACGTGTTTTCACTAACTGAAAGAAATCAAAAAGGATTTTTGCTTTTACAAAAAAAAAAAAGACAAAAAAAAAGCGAAAATAGCATTCAATATTTGTTTTGCAGCCAGCCGTTATAGAGGCAGACACACCCGAGAAGTGAGAGTGACACCGCCCAACTCCATCAAGCCCCCGTAGCTTTGAACTGTGTCTATGAGCATCTGTGCATCCATTAGCAAGCCGTGTCCTAAGGTAATTTCTTCTTCACTTTATGCCGTTCAGCTTACAAAAGGTCTTATAGAAACGTTGTACTTTCGGTTAGCAGGGGAACACGTGTCTTTCACAGAGCAAAAGTTTTTAATTTTAATGAAGTCCAACTTATCAATTTTTCTTTCATGAATCATGCTTTTAGTGTCATATTTAAAAACTCATTGTCAAACCCAAGATTTCTAGGATTTTCTCCTACATTATCTTACAAAGTTTAAGAACTTTGTGTTTTACATTTAGCTCTTAGTCCATTCAGTCTGCTATAATAAAAATACCATAAACTGAGTGGCTTATAAACAACACTTATTTCTCAGTTCTGGAGGCTGGGAAGTCCAAGAGCATGGTGTCAGCAGATTCAGTGTCTGGTGAGGGCCCATATCCTCATGAACAGAACCTTCTTTGGTGTCCTCACATGGTTAAAGGGGCAAGGGAGCTTTCTAGGGCCTCTTTTATAAAAGCACCAATCCCATTCATAAGGACTCCACCCTCATGACCAAAGCACCTCCCCAAACCCCACCTCCCAGTACCATCACATTGGGCATTAGGTTTCAGTGTATGAATTTTGGGGGGGATACAAATATTCGGCTTATAGCAAGGTCTATGATTTATTTTGAGTTAATTATTGTAAGGGGTTCAAGGTCTGTGACTAGATTCATTTTTTGCATGTGTATGTCCAGTTGTTCTAGCAACCTTTGTTGAAAAGATTATATTTTCTCCATTGATTTGCCTTTACTTCTTCATCAAAGATCAGTTGAATATATTTGTGTGAGTCTATTTTTGGGCTCTCTGTTGTGTTGCATTGGTCTATTTGCTCCTTCGCCAATACTATCCTGTCTTGATTACTGTAGCTTTATAATAAGCCTTGATGTCAGGTAATATCAGTCCTCCAACTTTGTTCTTCAAACTTACATTGGCTGTTCTGGGTCTCTTTCCTTTTCATATAAACTTTTGGATAACCTGTCCATATGCACAAAGTAACTTGCTAGGATTTTGCTTGTGATTGCATTGAATCTATAGATCAAGTTGGTAAGAACTGATATCTTGACAATATTGAATCTTCCTACTCATTTATTTATATCTTCTTTGATTTTCTTAGTGAGAGTTTTTTTAGTTTTTCTTATACAGATCTTACACATAATTTGCTAGATTTATACCTAAGTATTTTATTCTCTTGGTACTAATGTGAATGATACTATGTTTTTAATTTCAAATGTAAATTGCTCATTGCTATATATAAGAAAGAAATTGACTTTTGTATATTAACCATGTATCCTGCAACCTAGTTATAAACTCTTATTAGTTCCAGGCAAATTTTTTTAGTCCATCCTTTGGAATTTTCTACATATACAAAGAGTTTTACACCTGCAAACAAAGAGTTTTATTTCTGCTGTCCTAATCTGTATACCTTTTATTTGCTTTTATTGTCTTATTGCATTAACTAGGCCTTCCAGTATGATGTTGAACAGGAGAGATGAGCGGGGACAATTTTACCTTGTTCCCAGTCTTAGGGGGAAAGCATCTAATTTCTCACCATTAAATATGATGTTAGCTGTAGGTTGTTTGTAGATGTTCATTATAAAGTTGAGGAAGTTCCCCTCTATTCTTAGTTTGCTGAGAGTTTTACTCATGAATGGGAGTTTGATTTTATCAAATGATTTTCCTACAACTATTGATAAGATCATATGACCTTTCTTTTTTATCCTCTTGATGTGAGACGTAAAATCGATTGATCTTTTAATGTTAAAACAGTATTGCATACCTGGAATAAATTCCACTTGGTCATGGTGCATAATTATTTTTATACATTGTGGGTTTAATTTACTAATATTTTGTTGAAGAGTTTTGCATCTATGTTCATGAAAGATATTAGGTGTAGTTCTCCAGTTCTTGTAATTTCTTTGTCTGTTTTTGGTATTTAAAGTTATGCTGACCTTGTAGAATGAGTTAGGAAGTGCTCCCTCTGCTTCTACTTTGTGGAATAGATTGAATAAAAATGGTGTCATTTGTTTAAATATTTGATAGAATTCACCAGTGAAACCTTTTAAGCCTGTTGCTGTATGTTTTGGAAGATTATTAATTATTTATTCAATGTATTTAATAGATTTAAGCCTATTCAGATTGTTTCTCTTTGTGTGGGTTTTGATAGATTGTGTCTTTCGAAGAATTGGTCCATTTCATCTTTGTTATCAATATGTGAGCATAGAGTTGTTGGTAATATTCCTTTATTTCCTTCTAATGTCTGTGGGATCAGTAGTGATGGCACTCTTTCATTTCTTATAATAATTATAATAATTTATAATTTATATCTTCTCTCTTTTTCTTGATTGTAGGGCTAGGGGTTTATCAATTTTATCGAACTTTTCAAAAACCAACTTTTGATTTTGTTGATTTTCTGAATTATTTTCCTGTTTTCATTGATTTCTGCACTGGTTTTTATGATTAATAATAATTTTATTATTAATATATACATTTAATGCTATAAATTTTCCTCTAAGCACTGCTTCGACTGTTTCCCACAAATTTTGATAGGTTGTATTTTCGTTTTCATTTACTTCAAAATATTTTTAAATTTCTCCTAAGGCTTTTCTTTGACCCATGAGTTATTTTGGTCTGTTGTTTAATCTACAAATATTTGGAAATTTTCCAAATATTTTTGGAGTGATCTGTTATAAATTTCTAGTTTAATTCCATTGTAGTCTGATAGCATAATTCTTATAGTGTCTACTCTTCCAAATTTGTTAAGCTGTCTTATTGAATATTTATCTGCAATGTTTTGTTGTGTTTGTGGACAAGTTTCACATATATGTCTTTAAAATTATCTCTAAATTACTCATGTTTCCTGAAGCTATTGTAAATGGTACTGGTTTTTTATTTTAATTTCTAAGTATACATTGCTTGTACATAGAAATACACTTAATTTTTTAGAGGAATCTTGCATTCTATGAATTTTCTAAACTTGCTTGTAAGTTCAAGAAGCTGTTTGGTACATTTAGTAGGGTTTTCTATGTACATGATGATATCTACAAAGAACTTTTTTTCTAAACTGTATGCCTATTTTTTTTTTCTTCTTTTCTTGCTGCAATGTCTAGCTCCTCCAGTACAGTGTTAAACAGAACTGATGAGAGAGGATGTCTTTGCATTTTTTTCTGATCTTAGAGGGATAATTCACATTTTAAACTTTGCCTATCATGTTAGCTATAAATTTTTTTACTTGCGTTTTATAAGATTGAGGAAGTTCCCTTCTATTACTACTTTGCTGAGAGTTTTTATCATAAATTTGTATTTGAATATTGTTAAATGTTTTATCTCTATTGAAATAAAAAAATTTTTTTCCATTATTATCCATTATTCTAAATGTATGATGAATTACATAAATTTTTGTATGCTAAACCAATGTAGAATACTGTCATAAATCTTGATTTGTCATTATATACATATATGTTATATATATGTTAGAATAGTTTTGCAAATATATCTCACAGAAATTTTGCATCTGTTTTCAAGAGGGATATTGGTCAGTAGTTTTCTTTTTTGTAAAATCTTTGCTTATTTTAATCGGGTATTGCTGGACTTCTAAAATAATTGGTGAGGTATTTTTTTCTTTTCTCCTCATATATATTTGGAAAAAAATATATATATATATAATTAGTGTTATTTCTTCCTTAAATGTTTGGTAAAATTTACCACTGAAGTGATATGAGTCTGAAGTTTTCTTTATGGGAAAGTTTTTTATAACAAATTCAATTTTCTTAATAGATATAGTACTATTCAACTTTCCTGGTCTTTTTTTTTTTTTAACAAATTTATTTATTTATTTATTTTTGGCTGCATCGGGTCTTCATTGCTGCACGCGGGCTTTCTCTAGCTGTGGCAAGTGGGGGCTATTCGTTGCGGTGCACAGGCTTCTCATTGCAGTGGCTTTTCTTGTTGTGGAGCATGGGCTCTAGGTGCACCGGCTTCAGTAGTTGTGACACACGGGCTCAGTAGTTGTGGCTCACAGGCTCTAGAGCACAAGCTCAGCAGTTGTAGCACAAGGGCTTCGTTGCTCTGCAGCATGTGAGATCTTCCCAGACCAGGGCTCGAACCCATGTCCCCTGCATTGGCAGGCAGATTCTTAACCACTGCGCCACCAGGGAAACCCCTCCTGTTTCTTCTTGATTCAGGGATAATTTGTGTCCTTTGAAGAATTTTCTCATTTTATGTAAATTATTGTCAAATTTTATTTGAGTTATTTATTATCCTTTTTTATCTTTAGGATCATTTTGTATCATTTAGTGTTGCCCCTGCTTTTATTCTTGTTATTGATAACATGTCTTCCATTTTTTATCTTTATAAGTCTGCATAGAGCCTTATAAATTTTAATGATTTTCAGAGAGCTATCTTTTAGTTTCATTGCTCTTCTCAATCAGTTTTCTCTTTTCCGTTTCATTTATTTCTGCACTTATCTTGATAATTTTCTTTCTTCTTCTTTCATTGTATTTAATTTGCTACTTTTTGTTAGCTTCCTAGGATAGAAGTTTATATCAATGAGTCTAGGCTTTCTTGTCTCCAAAAATAAGCATTAAAACGATAAACTTCTCTCTAGACACAGCATTACCTGCATTCCACAGATTTTGACATTGTGTTTTCATTATCATTTAGTTCAAAATACATTGTGACTGTCTAATTTGCATATAGAAATGGATTTGAAAGATACTAATTGATAATCAATTTCTAATTTAATTCCATTGTGGTAGAAAACATACCTTGTATGATTTTAATTCTCTTAAATGTTTTGAGGCTTGTTTTATGGCCAAGCATAGAGTCTATCTTGGTTAATATTCTATGTGACCCTAAAAAAGTGTATCAGAAGTTGACTCAAAATGGATCAGAGATGTAAATATAAGAGATAAAATTGCAAAACTAGAATAAAACAAGAGAAAGATCTTTGTGACTTCAGATTAGGCAAAGAATTCTTAGGTAGGTCACCAAAACTGTGATACTAAATGAAAAAAAAATGATATAACCAAAATTAAAAGCTTTTACTCTTGAAAAGACTCCATTAAGAAAAAAAAAAAAAATACAAACCAAGGACTGGGAGGAAATACTTCTAAATTGTTGTTGGAGGTGATCATCAAGAGGGCCTGATGACCAATTGCCCATTGAGCTGGATCCAGGCAATCAGAGGCTCCTCACCCCCACCCCTATCCTTGGGATGTACTTTCTGCCCACCGTTTGCACCATGGGATCCATTTTCAAGTATGAAGCCTTGAGAGAGCAATGTGTTGTTGAGACCATCTGGTTGGTATATGTGACTGAACCCAGTTAAGGCCTCTATATAAACTTTTAAGATTCTGGCAGGCAGGTGCCCAAGACAAGTCTTGCAGGTAAATCCCCTTGCTTATTAATCCTGCAACCTAACAATCTGGAGTAGTGTGCCTCTTTTTTTAGTCTCTCCCTCCATGTACACGGGCCAATTTCAGATTTTGCCTGGGAAACTCCGAAGTTTACAAAACGACAATTATGTATCCTGTAAATGTTCTTGTGTATAAAAATTATAAAGAACTCTTCAGAACTCAATAATAAGAAGATAAACAGTCTATCTTACTCCCTCTAAAGAGTAAAAATTTGAATAGATACTTTACCACAAAATATATGGTAATGGCTACTAAGACATAAAAAGATGCTTAATATCATTAACCATTAGGAAAACGCAAATTCAAAACATGAAATACCAGTACATACACACTGGAAAGGATATAATCACAAAGACTGGAAATATGAAGTGTTGGTGTGGATGTGAAGAAACTGGAACTCTCATACAGTGCTGGTAAAAGTATAAAATTGTATACCCGCTTTGGAGAAGAGTTTGTCAGGTTTTAAAAAATTTAATGTGCACTTATATATAACCTCGGTATTCCACTCTCAGCTATCTCCCCAAGAAAAATGAAAACGTGTCCACACAAAGATGTTTATCTTCATGTTCATAGCAGCATAATTCATAATAGCTAAAAATTGGAAACCATCCGTATGTTCCTAAACTAGTGAATGCATAGACAAATTGTGATTTAGTTCTCCACTAGAATGCTACTACAGAATTAATGGGACAGAATACTGATACCTGCAACAATCAAGATAAACCTCAAGGACATTTTGCTAAGTTAAAGCAGCCAGACACATTTAGGTGTTTGCTTCATTTTGAGTTAATTTTTTACATGGTGTGTGGTACAGGTCTGACCAGTTGTCACAGTACCATTTCCTGAAAACCATTTCTTTGCCATTGAATTGTTTTTGGCATATCCTTTGAAAATCAATTGACCAAAAATATGAGGGTTTATTTCTGGAATCTCACTTCTGTTCCATTGATCTATATGTCCATCCTTATGCAAACACTACACATTGTAATAGATTTTGAAATTGGGAAATATGAGTCTCAATGATAGGGATTACGTTAAATCTATAGATTAGTTTGGGAATATTGCTGTTATAACAATACTGTCTTCCAGTCCATGAACCCAGGATGTGTTTACATTTATTTAGGTTTCTGTTAATTTTTCTGTGTTATTTTTAGTGTACAAGTCTTACACTTCTTTTTTTTTTTTGCCAAGACAATTCAGTGCAGGGTGGGAAGCGTAGCCTTTTTTTTTTTTTTCACACACACACACTGTATGTTATTTTTACAAGAGATAAATAAACTGACACCAAGCATTGTAAATGGATGACCACAACAAAAGCAACAATGATTGCAATTACCAAACACGAAACACACTCATACTATGTCATAATATTGACATTCAGTCCAGTAATCCTCCACTGTAACAGCTCCTTTACTTTGCAGTGAAAATTGATTTGTATATTTTTTGCCTCTGAGTCCTTGTGGGATTTTTTTTTTTTTATTCAAACAGAAAGTCACAAAAATTATAATCATCCTCATCAGTTCACTCAGTCCCATGTAATTAATTTTTTTTATCTTGATCTTTTGTTAGCACTTTTATGAATTCATCAATTTTCCATTAGAGTTCTGAAAATGCTTATTCATTCTGTTCAGCAGTATAGTCAGTTACCAGAAACCTGTACTTGTCAGAGTCTTTTCCATGAATTCCTTGAAGATGAAACCCTTTTATAGGAACATTTTTGCAAAAGCATCAGAATACACCCAGAACTGTCTGTAAATGACAAAAGACTTAAAAATGACCACGGTTAAAGATTTGATGAAAGTTCATAATAATGCAATTGACAAGGAAATTTAGTTATTTCTGAGAGATACATTTTAAAATAATAACTAGAATTATGACTTATAACATTGTACCAGAACATATAAGATTTTTAGAAATTTCATGTAATGTCTGAAACATTTATATTAACATATTTCCATACAAATAACCCAAAGAAAGTTTAGTATTAGTTGTTTTTTATTGTTTGTTTTTTTATACTGCAGGTTCTTATTAGTCATCAATATTATACACATCAGTGTGTACATGTCAATCCCAATAGCCCAATTCAGCACACCAACATCCCCACCCCAGCGCGGTTTTCCCCCCTTGGTGTCCATACGTTTGTTCTCTACATCTGTGTCTCAACTTCTGCCCTGCAAGCCGGTTCATCTGTACCATTTTTCTAGGTTCCACATACATGCGTTAATATACAATATTTGTTTTTCTCTTTCTGACTTACTTCACTCCGTATGACAGTCTCTAGGTCCATCCACATCTCAACAAATGACTCAATTTCGTTCCTTTTTATGGCTGAGTAGTATTCCATTGTATATATGTACCACTACTTCTTTATCCATTCGTCTGTCGACGGGCATTTAGGTTGCTTCCATGACCTGGCTATTGTAAATAGTGCTGCAATGAACATTGGGGTGCATGTGTCTTTTTGAATTATGGTTTTCTCTGGGTATATGCCCAGTAGTGGGATTGCTGGACCATATGGTAATTCTAGTTTTAGATTTTAAGGAACCTCCATACTGTTCTCCATAGTGGCTGTATCAATTTACATTCCCACCAACAGTGCAAGAGGGTTCCCTTATCTCCACACCCTCTCCAGCATTTGTTGTTTGTAGATTTTCTGATGATGCCCATTCTAACTGGTGTGAGGTGATACCTTATTGTAGTTTTGATTTGCATTTCTCTAATAATTGGTGATGTTGAGCAGCTTTTCACGTGCTTCTTGGCCATGTGTATGTCTTCTTTGGAGAAATGTCTATTTAGGTCTTCTGCCCATTTTTGGATTGGGTTGTTTGTTTCTTTAATATTGAGCTGCATGAGCTGTTTATATATTTTGGAGATTAATCCTTTGTCCGTTGATTCGTTTGCACATATTTTCTCCCATTCAGAGGGTTGTCTTTTCATCTTGTTTATGGTTTCCTTTGCTGTGCAAAAGCTTTGAAGTTTCATTAGGTCCCATTTTTTTATTTTTGTTTTTATTTCCATTACTCTAGGAGGTGGATCAAAAAAGATCTTGCTGTGATTTATGTCAAAGACTGTTCTTCCTATGTTTTCCTCTAAGAGTTTTATAGTGTACAGTCTTACATTTAGGTCTCAAATCCATTTTGAGTTTATTTTTGTGTATGGTGTTAGGGAGTGTTCTAATTTCATTCTTTTACATGTAGATGTCCAGTTTTCCCAGCACCACTTACTGAAGAGACTGTCTTTTCTCCATTGTATATCTTTGCCTCCTTTGTCATAGATTAGTTGACCATAGGTGCATGGGTTTATCTCTGGGCTTTCTATCTTGTTCCATTGATCTATGTTTCTGTTTTTGTGCCAGTACCATATTGTCTTGATTACTGTAGCTTTGTAGTATAGTCTGAAGTCAGGAAGTCTGATTCCTCCAGCTCCGTTTTTTTCCCTCAAGACTGCTTTGGCTATTCGGGGTCTATTGTGTCTTCATACAAATTTTAAGATGATTTGTTCTAGTTCCGTAAAAACTGCCATTGGTAATTTGATAGGGATTGCATTGAATCTGTAGATTGCTTTGGGTAGTATAGTCATTTTCACAATGTTGATTCTTCCAATCCAAGAACATGGTATATCTCTCCATCTGTTGCTATCATCTTTAATTTCTTTCATCAGTGTCCTTTAGTTTTCTGCATACAGGTCTTTTGTCTCCCTAGGTAGGTTTATTCCTAGGTATTTTATTCTTTTTGTTGCAATGGTAAATGGGAGTGTTTCCATAATTTCTCTTTCAGGTTTTTCATCATTAGTGTATAGGAATGCAAGAGATTTCTGTGCATTAATTTTGTATCCTGCAACTTTACCAAATTCATTGATTAGCTCTAGTAGTTTTCTGGTGGTATTTTTAGGATTCTCTATGTATAGTATCATGTCATCTGCAAACAGTGACAGTTTTACTTCTTCTTTTCTGATTTGTATTATTTCTTTTTATTTCTTTTTCTTCTCTGATTGCCGTGGCTAGGACTTCCAAAACTCTTGAATAATAGTGCTGAGAGTGGACATCCTTGTCTCGTTCCTGATCTTAGAGGAAATGCTTTCAGTGTTTCACCATTGAGAACGATGTTTGCTGTGGGTTTCTCATATATGACCTTTATTACGTTGAGGTAAGTTCCCTCTGTGCCCACTTTCTGGAGAGTTTTTATCATAAATGGGTGTTGAATTTTGTCAAAAGCTTTTTCTGCATCTATTGAGATGATCATATGGTTTTTCTTCTTCAATTTGTTAATATGGTGTATCACATTGATTGATTTGCATATATTGAAGAATCCTTGCATCCCTGGGATAAATCCCACTTGATCATGGTGTATGATCCTTTTAATGTGTTGTTGGATTCTGTTTGCTAGTAGTTTGATGAGGATTTTTTCATCTATATTCATCAGTGATATTGGTCTGTAATTTTCTTTTTTTGTACTATCTTTGTCTGGTTTTGTATGAGGGTGATGGTGGCCTCATAGAATGAGTTTGGGAGAGTTCCTTCCTCTGCTATTTTTTGGAAGAGTTTGAGAAGGATGGGTGTTAGCTCTTCTCTAAATATTTGATAGAATTCACCTGTGAAGCCATCTGGTCCTGGACTTTTGTTTGTTGGACGTTTTTTTATCACAGTTTCAATTTCATTACTTGTGTTTGGTCTGTTCATACTTTCTGTTTCTTCCTGGTTCAGTCTTGGAAGGTTATACCTTTCTAAGAATTTGTCCATTTCTTCCAGGTTTTCCATTTTATTGGAATAGAGTTGCTTGTAGTAGTCTGTTAGGTTGCTTTGTATCTCTGCAGTGTCTGTTGTAACTTCTCCTTTTTCATTTCTAATTTTATTGATTTGAGTCCTCTCCCTCTTTTTCTTGATGAGTCTGGCTAATGGCTTATCAATTTTGTTTATCTTCTCAAAGAACCAGCTTTTAGTTTTATTGATCTTTGCTATTGTTTTCTTTGTTTGTATTTCATTTATTTCTGCTCTGATCTTTATGATTTCTTTCCTTCTGCTAACTTTGGGTTTTGTTTGTTCTTCTTTCTCTAGTTCCTTTAGGTGTAAGATTAGATTGTTTATTTGAGATGTTTGTTATTTCTTGAGGTAGGATGGTATTGCTATAAACTTCCCTCTTAGAACCGCTTTTGCTGCATCCCATAGGTTTTGGATTATCGTGTTTTCATTGTCATCTGTCTCTAGGTATTTTCTGATTTCCTCTTTGATTTCTTCAGTGATCTCTTGGTTATTTAGTAACGTATTGTTTAGCCTCCATGTGTTTGTGCTTTTTACGTTTTTTTCCCTATAATTCATTTCTAATCTCATAGCGTTGTGGTCAGAAAAGATGCTTGATATGATTTCAGTTTTCTTAAGTTCACTGAGGCTTGATTTGTGACCCAAGATGTGATCTATCCTGGAGAATGTTCAGTGCACACCTGAGAAGAAAGTGTAGTCTGCTGTTTTTGGATGGAATGTGGTATAAATATCAATTAAATCTATCTGGTCTATTGTGTCATTTAAAGCTTCTGTTTCCTTATTTATTTTCACTTTGGATGATCGGTCCATTGGTGTAAGTGAGGTGTTAAAGTCCCCCACTATTATTGTGTTGCTGTCGATTTCCTCTTTTATAGCTGTTAGCAGTTGCCTTATGTATTGAGGTGCTCTTATGTTGGGTGCATATATATTTATAATTGTTATAGCTTCTTCTTGGATTGATCCCTTGATCATCATTTAGTGTCCTTCCTTGTCTCTTGTAACATTCTTTATTTTAAAGTCTATTTTATCTGATATGAGTATAGCTACTCCAGCTTTCTTTTGATTTCCATTTGCATGGAATATCTTTTTCCATCTCCTCACTTTCAGTCTGTATGTGTCCCTAGGTCTGAAGTGGGTCTCTTTTAGACAGCATATATATGGATCTTGTTTTTGTATCCATTCAGCAAGCCTGTGTCTTTTGGTTGGAGCATTTAATCCATTCACGTTTAAGGTAATTATCGCTATGTATGTTCCTATGACCATTTTCTCAATTGTTTTGGGTTTGTTTTTGTAGATCCTGTTCTTCTCTTGTGTTTCCCACTTAGAGAAGTTCCTTTAGCATTTGTTGTAGAGCTTGTTTGGTGGTGCTGAATTCTCTTAGCTTTTGCTTGTCTGTAAAGCTTTTGATTTCTCCATCGAATCTGAATGAGATCCTTGCCGGGTAGAGTAATCTTGGTTGTAAGTTCTTCCCTTTCATCACTTTAAGTATATCATGCCACTCCCTTCTGGCTTGTAGAGTTTCTCCTGAGAAATCAGCTGTTAACCTTATGGGAGTTCCCTTGTATATTATTTGTCGTTTTTCCCTTGCTGCTTTCAATAATTCTTCTTTGTCTTTAATTTTTCCCAGTTTGATTACTATGTGTCTTGGCATGTTTCTCTGTGGGTTTATCCTGTATGGGACTCACTGTGCTTCCTGGACTTGGGTGGCTATTTCCTTTCCCATGTTAGGGACGTTTTTGACTATAATCTCTTCAGATATTCTCCCTGGTCCTTTCTCTCTCTCTTCTCCTTCTGGGACCCCTATAATGCGAATGTTGTTGCATTTAATGTTGTCCCAGAGGTCTCCTAGGCTGTCTTCATTTCTTTTCATTCTTTTTTCTTTATTCTGTTCCGCAGCAGTGAATTCCACTATCTTATCTTCCAGGTCACTTTTCCGTTCTTCTGCCTCAGTTATTCTGCTATTTATTCCTTCTAGTGTATTTTTCATTTCAGTTATTGTATTGTTCATCTCTGTTTGTTCTTTAATTCTTCTGGGTCTTTGTTAAACATTTCTTGCATCTTCTCGATATTTGCCTCCATTCTTTTTCTGAGGTCCTGTATCATCTTCACTATCATTATTCTGAATTCTTTTTCTGGAAGGTTGCGTATCTCCACTTCATGTAGTTGTTTTTCTGGGGTTTTATCTTGTTCCTTCATCTGGTACATAGCCCTCTGCTTTTTCATCTTGTCTATCTTTCTGTGAATGTGGTTTTTGTTCCACAGGCTGCAGGACTGTAGTTCTTCTTGCTTCTCCTTACACTTCTTTTGTTAATTTTATTTCTAAGCATCTTATTCTTTTTGATATTATTACAAATGGAACTGTTTTCTTAATTATATTTTTGGATTGTTTGTTGATAATTTATAGAAATATAATGGATCTTGTTTTCTGCAGACTTGCTGAACTCATTTATTAGCTCTGATAATTTTTTAAAAATTCCTATGCTTTTGTATAATTAATACCATGTTATCTGCAGATAGATATAGTTTTGCTTCTTCCTTTTTAATATACATGCCATTATTTTTTCTTTCTGATTTCCCTGACTAGAAACTTCAGTACAATGCTGAATATCAGTGAAAGCATATATCCTTTTCATGTTCCTAATTTTAGAAGTAGATATTTCAGTCTTTCACTAGTAAGTGTGATGTTAGCTGTGGGTTTTTCATGGATATCCTTTATCAGGTTCAGAAAATTCACATCTGTTCTTGGTTTGTTGAGTATTTTTTTTTTAATTTTATTTATTTATTTATTTATTATTTTTATTTTTGGCTGTGTTGGGTCTTCATTTCTGTGCGAGGGCTTTCTCTAGTTGTGGCAAGTGGGGGCCACTCTTCATCGTGGTGCGTGGGCCTCTCACTATCATGGCCTCTTTCGTTGTGGAGCGCAAGCTCCAGATGCGCAGGCTCAGTAGTTGTGGCTCACGGGCCCAGTTGCTCCGCGGCATGTGGGATCTTCCCAGACCAGGGTTCAAACCCGTGTCCCCTGCATTGGCAGGCAGATTCTCAACCACTGTGCCACCAGTGAAGCCCTGTTGAATATTTTTATCATGAAAGAGTATTGGGGTTTGTCAAATGCTTTTTCTGCAGCAATTGAGATGATCATGTGGTTGTTGTCTTTTATCATATTAAAATGGTTTATTATATTGTTTGATTTTTATATGTTGAACCAATCTTGAATTTTCTGAGATTAATCACATGATCCTAGTGTATAATCCTTTTTATATGTTTTTGGACTTGAATTGTTAGAAGTTTGTAGAGGATTTTATTTACATATTCATATTTCAGACGTTTTGTATCTGACTATAAAATGTTTCTCATATAGACAGCATATATTTGAAACAATTTTTAAAATTAATTTTGCCAATATCTGCATTGTAAAAATTCATTATCTTTAATATCATTACTGATAATTATAATTTACATTTACATTACTGATAATTTACATTTGTGATGCATCTAGAAGTTCCATTGTTTTTGACTCTTCCATTTTTCTCTTCACTGTGTTCATGTTTTCCTTTAAATATTTGAACATTAACATTTTTGCCTTTTTAAGACCCATTCATTCCTAGTTTCATCATCTCTCTTATCTCTGCTTTCCTTTACTTTTGAGTGATATTTCTCTTGGCTATAAGTCCTATTTTCTTGCTTCTTAGCCTATCTGGTAATTTTTTTTTTTTTTTTTGGCTGCACCATGCAGCATGCGGGATCTTAGTTCCCTAACCAGGGATCAAACTCATGCCCCCTGCATTGGGAGTGTGGCGTCTTAGCCACTCTGGACATTTATTTCTAATATAAGCAATTAAATTGAAATCCTCTCTAAATATTACTTTAGTTGCATCGCACCATTTTTTATGTTGCATTTTAATTATCTTTAGGTTTAAAGTATTTTCTAATTTCTTTTGTGATTATAATTGTCATTTAAATTCAAAATACTGTGTTGTTTAGTATCCTAGATTTCTTAGTTTATTGATTTCTAATTTATTTACACTGTAGTCAGAGAGCATATTCTGAAGGACATTCTTCAGCCTGGCTGTCCCCAACATAAGGTTGTAAGGCATTTTTCCATGTTAATTTCCAGAAGTCTTTTGATTAAGTTTTATATGTAGATGTACAGTATACCTAAAATTAATGCTGATGGCATGATATAAAATTCCTTTTTTAAACCATGTATTTCCTATTCACTAAGCACCATTTATTGAAAACACTTGCCCTTTTCAAATGATCTGAGTATCACTTTCACCATATTTCAAGGATCTAATATCTGTGATTCTGTTCCTGTATTCTCTATTTTATTCTGTTGGTCTGTTTATCTAGTCTTGTGACAAGAGCACACTATCTTAATTACTATAGCTTTATTTTAAGTTTTGATAATTCATAGAGTATACACTCAAAATGGTTCTTCTTTAAACTTGTATGTTTTACCCTTGAACCTATACATATTCATATACAATTCGGAATTAGTAAACTAAATTATATATTACATTGAATTTATAGATCATTTTAGGAAAAATCAACAACTTCAACTAGGTCTTATTTGATACATTTCAATAATTTTTTATAGTTTTATGTGAAGAGATATTGCATATCTTGCATGAGGTAATTTGTAGGCATTGATGTTTTCCTCATGTAAATGGTATAATTTTTTTAAATTTTGTTTTCTAATATTTTGTTGCTGATATATAAAAATATAGTTAATTTTTATATAACCTTGCATCCAGTGAAATGGATAATATAAAAAAACTTCAATTTTCAATTCCAGTACTTTCCCTTAGATTCTTTTAGAATTTTGTGTTCGCGATCATTTTATCTGTTTTATTCTTTATTTCCAATCCTTATAAATTTTACTTCTTTTGCTCAGCTTTGTTACTGGCTAGGACCTCCAGAATACTGTTGGATATGAGTCATGATATTGTACAACTTTGTCTCATTTCTCATCCCAGGGAGAATACTTTCAATATTTTACTACTAAGTATGATGTTTATATAAATATACGTGTTTTTTTGTAGACATCCATCATCAGATTAAAACGACTACTTATATTTTTATTTTGCAAATAATATTAAAAGTTATGAATGAGTATTGAAATCTATCAAAAGCTTTTTTATCTTTGTATTAGTTTTCTATTGCTGCCATAACAAATTGCCACAAATTTAGTAGCTTAAAACAAAACAAATTTATTATTTTACACTTTTGTAGGTCAGAAGCCTGGCATGAGTCTTTCAGGGTTAAAATCAGAGTGTCCACAGACCTGCCTTCATTACTAGAGGTTGTAGGGGAGAATCAGTTTCCTTGCTCATTCCAGGTATTGGCAGAATTCAGTTCCTTGTGGTTGTATAACTAAGGTCCCCATATATTTATTTGTTTATTTTTTGTTGGTTGTAAGCTGAGGGCTATTTCCAGCTTCCAGATGCTGCTGCATTTTTTGGCCTCCTTCCTCAGTCTTTAAAGCCAGTATGGGTGGAGGCAGGTGGGGGTGGGGGTTCAGTCTTTCTCACATTGCATCTCTCTGACCACAGCGGGGAGAGGTTCTTCACTCTTAAGGACTCATGTTATTAGAATGGACCCACCTGGTATTCCAGGTTGATCACCCCATCTCAAGGTCCTTAACCTAATCACATCTGCAAAGTTGTCTTGCCATGTAAAGTAACACATTCACAGGTTTTGAAGATTGGGTGTGGACAGCCTCAGGGGAGGGGAACATTAGTCTATCTGCCACAACATCTAATGAGATAATCATATAATTTTTCTTTTTTATGATGTTAATATGGTAAGGAGATTTGTTTATTTTTGAATGTTATACCAATCCTGAGTTCCTGGAATAAATTCAACTGCGTTATGATGTGTATCACCTTTGTTCTATGTGGTTAGACTTGGTATAATACTTTATATTCATGTTTCGTATTCATTGTCCAACATCTATGTTTATGAGAGGAATTGAACTATAACTTTTCTTTACTGTAATATTCGTATCAAGCTTTGGTATCAAGTTTATTTGGCCCTATAAAGTCTGTTTGGAAATTTTCCTTCTTTTCTATCTCTGGATGAATTTGCATAGGTTTGGTGTTCTTTCAAAAATGACTGGAAGAATTTGCCAGTGATGCCACCTAGGCCTGGTGTTTTCTTTGTGGCAAGTTGTTCAATTAAAAATTAAATTTATTTATTAAATGTACTTAGATTTTTATTTCTACTTAGATGTGTTTTTAATATGTTGTGTTTTTCCAGATTGTTGTCTTGCTCTTCTAAATTTCCAGATTTATTGGTATTAAGTTGTTTATGATATCTTAATTATTCTACATGTAATTTTCTTTCATACTATTGGTAATTTGTACCTTTTATATTTCTTTTTCATCAACTTTCCAAGGCTCTATCATTTAAAAAAAGTTTTTCTGGTAAAAACTATTGCACAACTTTATTTTCTTTAAATTAACAGCAGATCTAAGTAAAATCTCATCACACTTATGGGCTGGCAGGAATTAAAACTAATTATTTATTAGTGCTTTCCTGTCCCGAGCATTGTGCAAAGGTTCAGTATCTTAAATGGTGCCAGAGCAGAGTGAAGATCGTAGCTCTGGTCATTGATCATTGGATCTCACTGGATAATATGGAGAAAGCCATTATCCAGCTACCTTGGTCCTTTTAGACTTTGCTTCTCCACTGCTTCTAATCCATGCTTGGTGTTCAGGAACCTCTGAAAGTACTGGGGGCAAAGCATCCAACCTCTCTGGGTGTACCACACTGACACTCCTTGTCTTACCAGATTCTGTATCTCACTGGACCTTCTAAATCCTGACCTCTTTCCAATATAGAGAAAACTTTTCCTCTTCCCTTATGTTGCCCTAGAAGGTACTCCAGCTATCCCATCTGCTTCCAGGCCACATGGACATACCTCTTCAGTGAGTGTAGGCATTGACAAGAGTCAGGAAGAGCTATAGAATCCAAGCGGCTTCCACTCTGTGCCCTTTAAGATATTAAGGGTTTGGCCGCCTTCTTGGAACTACTGAAGTGTGCATAGAGCAAAACACGAACCCAAATTATTCTACTCCAGTGGCATAACAAAGGCCTTCTCATGGCTTCAGCAAGGCAGAGTTTTGGTGAGTATACTACAGATCATGGGTGTCCTTTTATCTGGGTAAACAGAGCACACAACATTCTCTTCTTGATTTCTTGACTGTACATAGACTAAAGAACTGTTTTTCTTTTTTCATCTAGCTGCTATAATCTCAGTACAAGAGAAAAAGGAAAACACTTCTTTATTAACTCTAAATAGCAATAATTATAATAGTTTATAATTTATACTTGTTGATAAATACCTCCCATAACATTAGTGAACATCGCTTCTCTGGGCTGGTTATTATTTTATCTTATTTTTTTATTGAAGTATAGTTGATGTGCAATATATAAGTTACAGGTACACAGTATAGTGATTCACAATTTTTTAAGGTTATACTCCATTTATAGTTATTATAAAATATTGGCTATAGAGTCTGTCATAAAGAGTGAAGTAAGTCAGAAAGAGAAAAACAAATACCGTATGCTAACACATATATATGGAATCTAAGAAAAAAAAATGGTTCTGAAGAACCTAGGGGCAGGATAAGAATAAAGACGCAGATGTAGAGAATGGACTTGAGGACACAGGGAGGGGGAAGGGTAAGCTGGGATGAAGTGAGAGAGTGGCATGGACATATATACACTACCAAATGTAACATAGATAGCTAGTAGGAAGCAGCCCCATAGCACAGGGAGATCAGCTCAGTGCTTTGTGTCCACCTAGAGGGGTGGGATACGAAGGGTGGGAGGGAGACGCAAGAGGACGGAGGTATGGAGATATATGTATATGTATAGCTGATTCACTTTGTTATAAAGCAGAAACTAACACACCATTGTAAAGCAGTTATACTCCAACAAAGATGTTAAAAAAATATTGGCTGTATTCCTTGTGTTGTACAATATATCCTTGTAGCTTATTCTGTACATAATAGTTTGTACCTCTTAAACCTCAAGTTCTATATTGCCCCTCCTCCCTTCCCTCTCCCCAATGGTAGCCACTAGTTTGTTCTCTATATCTGTTAGTCTCCTTCTTTTTTGTTATATTCACTAGTTTGTTGTATTTTTTTAGATTCCATGTATAAGTGATGTCATACATATTTGTCTTTCTCTGTCTGAATTATTTTACTTAGCATAATGCCCTCCCAAGTCCTTCCATGTTGCTGCAAGTGACAAAATTCCATTCTTTTTAATGGCTGAGCATTATTCCATTGTGTGTATATATATACCACATCTTCTTTATCCATTCATCTGTTGGTAGACACTTAGGTTGCTTCCATAGCTTGGTAATTGTAAATAATGCTGCTATGACTATTGGGTGCATGTATCTTTTCAGATTAATGTTTTTGTTTTGGGGGGATATATACCAAGGAGCAAGGCTCTATCATTTTTAAAGTCACTTTGAAAAACCAACTTTTGCCTTTGTTGAAATAGAAAACAATTCTTTCCTATCATATTGATTTTTTTCTATTATTTTTCTTATTACTTTGTACTACTTTCTTTGAGTTTTATTTGGCATTCTTTTCCTATCTTCTTGATATAGAAGGTGAGATTCTTTTCTAATATATGCATTTAAGGCAATAACTGTCTAAACATGGCTGTAGGGCTATCTCATAAATATAATATGTCATATTTGAATTCTCAGTCTTTATTTCTATTTTCCATTGTGATTTCCTTCTTGAACCATAGGTTATTTAGTAGAGTATTATTTCATTTCTAAACATTTTAGTATTTTTTACATTATAGTTTTGTTATTGACTTCTAGCTTTTTTAAAAAAAAATTTCTCTACTCTGATCAGAAACTATACTCTTTTATTTTACCAAATATCCCATTTACACTTAAAAATAATGTGTAGTCTGCAGTTGTTCAAGTCATTATTTTTTGTATATATCTACTAGATCAACTTTTAATTTATGCTTTTAAATCGTTTCTTTCCTACTGATTTTTTTGTTAGCTTGTTCTATTAATTTCTGAGGGCTGTGTGTTGAAGTCTCCCATTGTGATTATCTAAGTCTTCTTTTAATTTCACCAATTTTTGCTTTACACATTCGAGGTTATGCCAGACATTCAGAATGATCATCATTCTTGGTTGATTTGGCTATTTTATAATTATGAAATATTCCTCTTTTTGTGGTAATGTCTTAAAACCTCCTTTGTCTTATAATAGAACACTTCCATCAACTTTCTTTTGGCTGGTGTTCACATGGCGTATCCTTTTTCCATTCTCTTTTCTTTTGGTCTTTTTATGTTAAGTCATGAGCAATGTATGCAACATTGAATTGAGTTTTGTTCTTTTTCCAGTCTGACAGTTTTGATCTGTTTTGTCTGTTTCCATTTACTATAATTCATTAACTTTGAGGTTTTAATCTATCATCTTATTATTTGTTTTATATTTGTCCAAACTGCTTTATGTCCCTTTTTCTTTTCTTTCTTTCCTTTACCTGGATTAATCAACTATTTTTTAATTTCATATTACCTCTATTAAATTGTTAGTTGTACATTTTTTATTGGCCTTTTTGTGGTTATGCTAGTGATTACAACCTGCATACATCCTTTTACAATTTCCTGGAAATGCGAGAAACTTAGAACACTTCAGTTCCACTTATATCCCCTCCTGACTCATGTGCAACTGTCATACATTTTATTTCTCTGGATATTTTAAACTCTAAAATACCTTATTATTGTTTCTTATCATCAGCATTCATTTGGAACTACGTTCACACAGTTATATGTTTGTATTTAGTCCAACTCTTCTCATTCTTCTTGGAGGGAGAATCAGTCTACAATAAACTATTCTATAATTAAAGAAGCTGAAATCCCTAGCAGTCCCTTTCATTATCCAATCTTGAACTTTCCTATGGAAAACAAGAATAATTCTGTCCGAATTACCTTGCAGTAAACAAAAACCACTCAAAATACTTTAGGCAGAAAGGGATTTAATACAGTAATTAAAATATGCATTTTTAGAACAGGTAGAATAAGGGGGCTCAGGCCTGGCCTTCAAATAAGAATGAGAAGACCATTTCTAGATTGGTCCATCAGCAGAGCTCTTACCTCTATCACAACCAGAAAACTGAAAATCATGCTGCTGCTATTGTAACTTATAAGTGTAAGAACAGTGCCCTAAATGAGGTTGTATTATCAGGGAACCACTACTGCTCACACCACAACTGCATCTTGACAATCATGCAGCTAGTGACAGATGCAGAAAAGTCCAACATCTCCTCACATACACTTGTCAGCAGCAATAGCCAAATCACCAGCCTTACTTCATTCTAAATGGCAGAAAGTAGTTAACCTGATTGCTAGAACCCTGTCTATAAGAGCATGGGGCACATGTAGGTTTTGGTATTCTAGCATCTGCAGTGTGCAATAGCAGGATGAGGTTGAAATAAATGCTGTGCCAATTTATCATATTCAAATTGATTAAATTCTAATATGTAAGCAAGTTGTTCTCCAAATATGAGTCATTATGATTTAGTTCTTCTCAATGCTCTGTACAACTCAGCATTTCAGAAGAAGCCATTTGATAATGTGACATTGCTACAGAGAATTAATGAACCTCCTCTTGTGCAAAATAGCACATTTTTCCTGTTCTACCTAAATGATACTCTCTCACTGATCAAGGTTATTTTGGCTGCACCTCCAGCTTTGCAGGGCAATGTTCTAGTCAACATAAAATGAGAATATTTATTCTTGTGAAGTGACAGTGCTATGAAGATGTATGTGATGAATATTATAGCACAAGATACCATAAACTCTAGCTGCCGAGAGAAGCCAGGTTGCCACTCCAGGTCTTGTCAGGTGCCTAGAGGCCAACTAATAATCCTAATCAGCAGCACCTCGGAGCTGTTCTTACTGTTGAAAAGGAAGTCAGAAATCTGAGTACAGTTGTGCTGGAAAAGGCACAGGGTTGAACTGCTCCTGACACACAAGTCAGTTTACCTCAAGGACGATGGGGATAATTCAGAGGTTTTGTATTTTTCCATCAACAAGCAACAGTAGTTTTGTGCTGCATTTAAGCGGCCCTGAGTTATGATGATTGCTACTGAGCATGCTCAGACCTTGGATATTGTGAAATTTCAACCCATCTCCAATTCTGCAGAAAAAGACTCCAGCACTGCAGCAGCTGCCTATTCATTTTACTTATACAAAAGTAATATTGGCAATACTTGAGAGTAAAAGAAATGATAAATAAAAGTACAATTTTTCTAACGCATGATAGAGTATTTATACTCTCTTCCTGGCTTCTCAGATTCTCATCCTTGCAAGCCCACCTAACCATACACACACACTCCGCACTCAAAACACCAACACATATTTAAATGATGACCTCATACTGAAAGTAGCCAATATAATTAAGAAAAGCATTTCCGATTTGAGTGCCATTTTTCAAAAATCATTATATTTGACAAGGTCACAAGACAAGGTCTTCAAATATCTAGAGGCCAAATAATTTTGCAGTGATTGCTGTGGCACTCTGAATAAGTCTTTGTGTTTTTAATTAATAGGACTGAAAAATGCAGAGATAAATGTAGTTTGACATAAATTGAAGAGACTCAGAAGCCTCCTAGTCACATATGCTGCCCCCAACCAGTCTATTGCCATTTTATTGTGAAATTACTAGGGAAAAAGGGAAAAAACAACTGGTTAACTATGCTATAACCTAAAATAT
The DNA here is from genome assembly GCF_009873245.2 of Balaenoptera musculus. Classification (NCBI taxonomy): domain Eukaryota; kingdom Metazoa; phylum Chordata; class Mammalia; order Artiodactyla; family Balaenopteridae; genus Balaenoptera; species Balaenoptera musculus. Next base: position 85,878,072 of record NC_045791.1, on the reverse strand, counting down.
ATCGTACATTTAAAGATATTTCTCAAATTACAGCAGTGAGGTATAAAACAAGACTAGTCCCTTGAATAGTGAATCAAAATATTTGAATGTCATTTGTTTTAATTTAGCTCTTTTCACATGAAGAATCCAGAACACCTGCCAAATTAAAAACTCAAGGAATTCATTTTTATTTTAAATAAAATAGAAATATACTCATTTTACCATGGAATAATTTTTATTATTTAGATCAAACTAAAATTCACGCCAACATTTGAAATCTTGACTAAGCTGCATTTAAAAATTTATTGTATGCTTTATATCATTATTTATTACACAGTTCTTTAAACTTTATCCTTAAAGAAAGGTATTCATAGAAAGTCAAAATAATATTTCTGATATTGCTCTAAATTGAGCTAATGAAATAGGTGAATGATGCCTTTTAATGATCAGTTTCATTGAAATATGCTTTTTTAAGGTGAAGCTGGTTGATTCCATGAATGAGGAGAAATTTGAAAATTAATCTCCAAAACAAGGCCACAAAGAGGGAGGAATGCATTACATGCAACAGCAGCTTCTGTTAATAGCTTGATCTGATAAAGATCAGTTACTAAAGTTTATCTTAATTGACATGTAATTTAATCCAAGTTTGTCATGTTAAGAAACAAAGTGAATATTGTATCTGCTACTTAAGAATAAAGATTGAGGAAAAAAGGAAACATCATCATTATGATAATGAATTAAATGTGGTTATTTTTGCAAGGAATGCTTTTTGCTTGTGAAGATCTTAAAGACAGAAGGGCTTGCACTTTTCATGAGGCATTTCGAGCACCAAATTTAACAAAGAATACCATGGCAGTTCCTAAAGATGGAAATAAACCAGCTACAATACTACTTTCAGTGTAAGAATATACGTAACAATGGTGTTTGGGGAAAAACTGTGAAAGTTTGCTATTGTTAAAGTATAAATTAGATATCATTCTCAATAAATTTCTTTCCCTTTAAACATAGTGATATATTTACTAAGTATAATTTTCTTTTTTTATCAATTGAATTTCCATGTATTCCTTTAAAATTTCGTTTATTTTTTATGATTCCTTCTGAGAAGTACAGGGTACTCTACTGGAGCACCCACTCCCTTGTATGTAAGCATGTACACATTCTTCTCACATTTACCAAGTAATAGAGTCATATTAAGCAAAGAGCAATTCTTTCTTATGTTGAAACAAGTTGGTGAGAATTTATTTGTGTGTAGAAGATGATACCATCAAAAATATTCTCAAACTGTACCAAGTAAAGTTTCATCATTTTTTCAAAAACATTTTGAGCTATGTAAAGGCCTAAAGCTTATTATTTGAATAATAAGAGAGAAGAATGGTTAAAATTTGCTCCATTAAAAATTGAGTTTTATCAACCAATTTAATTAAAAAATTGAGAAAATATAAACGATGTCAAATAGTTTGTACATATATATAAATCCCAACCGTTCCCCAAATTTGTATTTCTTTAGATCTTGCTCTAAAAGTACCCCCACTTTACCACTGATAATGAGTAGTGAGTAGTTAATATTAATGCTTTGTTCAATGGAATTCGTAAGCAAGTAGTATATACAAGGCATTGTGCTGGGTGCCATGTAATAAGTAAAGATAAACCAAATGAACAGTTAGGTTTTTATAGAAAAATGCATTTCTTTGTACTATGTGCTTTGCTCATACCTTCTGTTAACTATAGTGACGGTAATCCTAGTGACTGGATGTTGCTTTATAAATGCAACATCAGCAGTCACCTGGTGGCTGACAATGCAGAATGTATTAAACAATAAGTATAAATAAATTGATTCTGTAAATCTGGTCCTGCGAATCAGAAAGTAAGTTACTCGGGACTTAAAGTAATTTTCTTATAGGCAAGTTAACACCAAGGTTGTTTTTCTAGTTACTGATGCTCAGTGACACCAGCAAAGTCACTCTGTATTCTCTGCTGGATAATTATCCTCCACTGCCCTTTACTGAAAATGCATTTATTGTTCTCTGGTATATCTTCCTTTACACAGACAGTTCTCCACCCATGGCATTCTTAAATCTATTGCTATTTTTTTCCAACATTTCTTTGTTACCAGGCATTCAAAAACCAAATGTTTGTCTTATTTCCCCATATGCTGCTTTAGGATGTGATTGTCTTTATATCTCTCTCAAAACCATTTTCTCTGTTATGAATATTTCTCCTAGCTAGGTCATCCACAGCATGATTTGGTGTCTCCTTGGCAACCACATGGTCTTAACATTTCTCAGTATCCTATTTTACTCCCACTCATCACATTTCACATTTTCTTTCTAATCATTTCTAATCATTAATCCTTGAAATGTCTTCACCTAGTCCTTATCGTTGCTTTTATATCCTCCATTTTAATTGTCCACATTCTCATGCATATTCTACATCCCAGTCTTTTAACGGCATTGATTAATTAATTAATTAACTGATGTTTAAAGTGAGACAGAGATCAGGTCATTTAAGCTATAGATAGATAAATCTCTCCTACAATTCCCTTTGCTGCGTTATTAGGCTTTACAATTTCCAGTTGAAGTGGAAGTTTGGTAAATGAGGGTGATGCCTGATGTTCCTATATCAAGGTTATATAACCTGTTTTGATCCGAGATACAAATCTGAAATTTAAACAGGCAGCCAGTTTTTATGAGTCTGCTCTACCCTGGAATTGAGCTGCTGTCTCTAACCAAAAGTTAGATAGTAGAGTGTTTTAAATAACAGGCTTTGAAATCACAGAAAATTGCTAAGTTTGAATCCTGGTTCTGCCTCTTACCAGATGTGTGATGTTGGACAAGATACACAAACTCTCTTAACTAAAGTAGGAAAATAATATTCTCCTCACTGAGTGGTTGGAAAGATTCATTGAAATAATGTTATATATAGCAAGTAGTTAGAGCTTAATAGGTAGTAGCCTTTAATGAACAAGGCTTCCTAGCCACATAGGATAATTTGAGGCCTCTATTTTGAGTATATTTAGTCCACATCCACCTACAGTTGATTTTCTAACTCGATATTAGAGCACCTTATAGAAAACCAAGGTAGTATTTTTACCCATTTTCTTCTCCTGCTTCATTGGTTCAATAAACCCTAAAATGTATATGCTTTTCATTACCTTTCATTTAGCTCTAGAAACTAGCTTTACTAAGTACTTTATATTTCAGTATCTTTTACCTGAAGAGAGGAAAAAAACTGTATACAGCATCTGAAAGTAAGCTTATAGAAATACATCTTTTGTTGCAGTGGTTTTTCATTAGTTTATTTTTAGTTTCTCTTGTGTTAAAAATTTTGCAATTTTCACACAGACCTAGAAGAAAGAGAATCATGCATTATGTTACCTATGTTTGCATAGGTGATTTCATGTACTGTTATGCTTTCTGCAGTCATGAGTTTTCTACAGTATAACTCTTACCTTCACTGGGCATTGGAACTTTCCCTGGTAACATTACTTCACAGTTATGGGGTAGATACATCATCACATGGAGGAGTGTGTGTGAATGGAGAGGACATATCCCCAGTCCCCTGACTCTTGTCTGGCTACTGACTGCCCACACTTCTTCACTAACTCTCCAACTCTTCTCTTTCTTCTCTTGCTGAGCTTACACATAGCTGAAATAATATTAGATTTAATTTTATTTTAGATTTATATCATTATCTTCAGAAACTGATTGATCTATTGTTTTGAAGTATCAGTCCTCTAAAAGAATATGTCATAATCTGTGTTATTTTTTTTTTCCAGTTACAAGTGAATATGTAACTTTGTGCTCTGTGTGTAGACTTAACAGGATTTCAGCACACCCATTCCTTTGGTATTAACGTGTTTTATATTTCTGTTTTCTTCTCTCTTCATTGGATAATGCCTGTCAATGTTTTCTTGAAAGAACTGGTGCCAGGGTTAATTTTTTCAGGCTGCTTTCCCAAACCTGGAATGTTCTGAAACGCTTAGCCTTTAACCTATTATGCATGACTTTTGTAAGTCTTATTCCAATCACCTACATGCATTCTACATTGTTTGTCTTAACTGAAATTGCATCACTTAAGTGGATAATGTTGTGACTTTAATTTTTTCTGCCCTTATTCTACTTTCAATATGGAGCTAAAAAAAGATGTTTTTTAACATCTTTACTGGAGTATAATTGCTTTACAATGTTGTATTAGTTTCTGCTGTATAACAAAGTGAATCAGTTATATGTATACATATGTCCCCATATCCCTTCCCTCTTGCACCTTCCTCCCACCCTCCCTATCCCACAGCTCTAGGTGGTCACAGACCACCGAGCTGATCTCCCTGTGCTATGCAGCTGCTTCCCACTAGCTATCTATTTTACATTTGGTAGTGTATATATGTCAATGCTACTCTTTCACTTCATCCCGTCCCAGCTTACACTTCCCCCTCCCCTTGTCCTCAAGTCCATTCTCTATGTCTGCGTCTTTATTCCTGTCCTGCTCCTAGGTTCATCAGAACCATTTTTTTTTTTTTTTTTAGATTCCATATATATGTGTTAGCATACTGTATTTGTTTTTCTCTTTCTGACTTACTTCACTCTGTATGACAGACTCTGGGTCCATCCACCTCACTACAAATAACTCAATTTCGTTTCTTTTTATGGCTGAGTAATATTCCATTGTATATATGTGCCACATCTTCTTTATCCATTCATCTGTCGATGGACACTTAGGTTGCTTCCATGTCCTGGCTATTGTAAATAGTGCTGCAATGAACATTGTGGTACATGACTCTTTTTGAATTATGGTTTTCTCAGGATATATGCCCAGTAGTGGGATTGCTGGGTCATATGGTAGTTCTATTTTTAGTTTTTTAAGGAACCTCCATACTGTTCTCCAGAGTGGCTGTATCACTTTACATTCCCACCAACAGTGCAAGAGGGTTCCCTTTTCCCCACACCCTCTCCAGCATTTTTTCTCTGTAGATCTTTTTATAATGGCCATTCTGACTGGTGTGAGGTGATACCTTATTGTAGTTTTGATTTGCATTTCTCTAATGATTAGTGATGTTGAGCATTCTTTCATGTATTTGGTGGCAATCTGTATATCTTCTTTGGAGAAATGTCTATTTAGGTCTTTTGCCCATTTCTGGATTGGGTTGTTTGTTTTCTGATATTGAGCTGCATGAGCTGCTTGTATATTTGGAGATTAATCCTTTGTCAGTTGCTTCATTTGCAAAGTTTTTCTCCCATTCTGAGGGTTGTCTTTTGGTCTTGTTTATGGTTTCCTTTGCTGTGCAAAAGCTTTTAAGTTTCATTAGGTCCCATTTGTTTATTTTTGTTTTTGTGTCCATTTCTCTAGGAGGTGGGTCAAAAAGGATCTTGCTGTGATTTATGTCATAGAGTGTTCTGCCTATGTTTTCCTCTAAGACTTTTATAGTGTCTGGCCTTACATTTAGGTCTTTAATCCATTTTGAGTTTATTTTTGCGTATAGTATTAGGGAGTGTTCTAATTTCATTCTTTTACATGTAGCTGTCCAGTTTTCCCAGCACCACTTATTAAAGAGGATGTCTTTGCTCCATTGTATATTCTTGACTCCTTTATCAAAGATAAGGTGACAATATGTGTGTTGATTTATCTCTGGGCTTTTTGCCTCCTTTATCAAACATAAGGTGCGTGGGTTTATCTCTGGGCTTTCTATCTGGTTCCATTGATCTCTATTTCTGTTTTTGTGCCAGTATCATACTGTCTTTATTAGTGTAGCTTTGTAGTATAGTCTGAAGTCCGGGAGCCTGATTCCTCCAGCTCCGTTTTTCTTTCTCAAGATTGCTTTGGCTATTTGGGGTCTTTTGTGTTTCCATATAAATTGTAAAATTTTTCTTTTCTACTTCTGTGAAAAATGCCACTGGTAGCTTGATAGGGATTGCATTGAGTCTGTAGATTGCTTTGGGTAGTGTAGTCATTTTCACAATGTTGATTCTTCCAATATAAGAACATGGCATATCTCTCCATCTGTTTGTACCAAATTAAATTTCTTTCATCAGTGTCTTATAGTTTTCTGCATACAGTTCTTTTGTCTCCTTAGGATGGTATATTCCTAGGTATTTTATTCTTTTTCTTGCAATGGTAAATGGGAGTGTTTCCTTAATTTCTCTTTCAGATTTTTCATCACTAGTGTATAGAAATACAAGAGATTTGTGTGCATTAATTTTGTATCCTGCTACTTTACCAGGTTCATTGATTAGCTCTAGTAGTTTTCTCTTAGCTTTTGCCTGTCTCTAAAGGTTTTAATTTCTCTGTCGAATCTGAATGAGATCCTTGCTGGGTAGAGTCATCTTGGTTGTAGGTTTTTCCCTTTCATCACTTTAAATATGACCTGCCATTCCCTTCTGGATTGCAGAGTTTCTGCTGAAAGATCAGCTGTTAACCTTATGGGGTTTCACTTGTATGTTATTTGTTGCTTTTCCCATGCTGCTTTTATATTTTTTTCTTTGAATTTAATTTTTGATAGTTTGATTAATATGTGTCTTGGCGTGTTTCTCCTTGGATTTATCCTGTATGGCACTCTCTGTGCTTCCTGGACTTGACTGACTAGTTCCTTTCCCATTAGGGAAAGTTTTCAACTATAATCTCTTCAAATATTTTCTCAGTCCCTTTCTTTTTCTCTTCTTCTTCCGGGACCCCTACAGTTTGAATGTTGGTGCGTTTAGTGTTGTCCCAGAGGTCTCTGAGACTCTCCTCAATTCTTTTCATTCTTTTTTCTTTTTTCTGCTCTGCAACAGTTATTTCCACTATTTTATCTTCCAGGTTACTTATCCGTTCTTCTGCCTCAGTTATTCTGCTATTGATTCCTTCTAGAGAATTTTTAATTTCATTTATTGTGTTGTTTATCATTGTTTGTTTGCTCTTTTGTTCTTTTAGGTGCTTGTTAAACATTTGTAGTATTTTCTCCATTTTCCAAGATTTTGGATCATCTTTACTATCATTACTCTGATTTTTTTTCAGGTAGACTGCCGATTTTCTCTTCATTTTTTTGGTCTGGTGGGTTTTTACCTTGCTCCTTCATCTGCTGCACATTTCTGTTTTCTCATTTTGTTTAACTTACTATGTTTGGGGTCTCCTTTTCGCAGGCTGTGGGTTCGTAGTTTCCAATATTTTTGGTGTCTGCCCCTTATGGGTGAGTTTGGTTCAGTGGCTTGTGTAGGCTTCCTGGTGAGGGAACTGGTGCCTGTGTTCTGGTGGATGGGCCTGTATCTTGTCCTTCTGGTGGGCAGGGCCACATCCAGTGATGTGTTTTGGGATGTCTGTGAACTTAGTATGACTTTAGGCAGCCTCTCTGCTAATGGGTGGGGTTGTGTTCCTGTCTTGCTAGTTGTTTGGCATGGGGCTTCCAGCACTGGAGCTTGCTGGCCATTGGGTGGAGCTGGGTCTTAGTGTTGAGATGCAGATCTCTGGGAGAGCTCTCGCCGATATATATTACGTGGGGCCAGGAGGTTTCTGGTGGTTCAGTGTCCTGTTCTCGGCCCTCCCACCTCGGAGGCTCCGGCCCAATACCTGGCCAGTGCACCAAGACCCTGCCAGCCACATGGCTCAGAAGAAAAGGAAGAAAGATTAAAAAAAAAAAAAAAGAAACTGACAGACATAACCCTAGGACAAATGGTGAAAGGAAACCTGTACAGACAAAATCACACAAAGGTGCATACACATACAGACTCGGAAAAAGAGAAAAAGGAAGAAAAAAATATATATATATATATTAAAAAAAGAAAGCAACAAGGAAGAGAGCATCCAAACCACTAAAGAAATCCATCAGTGATAATAAGCTTTAAATACTAAACTAAGATAAACATAAAACCAGAAACAAATTGGATGCAGAAAGCAAGTCTACAGGTGCTCCCAAAGTCCACCACCTCAAATTCGGGAACATTTGCTGTCTGTTCAGGTATTTTTCAGATGCAGGGTACATCAAGTTGATTGTGGGGATTTAATCTGCTGCGCTTGAGGCTGCACGGAGAAATTTCCCTTTCTCTTCTTTGTTTGCACAGCTCCTGGCATTCAGCTTTGGTTTTGGCCCTGCCTCTGTGTGTGGGCTGCCCTCAGTAGTCTGTTCCCCACCCAGACAGGAGGGGGTTAAAGCAGCAGCTGATTAGGACTCTCTTGCTAACTCAGGCCGGGGGGCAGGGGGTGTACGGTAGTCATAATTGGAATGTGGAGTGAGCCTGAGGTGGCAGAGGCTGGCTTGACGTTGCAACAGCCTGAAACGTGCCATGTGTTCTCCCAGGGAAGTTGTCCCTAGACCACAGGACCCTGCAGTAGTGGGCTGCACAGGCTCCCTGAGGGAGTGTGGACAGTGACCTGTGCTTGCACACAGGCTTCTTTGTGGCAACGTCCACAGCTTTAGCGGTTCATGTCTGTCTCTGGCATCCGAGCTGATAGCCACAGCTCGAACCCATCTCTGGAGCTTCCTTAGGCAGTGCTCTGCCTTCTGTGGGCACACTGGGAAGGAATCCCCTCTCCTCACGTACCCAGAAACAAAGGTGTCTTCCCTCTCCGGCAGGTCCAGACTTTTTTGCACACTCTCTCCTGGCTAGCTGTAGCACACTAGCCCCCTTCAGGCTGTCTTCACGCAGCCAATACCAGTCCTCTCCCTGGGGTCTGACCTCCGAAGCTGAGCCTCAGCTCCCAGCACCCACCCACCCTGGCAAGTGAGCAGACAAGCCTCTCAGGCTGGTGAGTGCTGGTCAGCACTGATCCTTTGTGCAGGGATCTCTCCACTTTGCCCTCTGCACCCCTGTTGCTGCGCTCTCCTTCATGGCTCTGCAGCTTTGCCCCCGCCTACCCGCCATCCCAACCAGTGAAAGGGCTTCCTAGTGTGTGGAAACTTTTCCTCCTTCACAGCTGCCTCCCAGAGGTGAGGTTCCCATCCCTATTCTTTTGTCTCTGTTTTTTCTTTTTTCTTTTGCCCTACCCAGGTACGCAGGTGCGCAGTTTCTTGCCTTTTGGGAAGTCTGAGGTCTTCTGCCAGCATTCAGTAGGTGTTCTGTAGGAGTTGTTCCACATGTAGATGTATTTTTGATGTATTTATGGGGAAGAAGGTGATCTCCATGTCTTATTCCTCCGCCATCTTGAAGGTCTCTGGAGTTAAAATTTTATCCGGCATATATCTTTCTACAACTGAGGGACCTTTTTTTTTTTTGTCTTTTTTGTTCTTTCCTGAACCAAATATAAATGACTAAAAACTCTACACATGTACATGCCTTTTGACCAGCAATTCCATCTACACATAGGAGTACATACAAAATAAAAATGATAAATATTTTGCAATAAGAGTGTTCATTGTAGCTTTGGTAATAATGACAAAATGTGGAAGGAACCTAAGTGACAATGCAGGTGGACTGATTAAATTCGAGTATAACAATATAATGAGATAATATGTAGCCATTAAAATGATAAAAATAATGAGCATTAGTATATACTAAGCACAGTGCTAAGTATTGTATGCATAATCCCATTAGTTTGTACATCAGTCCTATCAGGCAGGTACTTTGATTATCTCACTATATTTATAAGGCAGTTAAATCTTAGAGAAGTTGAGTAAGCAAGAGTATACAAGTAGTAAGTAGCAGAATTTAATTCCAGAATTTCTGACTTCAGAGCTCAGGGTCTTGACCTGTAGTCTGTCTTGAATTTGTAATAGAGGGAAAAATATTCATGATATATAAGATTTATTTCATGCAATAAAAAGGGTCTTTATTTTTATTTTAATTATTTATATTTTCTATGCCCACATATTACATAAATTACTGTATAATAAAATAGTACACACTGAATTAAAAGTATGAAAAAAATACACAAAATATTGTTTAATAGAAATTTATATGTAAATATAAAATACTTAGCCTAACTATTTTCTTTAAAGTCATGATGTTTTAAAATTGTTTTCAAAACAGATATTCTTTTTAATATGGTCAAAGGGCTCAGTGCCATGAATGTAGCTTTCCATTCCCATTTCTGTTCAACACTATAAATATTTATCATTCTTATTGACTATGTCCCCCATTTTATAACAATCAGTTAGACACCTCTTTGGACATGCATCAAGTACACTTTCTGCTTTAAAGCAAACAAAGTAAAATGTATCCTCCAGTGTTATTTTCTCTTGACCATAACTGGACTCAGTAACCACTCTTTCTTTTCAAAGTTCACTATAATTATCCTTCAGGTACATTTTATAGGTACACCCTAACCAATTAAGTGATGATGATATTTTTATTGAGCATTCCTATATGTATTTGTTTAATTGAGATCTTTCTTACAAAAGTGAATAGAAATAACCTAGGACTGATATAGAGGACCTTCAAGATGGCAGAGGAGTAAGGCGTGGAGATCACCTTCCTCCCCACAAATACATCAACAGTATATCTACATGTGGAACAACTCCTACTGAACGCTGGCAGAAGACCTCAGACTTCCCAAAAGGCAAGGAACTCCCCACGTACCTGGGAAGGGCAAAAGAAAAAAGCAAAAACAGAGACAAAAGAATAAGGATGGGACCTGCACTTCTGCGAGGGAGCTGTGGAGGAGGAAAAGTTTCCACACTCTAGGAAGCCCTTTTGCTGGTGGAAACTGGGGATGGGTGGGGGGGAAGCTTCAGAGCCACCGAGGAGAACGCAGCAACAGGAGTGCAGAGAGCAAAGCAGAGAGATTCCTGCACAGACGATCGGTGCCGACCAGCACTCACCAGCCTGAGAGGCTTGTCTACTCACCTGCCGGGGCAAGTGGGGGCTGGGAGCTGAGGCTCGGGCTTCGGAGGTCAGATCCCAGGGAGAGGACTGGGGTTGGCTGTGTGAACATAGCCTGAAGGGGACTAGTACGCCACAGCTAGCCGGGAAGAAGTCTGAAACTGCCTAAGGGTCAAGAGACCATTGTTTTGGGGTGCTTGAGGAGAGGAGATTCAGAACACCACATAAACGAGCTTCAGAGACAGGCGCGAGCCGCTGAGATCAGCGCGGACACCAGAGAAGGGCATGAAATGCTAAGGCTGCTGCTGCAGCCACCAAGGATCCTGTGTGAAAGCACAGGTCAGTATCCACACCTCCCCTCCTGGGTGCCTGTGGCAGCCCGCCACTGCCAGGGTCCCGTGATCCAGGGACAGGTTCCCTAGGAGAACACACGGCATGCCTCAGGCTTTTGCAACGTCATGCTGGCCTCTGCTGCTGCAGGCTTGGCCCGTATTCCATACCCCTCCCTCCCCCCGACCTGAGTGAGCCAGAGCCCCCTAATCAGCCGCTCCTTTAATCCCCTCCTGTCTGGATGAAGAACAGATGCCAGAGGGCAACCTACATGCAAAGGCGAGGCCAAATCCAAAGCTGAACCCCAGGAGCTGTGCAAACAAACAAGAGAAAGGGAAATTTCTCTCTGCAACCTCAGGAGCAGCAGATTAAATCCCCACAATCAACTTGAGATACCCTGCATCTGTGCAATACCTGAATAGACAACAAATCATCCCAAAATTGAGGGGGTGGACTTTGGGAATAACTGTAGACTTGGGGTTTACTGTATGTGACTGACTAGTTTCTGATTTTTATGTTCATTTTAGTATGGTTTTTAGCGCTTGTTATTATTGGTGGATCTGTTTACTGGTTTGATTGCTCACTTTTTTATTTTTTTTAAATTACTTTTTAATTTTAATAATTTTTTTATTTTTTATTTTAATAAGTTTATTTATTTTATTTTTTTTCTTTCATTTTTTTTCTCCCTTGTCTTCTGAGCCGTGCAGATGACAGGGTCTTGGTGCTCCAGCTGGGTGTCAGGCCTGAGGCTCTGAAGTGGGACAGCCGAGTTCAGGACATTGGATCACCAGAGACCTCCTGTCCCCACATAATATCAATCAGTGAGAGCTCTCGGAGAGATCTCCTTCTCAACGCTAAGACCCAGATCCACTCAACGACCAGTAAGCTACAGTGCTGGACACCCCATGCCAAACAACTAGCAAGACAGGAACACAACACCACCCATTAGCAGAGAGGCTGCCTAAAGTCATACTAAGTTCACAGACACCCCAAAACACACCACCGGATGCAGTCCTGCCCACCAGAAAGACAAGATCCAGCCTCATCCACCAGAACACAGGCACTAGTCCTCTCCACCAGGAAGCCTTCACAACCCACTGAATCAACCTTACCCACTGGGAGCAGACACCGAAAACAATGGGAACCATGAAGCTGCAGCCTGTGAAAAGGAGACCCCAAACACAGTAAGTTAAGTAAAATGAGAAGACAGAGAAACACACAGCAGATGAAGGAGCAAGGTAAAAACCCACCAGGCCAAACAAATGAAGAGGAAATAGGCAGTCTACCTGAAAAAGAATTCAGAGTAATGATAGTAAAGATGATCCAAAATCTTGGAAATAGAATGGAGAAAATACAAGAAACGTTTAACAAGGACATAGAAGAACTAAAGAGCAAACAAACAATGATGAACAACACAATAAATTTTATCAAAAATTCTCTAGAAGGAATCAATAGCAGAATAACTGAAGCAGAAGAATGGATGAGAGAGCTGGAAGATAAAATAGTAGAAATAACTACCACAGAGCAGAAAAAAGAATGAAAAGAACTGAGGACAGTCTCAGAGACCTCTGGGACAACATTAAACACACCAACATTTGAATGATAGGGTTCCCAGAAGAAGAAGAGGAAAAGAAAGGGACTGAGAAAATATTTGAAGAGATTATAGTTGAAAACTTCCCTAACATGGGGAAGGAAATAGTCAGTCAAGTCGAGGAAGCACAGAGAGTGCCATACAGGATAAATCCAAGGAGAAACACACCAAGACACATATTAATCAAACTATCAAAAATTAAATTCAAAGAAAAAATATTAAAAGCAGCAAGGGAATAACAACAAATCACATACAAGGGATTCCCCATAAGGTTAAGAGCTGATCTTTCAGCAGAAACTCTACAAGCCAGAAGGGAGTGGCAGGTCATACTTAAAGTGATGAAAGGGAAAAACCTACAACCAAGATGACTCTACCCAGCAAGGATCTCATTCAGATTTGACAGAGAAATTAAAACCTTTACAGACAAGCAAAAGTTAAGAGAATTCAGCAACACCAAACCAACTTTACAACAAATGCTAAAGGAACTTCTCTATGCAGAAAGCACAAGAGAAGGAAAAGACCTTCAATAACAAACCCAAAACAGTTAAAAAAATGGTAATAGGAACTTACATAATGATAACATCCTTAAATGTAAATGGATTAAATGCTCCAACCAAAACATGTAGATTGGCTGAATGGATACAAAGACAAGATCCATATATATGCTGTCAACAAGAGACCCACTTCAGACCTAGGGACACATACAGACTGAAACTGAGATGAAGGAAAAAGATACTCCATGCAAATGGAAATCAAAAGAAAGCTGGAGTAACAATTCTCATATCAGACAAAATAGACTTTAAAATAAAGATTTTTACAAGAGACAAAGAAGGACACTACATAATGATCAAGAGATCAATCCAAGAAAAAGTATAACAATTGTAAATATTTATGCACCCAACATAGGAGCACCTCAATATATAAGGTAAATGCTAACAGCCTTAAAATGGGAAATCAACAGTAACACAATAATAGTAGGGGACTTTAATACCCCACTTTCACCAATGGACAGATCATCCAAAATGAAAATAAACAAGGAAACACAAGCTTTAAATTATACATTAAACAAGATGGACTTGATATTTATAGGACATTCCAACCAAAAACAACAGAATACACTTTCTTCTCAAATGCAGATGGAACATTCTCCAGGATAGATTGTATCTTGGGTCACAAATCAAGCCTTGGTAAATTTAAGAAAATTGAAATTGTATCAAGTATCTTTTCCAATCAAACACTATGAGACTAGATATCAATTACCAGAAAAAACCTGTAAAAAATACAAACACATGGATGCTAAACAATACGCTACTAAATAACCAAGAGACCACTGAAGAAATCAAAGAGGAAATCAAAAAATACCTAGAAACAAATGACAATGAAAACAGGACGACCCAAAACCTATGGGATGCAGCAAAAGCAGTTCTAAGAGGGAAGTTTATAGCAATACAATCCTACCTCAAGAAACAAGAAAAATCTCAAATAAACAACCTAACCTTACACCTAAAACAATTAGAGAAAGAAGAACAAAAAAACCCCAATGTTAGCAGAAGGAAAGAAATCATAAAGATCAGATCAAAGATAAATGGAAAAGAAATGAAGGAAACAATAGCAAAGATCAATAAAACTGAAAGCTGGTTCTTTGAGAAGATAAACAAAATTGTTAAACCATTAGCCAGACTCAGCAAGAAAAAAAGGGAAAATACTCAAATCCACCGAATTAGAAATGAAAAAGTAGAAGTAACAACTGACAGTGCAGAAATACAAAGGCGCACGAGAGACTACTACAAGCAACTATATGCCAATAAAATGGACAACGTGGAAGAAATGGACACATTCTTAGAAAAGCACAACCTTCTGAGACTGAACCAGGAAGAAATACAAAATATAAACAGACCAATCACAAGCACTGAAAATGAAACAGTGATTAAAAATTTTCCAACAAACAAAAACCCAGGACCAGATGGCTTCTCAGGAGAATTCTGTCAAACATTTAGAGAAGAGCTAACACCTATCCTTCTCAAACTCTTCCAAAATATAGCAGAAGCAGGAACACTCCCAAACTCATTCTACCCTGATGCCAAAACCAGAAAAAAATGTCACAAAAAAAGAAAACTACAGGCCAATATCACTGATGAGCATAAATGCAAAAATCCTCAAAAAAATACTAGCAAACAGAATCCAACAGCACATAAAAGGATTATATACCATAATCAAGTGGGGTTTATCCCAGGAATGCAAGGATTCTTCAATATACACAAATCAATCAGTGTGATGCACCATATTAACAAACTGAAGGATAAAAACCATATGATCATCTCAATAGATGCAGAAAAAGCTTTCAACAAAATTCAACACCGATATATTATAAAAACCTTCCAGAAAGTAGGAATAGAGGGAACTTACCTCAGCATAATAAAGGCCATATATGACAAGGCAACAGTCAACATCTTTCTCAGTGGTGAAAAACTGAAACTATTTCCACTAAGATCAGGAGCAAGACAAGGTTGCCCACTCTTGCCACTATTATTCAAATAGTTTTGGAAGTTTTAGCTACAGTAATCAGAGAAGAAAAAGAAATAAAATAAAATCGGAAAAGAAGAAGTAAAACTGTAACTGTTTGCAGATGACATGATACTATACCTAGAGAATCCTAAGGATTCTACCAGAAAACTACTAGAGCTTACCAATGAATTTGGTAAAGTAGCAGGATACAAAATAAATGCACAGAAATCTCTTGCATTCCTTTACACTAATGATGAAAAATCTGAAAGAGAAATTAAGACACACTCCATTTACCATTGCAACAAAAAGAATAAAATACCTAGGGATAAACCTACCTAAGGAGACAAAAGACCTGTATGCAGAAAACTATAAGACACTGATGAAACAAATTAAAGATGATACAAACAGACGGAGAGATGTACCATGTTCTTGGATTGTAAGAATCAACACTGTAAAAATGAGTATACTACCCATAGCAATCTATAGATTCAATGCAATCCCTATCAAACTAACAATGGCATTTTTCACAGACCTAGAACAAAATATTTCACAATTTGTATGGAAACACAAAAGACCCCGAATAGCCATAGCAATCTTGAGAAAGAAAAACGGAGATGGAGGAATCAGGCTCCCTGACTTCAGACTATACTACAAAGCTACAGTAATCAAGACAGTATGGTACTGGCACAAAAACAGAAATAGAGATCAATGGAACAGAATACAAAGCCCAGAGATAAACCCATGCGCTTACTTGTCACCTTATCTTTGATAAAGGAGTCAAGAATATACAATGGAGCAAAGACAGCCTCTTTAATAAGTGGTGCTGGGGAAACTAGACAGCTACATGTAAAAGAATGAAATTAGAACACTCCCTAACACCATATGCAAAAATAAACTCAAAATGGATTAAAGACCTAAACGTAAGGCCAGACACTATCAAACTCTTAAAGGAAATCATAGGCAGAACACTCTATGACATAAATCACAGAAAGATCTTTTTTGACCCACCTCCTAGAGAAATGGACACAAAAACAAAAATAAACAAATGGGACCTAATGAAACTTAAAAGCTTTTGCACTGCAAAGGAAACCATAAACAAGATGAAAAGACAACCTTCAGAATGGGAGAAAAACTTTGCAAATGAAGCAACTGACAAAGGATTAACCTCCAAAATTTACAAGCAGCTCATGCAACTCAATATCAAAAAACCAAACAACCCAATCCAAAAATGGGCAGAAGACCTAAATAGACATTTCTCCAAAGAAGATATACAGATTGCCACCAAACACATGAAAGAATGCTCAACATCACTAATCATTAGAGAAATGCAAATCAAAACTACAATGAGGTATCACCTCACACCAATCAGAATGGCCATCATCAAAAAATGTACAAGCAATAAATGCTGGAGAGGGTGTGGAGAAAAGGGAACCCTCTTGCACTGTTGGTGGAAATGTAAATTGATACTGCCACTATGGAGAACAGTATGGAGGTTCCTTAAAAAACTAAAAAGAGAACTACCATATGACCCAGCAATCCCATTTCTGTGCACATACCCTGAGAACATCATAATTTGAAAAGTGTCATGTACGACAATGTTCATTGCAGCTCTATTTACAATAGCCAGGACATGGAAGCAACCTAAGTGTCCATCGACAATTGAATGGATAAAGATGATGTGGCACATATATACAGTGGAATATTTCTCAGCCATAAAAAGAAATGGAATTGAGTTATTGTGTAGTGAGGTGCATGGACCTAGAGACTGTCATACAGAGTGAAGTAAGTCAGAAAGAGCAAAACAAATACCGTATGCTAACACATATATATGGAATCTAAAAAAAAATAAAAGGTTCTGAAGAACCTAGGGGCAGGACAGGAATAAAGACGGAGACATAGAGAATGGACTTGAGGATTTGGGGAGGGGGAAGGTTAAGCTGGGACGAAGTGAGAGAGTGGCATTGACATATATACACTGTCAAATGTAAAATAGGTAGCTAGTGGGAAGCAGCCACATAGAACAGGAAGGTCAGCTCCGTGCTCTGTGACCACCTAGAGGGGTGGGATATGGAGGGTCGGAGGGAGACCCAAGAGCGATGGGATATGGGGATACATGTATACATATAGTTGATTCACTTCGTTATACAGCAGAAACTAACACAACATCGTAAAGAAATTATACTCCAATAAAGATGTTAAAAAAAAAAGAGAATTAACCTAGAACTGTATTATATTTCTTCCCTCAATATAGTTAAATGTTTTATTCACTCAAATAACTTTAGTGGTCCTCCTTTCTCTTAATTCTTGCCACTTCGTGTTTTTGTCTGTCTGTCTGTCTGCCTCTCCTCTCTCTTTCCATATATAAATATCTGTATATACCTATAGCTATATCCAAAGAAATTAACAGACTGATTTCTTACAAGGAAGGTGGTTGAGAAAATTAATGAATCAACCTCCTATTAACAGATCTCCTGCTAAAGATAGTCATAAATTAACCCAAAGCTTTCTTGTGGGTAGGAAGAACACTTAGGAGTCTGTTGTGAGAGTCCATGCAAGAGATATTGATGAATAGGAGCCTTGTGGTCATGGGGAAAATATAGATAAATGCATGGATTTCAGTGTAGTTGGAAGCTAGCGCATGATAAGTTTGTAATAAGTAATTATTAAATGAATAAATGAGTAAATGAATGTAGAAATTACTAAAATAAAATCTTTTCCCTCCAGTAGCACATAATCTAATGTTGGCGACACATCTACAGAATTATAATCAGAATTATTTTTAAAAATCGTTTTTGTTGAGTGACTCGAACAGAATAAGCAAAGGGTTTCACTCAATCCATTAATCCCCATATTATTTTGGAAATATTAATAAATAAATCTTTTTTAATGTTAAAGAAAATCAAGATTAATATGAAGATTCTACAACGGAGTTGCAATAGATAGGATCTAAGAGTAAAACAGATAGTAAGCATGTCTTAATACTGCAATATTACTTTATATGTATTTTAACTTCAGTTGTTTTACTATTGCAAAGTGTCTTTTCAAAAAATGGTAATGGATCAAATTACCATGAGCACAGAAATACAAAAGTTAACAAAATAAAGAGTACATAGGATTATGCTCTTTAGACTTACAAAAATAATGATAACTTTTATTTTACTATTACTCTGTGTCAGACCCTGGGCAAAGCATTTACTATACATGACATCAGTTAGTAATGATATTTAATAAATAAATAACACATCATTTAATAAACATTGACTACTAATTTGAACTATTTTAAAAGTGTAATTTAAATTCTAAGCAAAACTGTTTACTTTAACAAATGCTAAATTTTTTATCAGTGAATTTGTCCAAGTGTATATTGATACATAATGTTAAAGAGTTTCATTCCAGAATAATAGTTTTTGAATCATCAGGCAAACACACAAGCATGATTCAAAGGTTGATGAAACTTTACTCCAGTCATTTCCTTTTTTTTTTTTTTTCAGTCATTTCCTTTTGTAACATTAAAGTATTTATATTTCTTTACAAGTGCTAGCAAAGATGCTGAGGCAGAAATTTCAAAGTAATTATAAAGTCTAAGTAGAATAGTATGACTCTTCCTTTCCTGATATTTCTTAATATTTGTGGAGTAAGTGAGTGATGAGATTTAAGGAATGATCTATTTTGGTTGTGAACAAAATGGCAGGGGTTGGGGGGGAGAGTAACTTACTGAAGTAAGAATAGCTGCTGTTTTTCTACAAGATTCAGACTGCCATGCAAGTGAACCACCTAGCACAAAGGCCATTGCAGTAGGCCTCCCTTTTCCATGGATTCACTTTCCATGATTTCAGTTACCCCCGGTCAACCATAGTCTGAAAATGTTGAATGGAAAATTCTAGAAATGAACAATTCATTAATTTTAAATTGCACATCGTTATGAGTAGCTTGATGAAATCTGGTGCTGTCCTGTATGGTATGTGAATCATCCCTTTGTCCAGCATATGCCCCCGTTAGTCACTTAGCAGATCTCAGATCAACTGCTGTGCTTGTGTTCAGCTAACCTTTATTCTGCTTAATAATGTCCTCAAAGCACAAGAATAGTGATGCTGGCAATTCACATACGCCCAAGAGGAGCCGCAAAGTGCTTCCTTTAAGTGAAAAGGTGAAAGTTCTCTACTTAATAAAAAAAGAAAAAAATTAGATGCTGAGGTTGCTAAGATCTACAGAAAGAATGAATCTTCTAGTTGTGAAATTGTGAAGAAGGAAAAAAGAAATTCTTACTAGTTTTGCTGTTGACCTCAAACTGCAAAAATTACAGTGACAGTGCATGATAAGTGATTAATTAAGACAGAAAAGACATTAAATTTGTACAATAAGATATTTTGAGACAGAGAGACCACATTCACATAACTTTTATTGCAGTATATTGCTATAATTGTTCTATTTCATTATTAGTTATTATTGTTAAACTCTTACTGGCCTAATTTTTAAATTAAATTATCATAGGTATGTATGTATAGGAAAAAGCATAGTACAGTTGACCCTTCAACAACATGGGTTTGAACTGTGCACATCCGCTTATGCGTGGTTTTTTTTTCAATAAATATATACTGCAGTACTACATGGTTAGCGGAATCCTTGCTTGGTTGAATCCATGGATGCAGAACCATGGATACGGAGGGTCAACTGTAAGTTTATAGATGGATTTTCAACTGTGCAGAGATTGGTGCCCCAGATCCCTGAGTTCAAGGGTCAACTGTATAAATAGGGTTCAGTACAATCTGCAGTTTCAGGCATCCACTGGGGGTCTTGGAAAGTATCCCCCATGGATTAGGGGAGACTACTATATTTCAGAGAAATCTGAAATCCTGGCCTCAGACACGGTCAGAGGAGTGGTGGGAAAAGTTTTTCCTATCCCCCAACTCTAAAACAATTTCCCTGCCTTGCTCTGCAGTAGTGTCTGTAATATCCCAATTGGCCATCTTTTGTGGTTAATTTATGGGAGTTATTGGACAATATAGAAAAACTTTCTTAGCAAGAGGAACAGATTTGGAGTCAGCTGGTTTGCCTTGAATAAGCTGGTTTATTCCCCTGTTGCAAAATGGGAAGAAGAATATCTTCCTCAAAGGTTGTTTTGTGAGAATTCAGTGTAATTATGTAAGTATTTGTGTACTAGAGAAGTCTATGTAGGGTGATGCTAATTCACTTAAAGTTTCCCATAGTGGATGGCGCACAGGCTTTGGGAGATGAGAGCACCAGTTGCCTGGTAAGGATTCAGGTAATACTATGAGTAACACTGCACTGCAGAGAAAGGCAAGCAAGTCACATGTTGATGATTTCAGTGTTTTGTATGAGGCTGGCCATCAGTGAATACACTGAAAGTTTGATAAGCATGTGGTGAGATAGAACTATATTAAATGATCTGGAAATTCAGACCTGTCCTTCAGATTTCACGGTGGCATTGTTCCCAGACGAGTTACTCATTCAGTTCCTAAAAACTTCAGAGAAAGAGCTTTCTGCCTTAGTAAAGCACCCCAGGGTTTGCCAGCCACAACAAGGTAGAAATCCTTCCAAATATCTCACCGCATTCCTGCTGCAGTTGGCCTGATTGTGCCCTTATTGGAGATGGAAAAATACAGACGGGATGCTCTTAAAAGAAATCCATTATGTATATATATATCCCCCCAAAAAAGATGATGCTGATGATTCGCTTTGCAAAAACTTTAAAAAAAGGTTTTACATAGAAAATTTATTGTTAAACAAAATACTACCTTTGAACTATTTATAAAATAGTCAAGTACCAAAATTAAACAGATAATAAAAACGATTAAATAAACATACAAATATTTCTGTGGTTGATGGTTTTATGGAATATAGTTCTCCTTTGGGTTCCTAACACTTGCAGTTACCAAAGGCCTAGATTGCTGAAGTCACTTTTGAACCATTTTAATTAGTCTTAGTGAATGGAGACTTTAGAAGGGGGGGACAATAAGGAGGGAATGAGGGAGAGGAAGAAAAGAAGGGGACCAGAAGGTCTAGTAAAATTGAAATTCACTTGTGAACTGAAATGTAAAAATCTTGTGGCTGAATTACAGTGAGATATACAGAAAAATTGACTCTGGATAGACTGAAAAATAAGTTTGTTTAAAGAAAACATGAAAAGGGCTTATTTTTACTGCTTCTTAAATATTAAGCAACATAAATGTTAACAGTGGTTTGCCAATATTTCCGGAGAATGAAATTTAATAAACTTTCTACATTCATTATATGCATTAGTTTCTCCTAGTAATTTCTAACATGATAATAATAATGCTTCGTAATAGACTTTTTTTTTAAACATCTTTATTGGAGTATAATTGCTTTACAATATCCTCTAGGATATTATCTTTAAAAATTTATTTTATTTTATTTTATTTTTTCTGAAGATTTATTTTTTATTTTTTATTTATTTTTTAAAAAATGTATTTATTTTTAACATCTTTATTGGAGTATAATTGCTTTACAATGGTGTGTTAGTTTCTGCTTTATAACAAAGTGAATCAACCAGACATATACATATATCCCCATATCTCCTCTCTCTTGCGTCTCCCTCCCACCATCCATATCCCACCCCTCTAGCTGGTCACAAAGCACCGAGCTGATCTCCCTGTGCTATGTGGCTGCTTCCCACTAGCTATCTATTTTACGTTTGGTAGTATATATAAGTTCGTGTCACTCTCTCACTATGTCCCAGCTTATCCTTCCCCCTCCCCGTATCCTCAGGTCCATTCTCTACATCTGCGTCTTTATTCCTGTCCTGCCCCTAGGTTCATCAGAACGAGTTTTTTTTGTTTTTTTATTTTTTTTAGATTCCATATATATGTGTTAGCATATGGTATTTGTTTTTCTCTTTCTGACTTACTTCACTCTGTATGACAGACTCTAACTCCATCCACCTCAGTACAAATAACTCAATTTCGTTTCTTTTTATGGATGAGTAAACTTCCATGGTATATATGTGCCACATCTTCTTTATCCATTCATCTGTCGATGGACACATACATTGCTTCTGTGTCCTGGCTATTGTAAATAGAGCTGCAATGAACATTGTGGTACATGACTCTTTTTGAATTATGCTTTTCTCAGGGTATATGCCCAGTAGTGGGATTGCTGGGTTGTATGGTAGTTCTAATTTTAGTTTTTTGAAGAACCTCCATACTGTTCTCCATAATGGCTGTATCAATTTACATTCCCACCAACAGTGCAAGAGGGTTCCCTTTTTTCCACACCCTCTCCAGCATTTATTGTTTGTACATTTTTTGATGATGGCCATTCTGATCGGTGTGAGGTGATACCTCCTTGTAGTTTTGATTTGCATTTCTCTAATGATTAGTGATGTTGAGCATTCTTTCATGTGTTTGGTGGCAATCTGTATATCTTCTTTGGAGAAATGTCTATTTAGGTCTTCTGCCCATTTTTGGATTGGGTTGTTTGGTTTTTTGATATTGAGTTGCATGAGCTGCTTGTAAATTTTGGAGGTTAATCCTTTGTCAGTTGCTTCATTTGCAAATATTTTCTCCCATTCTGAGGGTTGTCTTTTCGTCTTGTTTATGGTTTCCTTTGCAGTGCAAAAGCTTTTAAATTTCATTAGGTCCCATTTGTTTATTTTTGGTTTTATTTCCATTTCTCTAGGAGGTGAGTCCAAAAGGATCTTGCTGTGATTTATGTCATAGAGTGTTCTGCCTATGATATCCTCTAAAAGTTTGATAGTGTCTGGCCTTACATTTAGGTCTTTAATCCATTTTGAGTTTATTTTTGTATATGGTGTTAGGGAGTGTTCCAATTTCATTCTTTTACATGTATACCTCCAGTTTTCCCAGCACCACTTATTAAAGAGGCTGTCTTTTCTCCATTGTATATTCTTACCTCCTTTATCAAAGATAAGGTGACCACATGTGCATGGGTTTATCTCTGGGCATCCTCTCCTGTTCCATTGATCTCTATTTCTGTTTTTGTGCCAGTATCATACTGTCTTGATTACTGTAGCTTTTTAGTATAGTCTGAAGTCGGGGAGCCTGATTCCTCCAGCTCCGTTTTTCTTTCTCAAAATTGCTTTGGCTATTCGGGATCTTTTGTGTTTCCATACAAATTGTGAAATGTTTTGTTCTAGTTCTGTGAAAAATGCCATTGGTAGTTTGATAGGGATTGCATTGAATCTGTAGATTGCTTTGGGTAGTATAGTCATTTTCACAATGCTGATTCTTCCAATCCAAGAACGTGGTATATCTCTCCGTATGTTTGTATCATCTTTACTTTTTTTCATCAGTGTGTTATAGTTTTCTACCTACAGGTCTTTTGTCTCCTTAGGTAGGTTTATTCCTAGGTATTTTATTCTTTTGTTGCAGTGGTCAATGGGAGTGTTTCCTTAATTTCTCTTTCAGATTTTTCATCATTAGTATATAGGGATGCAAGAGACTTCTGTGCATTAATTCTGTATCCTGCTACTTTACCAATTTCATTGATTATTTCTGGTAGTTTTCTGGTAGCATCTTTAGGGTTCTCTATGTATGCTATCATGTTATCTACAAACAGTGACAGCTTTACTTCTTCTTTTCCTATTTGGATTCCTTTCATTTCTTTTTCTTCTCTGATTGCTGTGGCTAAAACTTCCAAAACTATGTTGAATAATAGTGGTGAGAGTGGGCAACCTTGTCTTGTTCCTGATCTTAGTGGAAATGGTTTCAGTTTTTTACCATTGAAAACGTTGGTGGCTGTGGGTTTGTCATATATGGCCTTTATTATGTTGAGGTAAGCTCCCTCTATGCCTACTTTCTGGAGGGTTTTTATCATAAATGGATGTTGAATTTTGTTGAAAGCTTTTTCTGCATGTATTGAGATGATCATATGGTTTTTATCCTTCAGTTTGTTAATATGGTGCTTCACATTGATTCATTTGCGTATATTGAAGAATCCTTGCATTCCTGGGATAAACCCTGCTTGATTACAGTGTATGATCCTTCATGTGTGCTGTTGGATTCTGTTTGCTGGTATTTTGTTGAGCATGTTTGCATCTATGTTCATCAGTGATATTGGCCTGTAGTTTTCTTTTTTGTGACATCTTTGTCTGGTTTTGGTATCAGGGTGATGGTGGCCTCGTAGAATGAGTTTGGGAGTGTTTCTCCCTCTGCTATATTTTGGAAGAGTTTGAGAAGGATAGGTGTTAGCTCTTCTCTAAATGTTTTATAGAATTCACCTGTGAAGCCATCTGGTCCTGGGCTTTTGCTTGTTGAAAGATTTTTAATCAGAGTTTCAATTTCAGTGCTTGTGATTGTTGTTTTTATATTTTCTATTTCTTCCTGGTTCAGTCTCAGAAGGTTGTGCTTTTCTAAGAATGTGTCCATTTCTTCCAGGTTGTCCATTTTATTGGCATAGAGTTGCCTGTAGTAAACTTTCATGATCCTTTGTTTTTATGCAGTGTCAGTTGTTACTTCTCCTTTTTCATTTCTAATTCTATTGATTTGAGTCTTCTCCCTTTTTTTCTTGCTGCGTCTGGCTAATGGTTTATCAATTTTGTTTATCTTCTGAAAGAACCAGCTTTTAGTTTTATTGATCTTTGCTCTTGTGTCTTTGATTTCTTTTTCATTTATTTCTCATCTGATTTTTATGATTTCTTTCCTTCTGCTAACATTGGGGTGTTTTGTTCTTCTTTCTCTAATCGCTTTAGGTGTAAGGTTAGGTTGTTTCTTAGAGATGTTTCTTGTTTCTTGAGGTAGGATTGTATTGCTATAAACTTCCCTCTTAGAACTGCTTTTGCTGCATCCCATAGGTTTTGGGTGATCATGTTTTCTTTGTCATTTGCTTCTAGGTATTTTTTGATTTCCTCTTTGATTTCTTCAGTGATCTCTTGGTTATTTAGTAGTGTATTTAGTATTTAGTAGTAGCCTTCATGTGTTTATGTTTTTTTCAAATTTTTTCCTGTAATTTATATCTAGTCTCATAGCGTGGTGGGTGGAAACGATACTTGATACAATTTCAATGTCTTAAATTTACCAATGCTTGATTTGTGACCCAAGATATGATCTATCCTGGAGAATGTTCCATGAGCACTTGAGAAGAAAGTGTATTCTGTTGTTTTTGGATGGAATGTCCTATAAATATCAATTAAGTCCCTCTTGTTTAATGTATCATTTAAAGCTTGTGTTTCTTTCTTTATTTTCATTTTGGATGATCTGTCCATTGGTGAAAGTGGGGTGTTAAAGTCCCCTACTATGATTGTGTTATTGTCGATTTCCCCTTTTATGGCTGTTAGCATTTACCTTATGTATTGAGGTGCTCCTTTGTTGGGTGCGTAAATATTTACAGTTGTTATATCTTCTTCTTGGATTGTTCCCTTGATCATTATGTAGTATCCTTCTTTGTCTCTTCTAATAGTCTTTATTTTAAAGTCTATTTTGTCTGATATAAGAATTGCTACTCCAGCTTTCTTTTGATTTCCATTTGCATGGAATATCATCTTCCACCCCCTCACTTTCAGTCTGTATGTGTCCCTAGGTCTGAAGTGGGTCTCTTGTGGACAGCATATATATGGGTCTTGTTTTTGCATCCGTTCTTCTAGTCTATGTCTTTTGGTTGGAGCATTTAATCCATTTGCATTTAATGTAATTATTGATATGTATGTTCCTATTTCCAGTTTTTAAATTGTTTTGGGTTTGTTATTGTAGGTCTTTTCCTTCTCTTGTTTCCTGACTGGAGAATTTCCTCTAGCATTTGTTGTAAAGCTGGCTTGGTGGTGCTGAATTCTCTTAGCTTTTGCTTGTCTGTAAAGGTTTTAATTTCTCTGTCAAATCTGAATGAGATCCTTGCTGGGTAAAGAAATCTTGGTTGTAGGTTTTTCCCTTTGTCACTTTAAATATGTCCTGCCACTCCCTTCTGGCTTGCAGAGTTTCTGCTGAAGATCAGCTGTTAATCTATGGGGATTCCCTTGCATGTTATTCGTTGTTTTTCCCTTGCTGCTTTTAATATTTTTCTTTGTGTTTAATTTTTGATAGTTTGATTAATATGTGTCTTGGCGTGTTTCTCCTTGGATTTATCCTGTATGCGACTCTGTGCTTCCTGGACTTGATGACTATTTCCTTTCTCATATTAGGGAAGTTTTCAACTATAATCTCTTCAAATATTTTCTCAGTCCCTTTCTTTTTCTCTTCTTCTTCTGGAACCCCTATAATTTGAATGTTGGTGTGTTTAATGTTGTCCCAGAGGTCTCTGAGACTGTCCTCAGTTCTTTTCATTCTTTTTTCTTTATTCTGCTCTGCAGTAGTTATTTCCACTATTTTATCTTTCAGGTCACTTATCCGTTCTTCTTCCTCAGTTATTCTGCAATTGATTCCTTCTAGAGAATTTTTAATTTCATTTATTGTGCTGTTCATCATTGTTTTTTTGCTCTTTAGTTCTTCTATGTCCTTGTTAAACGTTTCTTGTATTTTCTCCATTCTATTTTCAAGATTTTGGATCATCTTTACTATCATTACACTGAATTCTTTTTCAGTTAGACTGCTTATTTCCTCTTCATTTGTTTGGCCTGGTGGGTTTTTACCTTGCTCCTTCATCTGCTGTGTGTTTCTCTTTCTTCTCATTTTACTTAACTTGCTGTGTTTGGCGTCTCCTTTTTGCAGGCTGCAAGTTCATAGTTCCCGTTGTTTTTGGTGTCTGTTGCCAGTGGGTAAGGTTGGTTCAGTGGATTGTGTAGGCTTCCTGGTGTAGGGGACTAGTGCATGTGTTCTGGTGGATGAGGCTGGATCTTGTCTTTCTGGTGGGCAGGACTGCATCCAGTGGTGTGTTTTGGGGTGTCTGTGACCTTATTATGATTTTAGGCAGCCTGTCTGCTAATGGTTGTGGTTGTGTTCCTGTCTTGCTAGTTGTTTGGCATAGGGTGTCCAACACTGTCGCTTGCTGGTCTTGAGTGGAACTGGGTCTTAGCGTTGAGATGAAGATCTCTGGGAGAGCTTTCCCGTTTGATATTACTTTGGGCGGGAGGTCTCTGGTGGACCAATGTCCTGAACTCCGCTCTCCCACCTCAGAGGCACAGGCCTGACACACAGCCAGAGCACCAAGATCCTGTCAGTCACACAGCTTTTGGGAAGTCTGAGGTCTTCTGCCAGCGTTCAGTAGGTGCTCTGTAGGAGTTGTTCCACGTGTAGATGTACTTCTGATGTATTTGTGGGGAGGAAGGTGACCTCCACGTCTTACTCCTCTGCTATCTTGAAGGTCTCTGGAAACAGTCTTGAGCAACTGTGTGTTTAGGTCAGTCACATGCCGTCTTACAGGACAGCCATAGAGACTTATGAGTTCACCGCACCCTGATCAGAAGAGAAGCTATAAGCTTCATTCAGAGTCTTTCGGGTAGGAAGCTCCTTCCTGCACCAGGAGAAAAGCGTGCCCCTGTGCCGATGCTCTTCCACCTGGGCCCAGAGGTAGAAGTCCAAGTCAAACGGAAAAGAACAGCCTCACTGAGCAACCAGGAGTGTCACCTGTACCCAAGGTGATCTCAGCAGCAGCGGCAAGTACCTGTGGTGGATTTTCAGGCAGAACTCCATAATAGACTTTTGTTATTATTAGGCTAGAGTGTGTTAGGCAATTAAGCAATGAAATGCTTACTTTGGAGGCAAATAAACATGTGGGCAACTACACTACTATCAATTAAATGAGCACTTTAGTGCACTGAATGGTACCCTAACGAATGGTTCTGAAATGATAAAGTAATAATAGCTAATATCTCTTGAGTGCTTATGATATGTCAGGCACTGTTAAGTGCTTTTCAAGTATTGGCTTATTTATTTCTCACAACTCTGTGATAGAAGTACCATTTTTATTCCTATTTTATGTATGTGGAAACTGAGGTTGAAGAGGGTATGGAAGTTGCCTGCAGTCACAGAGCCAGGAAGGGACTGATCCAGCAATGGAAGCCAGATTGTCCGCTCCCAAAGGCCTATTCTCACTGGGCAACACCTTCTCAAATGGTGAACGAAGTCAGTGATGTGAGCAAACAAGCACAGAAGTTCAGAGTTAATGTCATTCCTGCTACATAAAGTTAGAAGATACACCAGGGCACTCTAACCTTCTAACATTTGTCAAAGGAGATTATGAATATGCAGTGATTAGCACTGAAAAGAGCTACATTTTGTAACATGATGAATTACAAAAGCTGATCCTCCTAAATCCCAACAGAGAGGTCTGTACAGGATAAAAACATATCTTTTAGCTTGTTTCAAAATGAAAATATTATACAATGCACAAAAAAATTGTGGTGCAGTACTGACCAGTTTCTTAGGACTTCAACTTTGCTCTTATTTGTTCATTTTCTGAGGGAGGAATAAGTTTATATAGAAGTCTTATATGACAGATAGCACATGGCATCACATTTTTCAGTTGATAACTTGATACTTTGAAGTAATCCAGTTCAATCCTGTCATTTTAAAGAAGAAGAACCCAAGACTCAAATATTAATATCAAGCCGTAAGCAGGAGTGATTAAAAACTAGGGCTTTTGAATCCTTGTGTTGAATATTTCCAGACAGCTTGCGTAAATAGAACCACTGGAGGCAGAATGAATCCATTCCCCAACCCCCATTTCCACCTGCTTTGTACCCTGAATACTCAATTAGCTCTAAGAAAGCAAAATGAAGAGAAAAGCTTTTGGATGGGATTTTATTCCTCTCAAGATGTGTCAGAAAGTCATAAAATCTGGAAAAGAATTATCCCCTTCTGCTGGGCAAGGGATAATCTTTGCTATTGTGGATATGGTGGTCTGACATGACTAGTGGTTCCCTGGGGCTATTTGATATTTCTTAAATAAAGAGTCTTTGGAATGCCTTGCCGAGGATAGGTTGCCATGGAAACAGTGAAGTCAGCGGTTGCAGTCCTTAGTAAAAGATTTCATCTATTTGCGTACCTAGCTGGTGCAAAACATAGCTGGTGCAGATTTTCAAAACAGCAGCCTTGCTTCTAGAGCATGTGACATTGACCATTAACTCTGATTCAGGATGTCATATGTTAAATGTCATTCTGCAAACAATGATGCTAAAGCAGTCTGGAGAAAAATACCATAAGGATTGCCAGGCTGACAGTAGTCTCGCAATAGAATCTGAAGTAGCAAAGCCTGGGTTAAAAAGCCTGCAAAGCATCGTTAGCTCCCTGTCCCTTGCCCCCACTCTCCACCCTGGAAAAATCAGCCATGAGTATCTCTTTTCCATGTCAGTGATGGAGGGTAAAGAAGAAACTACATGAGGGAGGAAGGGAGAGTGGGGAGGAAAGAAGGAAGGAGAGACAGAAAGAAGAGATGGGTCCAGGATGACTTGCAAAATTGAAATGCACAATAACAAATGTGAACAAGGAAGGAACCAGTGTGAATTCTTAGGCGCTGCTGGTGGTAACCTTTTTGGAAAAAAATTAACCCTCTTAGTGGATTTGAAAATGTACATAGTTGATGACCCTGCAGTTGCATTCCTTGGAACAGAGTCTCAAGGCATCCTTGCACATGTGCAGCAGAACAATGAAGAATGTTCCTGGCATCCCTGGGTGTAATAGCAAAAATGCTGGAGACTTTACATAATTCTCTACACACATCAGCATGGATGATTCTCACAACCTAATGTTGAGTGAAGAAGCAAGCCGTACAAGGATAAACGCAGTAAGAAAGTGAAATATTCACCAACTAAACAGTAGGTCGTTTAAGGAAGCATACACAAAGGACACAGTTATAAAGAAGAATGAGAGAATTATTAACACAAAATCCAGCATTGCGTTTATGTTTGGAGAGGAGAGAGGAACATTTTGGTTGGGAGAATAACATGAGTACTATGAATATTCTCTTGCTTTTAAAAAATTTTTTTAAAACTATGTATATCTCTATAGACAGTTAAAATTACTTTTAAAATACTAAAACTTGAAAAATTGAAATTCACATACCATCTTATATCATTTTAGTCGTTATTTTTATCTTTCTCAACAAAGAACATTGTAGATGGACATTGTTATTATCAAACATAATAATAGCTTTTACATAGAACTCTGTAATTTACGAAGACTGTTCCCAACACTTTAAGGTGGATTTGATTATTTCTGAATCACAACCAAATAACAGAGGCTCAGATGAGACATATACAAGGAAACAGAGCTAGAAAAGGAATAAAGTGAAACTCTGGTCTTGTGACTCAGTAGCCTGATAATCATTCTACTGTAATCGTACCAAAACCTCACACCCATTCTTGCTGTCCTCCTTACGCGGTACACTCTTTGATTAGAATCATTTGACTGTTGTTCTGTACCTCAAACTCCATGCTGCTATTGCTCGCAATTCCTTTAAAATCTTGTATTCTCTCACATGCCCAAGTCTTTGCACATCTTTGTACATTTCCTCGGCTTGTGGTGCTCTGTCAAATCACAACTCCCCTCCAACCCTCTTAGCTTGCTCATTCTTAGTCATCCTTCAGTTCTGAGCTTAGATGTCATTCAGTCCAGGGCACCTGAGTCCCCAGAATCAAGGTAGATGTCTCATAGTATCCTTGACAGCAGTTTTTTTCTAATTACTAATTTGTTTCATCTACTACATTGTAAAGCCTTGAAAACAAGGGTTGTGTCTTGTTTACTGTCTTATTCCCAGCACCTGGATCAATGTATCTGTTGGCTGTTGCCACAATGAGACTACAAAACAAAGCACTTCAAAACTCAGTGGCTTAAAGAGACAATTGTTTATTCTTGCTTGTGCATTTGCAGGTCTGCAGGGGTTTGGCTAGTCTGGGTTTGGCTCCAAGATGTGGATTGAATCCACCTCTGCTTCACATGGCTCTTTAATCTTCCCTGGACCTGTGCACTAGCTCGATTACGCTCTACTCATAGCTATTGCAGAAAGGCAATAGAATGTGCAAGCATATTTGAGTCCTGTCTGCTAGTATTCTTTGGGATAATCACATGATGAAGCCCAAAGTCAATGGCAGGAAAGGACACTCTGCCATTAGTAAAGGGAACTTCAATGACATGTGGAAAAGAGGGTGGATATAAGGAAGCGTGAAAAATCAGGTCTAATCATTCAAGATACCACACCCAGTGCATGGCATACACAGGAGGGCTTCTAGATGTCAGAGTATGGCTTTGTTGCTCGCTTGCTTTCTCTTTCATGGGCCCCTTCCCCAATCACAGAGTCCTTTCTGTCTCACTCTGCCTCTTCAACCAGTATCTAACTGCACCTTTATTTACTTCTCCCCAAAACTATTTCCTACAAAAGCATGTCCTCTTGTTCAGCTTTGTGCACTTTAATGGAAGACTAGGTCATCAAAATGTCTCAGAATCCAGGATAATGGATTTTAATAGCTTAGGTAGGTGATGGGGAAGATTTGGAGGATCCAGTAACCTTGCCTGAAACTCCTTAAATTCTTCATCAGGTCCCAGGAATATGCTTTATGGATAGTAGAGCTGAGCCACCAACATTCCCTTACCTCTGTCTCTTAGGGCAACTGTTATTTTATCACTATTGTGAATGTCACTCATTTACTCCTTAATAGTAAAGAATTTTCTACCCTTCTTTCTATACATCCTTTCTTGTTCAAATGGATAAAGAGGAACTGGGAGAGGAAGGAATAAGTAATGAGTATTTTTAAAACACAATCTGTATTTAGTCTCTGCCTCAAATATATTTTATTTGGGAAAAGAAAATGTTTTATAGGTTTTTGAGGAGCCAGCATAATTATATAAAAATCATTTTATAGCATTCATAAAACCTTTTACTGTCTTCTATATGAATAGCATAGTGTATATGTAGAATTGAAACGAAGTTTAATTATGGAATTTTAGTGAAAAACTTGAAAGTAAAGGTAGTAGCAATAATTTTACCCTATATTCATCATTCATTCAGTAATGCTTTTGCTAGGAAAACTTTTTACATTACTGGAAAAAAACTACAAGCCTGTAAACTGTTTTCTTGACGTCATATTATTGGGATGTAATCAAGTTTTACTTGTTTCTGTTCAACAGTTAATAGAAAGCAAAAAAAAAAAAAAAAGATTTAATTTATAAACCTTACCTTGGCATCACATACTGAGAAATGTATGAATGTAATGTGAATATGATCCTAAGTGTTTTGATTACTTGATTTGTAGTGTTCTCTGTGATTTTAAACAAGCCTGCAAGTTCTTTGGTCCTTTCCCCATTGAGATCTGTTTATGGAGACTGCAGACTTATTACAAGAGGTCC
Organism: Balaenoptera musculus; assembly: GCF_009873245.2. Classification (NCBI taxonomy): domain Eukaryota; kingdom Metazoa; phylum Chordata; class Mammalia; order Artiodactyla; family Balaenopteridae; genus Balaenoptera; species Balaenoptera musculus. The sequence continues at coordinate 85,845,736 of NC_045791.1, read as the reverse complement.
CTGAATTTCTGAAGTGTGATCAGCACTAGTGTAATGATTTTAGCTTAGATATTTGCCACTTAAGAAAGAGTAACTAATTTTTCTGTTTAATATGTATTTTAATTTGATTGTGAACCCTAAACTACATGGAAGTATCAATATCATATTGAACTCTTGAGAGATGGCCTCTTCTAAAGATGAAAGCCAGCTCACCTTGTTTTGTGGGTTCCAATTAATTTGGAACTTCTGGGTCCTAACTGTTTGTGAATTTGTCATAAATAGGACACCATTTCTAACAAATCAGCAGATTCTTTGTCATTTTTGAACACCTAAGGATTAAAGCAAAGAATAATATGGCTCTGTGACTAATATTTTACTTTTGCAACATTGAGGTCTCTAACATTAGTCTCATGGCATTTAGCTATGTGTTTATTTTAATCCTAAAAAAGCTTAATTAAGCTATTCATGTCACATCTCTTACTTTCTTCCATAATTATGTTTATTAGAAAAAAATAATCCGAGCTTTAAGCTTCTAGTTCCCAGGTAGTTGAGCTCAGAGTTGTGTTTGACTTGTGAGACAATAATAAGACTTTGAAGAAAAAACAAAGAAATAATACAACCCCTTAAAAACGGGAAATATTAAAAAATAGATATTTTCTACCTATTCAGGATCATTTGCTAGGGAACTCTGCTGCTTTCCTTATCCCAAAGCAAGGAGGTTGTCTAACCTTAGAAAAGTTCTCTTACAGCATGAAACTCTCTGACTCAGTGGTTATGACTCAGCATGCTTGACAGCCAGGTCTAGCCTTGAAACATCAGATGCAATTTCCTGGAAGCTGTTGTCAAATCTATTTACAAAGCCAAGCAGAAAAAGTTTCATCAGGAACTCAATTGTGCTGTCTTGGGTATCTATAGAAGCTCCTTTATCTGCAGCAAGGCAATAGAAATTACATGGAAGAGGGTGAACGGTGAAGTGGTTACCTGTGGCAGTACACTGAAAAAGGGAACAATGAGTTTTATTGCTTTTCTCATTCCTCCACTCCCGACACATGAACATTAAAAAAATTACAAAACGCGTGCATGCGTGCACCCATGGAAGAAGGGAGAGTATGGGAAGAGAGGAAAGACAGAAGGTTGCCATTTCAATGAAGACCTTTCAATGAAGGCAAGATGTCAGAATAAAGCCTCTGGGGAAGAGATTATAAGAGCTAGAAGAACTGGTTTGTTTCTCCACTGGTGAGGTGAAGAAAGAGTGTGAGAGTGAGAAGAGCATCAGAGAGAAGGGATTTGGAGAAAGGTACAGGAGAGGTGTGCTGTACTTCTCCAGTCCACCCTCCTCGTTATGGGGCTTGGTGGTACTTGACTCCTCTTCTCATGCAATTGGATTCCCCTAAGTTATTTGCCCGTGAAATTTGGGGGTGAGTCTTTAATTAGGGAACTGGTGACTATTTTTTGACTGGAGTTTGTGGAGTAACAGAATTTGGGGGCAAAGAAAGAAGAGGGCTAGAATGGTATTTCTAAGAGAGAAAGGGCAGAGCCCATCCCCATGTCCCATTTGGGAGTGACAGTCGTTTCTAAATTTCTCATATAGGCTGAGAGAAGGCCAGAGAACTTAGTTTGAATCAGGAGCCAGATCACTAGTTCCCCAAGAAATTGCTCAGTCATGTAAGAACACTCTTCAACAGTTTTTGAGGTAGATGGTTGTAGTTAGGCATACAAAAATCAAGTGGTAGACAGACTGGGACTTCAGACTCCCATGGGTCTTTACATCTGTCAACAGCTGGTCATCCTGGACACCTGGCTGAGAAGCAGACAGGGTGGAGAGAAGGTGGTGGTACACTGACTCAATCCTCACAACCCTAACTTCTGCCAGCTCACTGGGTGGCTTAAACAATAAAAAATCATTCTGTTACAGTTCTGGAGGCTAGAAGTCCTAGATCAGGGTGCCAGTATGGTCACGTTCTGGTGAGGGTCACTTCCTGGCTTGCCACCTTCTTGCTGTGTGCTCACATGGCCTTTCCTTGATATGTGTGCTTGGAAAGAGAAAGAGCTCTCTTTCTTTCTCTTCTTATACAGTGGCTTTATAAGATTTTATCAGATTAGGACTCCACCCTCATGACCTCATTTAACTTTAATTACCTCCTAAAAGCCCCATCTCCAGATAGTCACACTGGGGGTTCGGGCTTCAACATATGAGTGTGGAGTGGAGTACATAATTCAGTTCCCAGCAATACTATTCTCCATCCAATTACAATATCATTTAGGTTTTAAGAGGTGCCTGCTGAACTTTTCATAATTAATCAATCTGAGATCATGGGGCAGGTGTTCTAAGCATCCAACTTTTAGTTACCTCAGATGATTTTTAGGATTAAAAGAGATGAGTATCATCAGAAACTGTTGAAGAATTAAAATAATGAAAAGTATTGGTAGAACCAAAGAGGGAAGGCCATAATCCTGACTAACATGCCCCTTCTGGATACACATCCTCGAAATCTGAGTTTAGAATGAGAGGTCAGCAGCAGAGGACACTCAGTTTTATGTGATGAGTCTTGTTTTCATTCATTCTACTTCTTCCTTTTAAGGACTCAAAGTTGTAAATCTTTTATTTTATTATTATTATTATCAGCCACACCACACAGCTTGTGGGATCTTAGTTCCCTGACCAGGGATTGAACCTGCGACCCCTGCACTGGAATCACAGAGTCCTAAACACTGGACTGCCAGGGAATTCCCAAAGTTGTAAATCTCATATGTCTCATTTTAGCAAGAAGGCCTCATTTATTTTGGCATAAGGAACTTGACAAAGAGAAGTGATTCTTAAAAGGAAGCAAGAGAAACTCCAGGTACCACACAGAGATCAGATTACAGATTGAATTGGCCTTTTATAAATATTAGGAGCCACAGTAACTGCTCTAGTACAGCTCCTAGGTTTTGTTTTGCAATGTCCTGCCTCAATGTTCCACTGCGTAAGCTCCCATTACAGAGCTACAGACCTTATTGACTCATTACTGGGGTCAGTTAGGTGTGGAATGGGTTAGGAATTGCTATAATATCCCATTTTGTTGCTGTCGTACCCCATTATTCGAGCTGACGCAGGGCAGTGCACTGGATGTAATGCTCTTCTTCAGTACAGAAAGAGACAGCTTAATTCAGAGACTGTAATAGCTCTAACAGACCTTTTTAAACAGACTTTTAACAGGGAGAATATTCTAAAAATCAAGGCACCTATACAAACAAATGAAGAAGTCTCAGCTCCTACACACTTGCTATCTACAAATGCTAAGGCAGTTCCAGTATTCAAGTTCAAATGCTGAGAGAGTGGTAAGGAGACTCCTGTGGTCATAGTGACCATTTTGAAGAACAGTGCCGTTGAGATCAACCTGCAGATTTCATTTCACCTACAGGTTCAGGAGAAGAAGTCCCTTTGTTCTTGGTCAGGGTTGTCCAGGACCTGGCACCAGACCTCTTAATTCCCTGGGGTATTGAGCCAGGCCACATGACAGGGTCCACAGTTCTCTTATTCCTGACTCAACCTCTCAGGCTACTTTCCTGACATCTGGTTTACTATTCCCTTATGGTAACACTACCCATAATTCTATCTCCCTTCAATGCAGAGTCTTAAAGTGCACTGGAAGCCCTTAGAACTGTAAAAATCCAGGGCAAAGGCAGCAGGCAATCCCATTTGAGTATAGAGTATAGAACATTAATTGAAATTAGATTTTTTTTACATTAAAAATAATACAGCTATTTTGGAAAAATTAGCAGCTGTTTTGCACATATTGGGTATTATGGTAACTAAATATTTACATTCATTTTAGTGCTACTCACACTTGAAATTAAATGTTTGTTTGGGAACTTAGTTGTTTCATGACTGTCTTCCTCAGAGATGGTTAAGTCCTTGAAGGAAAGGATCTAGTCTCTCTTGACTGTCTTGTCATCCCTAGACTTAGTACGGATGATTCATAATAGATTATCCATAAATTATGGTTGTAAAAATGGGCAAGCCCATGGTTTCCTTAACCATGGTGATTTGGTGACAAAGACTATTTTAGCCTCTTTTCTCATCTTTCTGCTACTGCTGTTTAGTGTCATTCAAGTTGGCTACTACTTTTACTTCTTTGCAAGTGGAGCTTGAGTGTATCTAAGTGTATTCTTGTGACCTAGGGCAGGGTCCATCAGGAAGTGGCATACTCATGTTTCATAGAGCCTCTTTAGATACTTAAATAATGATGACATCAGAGGAAGCCACAGGGTATAAATGGGGGATCACTAGACTGGAAGCCAAAGGCATCTTAGTTTGCTAAACGATTTTAGGATGCTATTTAATTTCTCTGCACCTCAGTTTCCTCCTTGAAAAGAGATGGAATGAAACACCTATTATATTTGTTTTTGTTTGTTTGTTTTGTTTTTTTAATCTGAAATGGGAAAACAGCCTGGCATATAGTACCCATTCAATTCACGTTAAATCTGATTTCCACAAATCTAAACAGTTGTCAGTTACAGTTTAGATGCACAAGATAACAAGTGGTCTTCTCCAATCCTGACCTCAAGAGCAAGTTCGCCAGCCTTTCAGTTGGACCACTTATTGCTTAACTACCTCCCTGCTCCCACAACTACAGTGCACTGCCATGACGTATTTGCCCTTAGACTGACGTAGCAGCTTATAACCTTGGGAATGCTTAAGTCATCTTGCAGAAGTCTTAGTTGAAAGAGCAAAATGTGAAGTAAATAATCTGCAAGGTGTGGGTGCTAGGAAGTCTGTAATCTAAGGATGGAAAGGACTTTAGAATTCCCTAACTTTCTTCTCAGACTATCCTTCTTGATCCAGAAAACTTACAGAAACCACCCTACAAGATTTCCAGGTCATGGTATGCAAGAATTTTCAGAGAGAACTGAGTACCTGTCGTCCTCAAGCTTCTGCAGGGGTAACTAGATAGCGAACCATGGGCAGAAGCCAGCAGGATACAATTACAGAAATCACAAGAAAATAACCATGATATTTTAAAAAATATCAGTCTTTCAAATATCATTAAGACAAAATATCTTTCTCAATTATAAAATAGCAGATAAGGGAGATTCTGGAACTCTCTAATTGGACCATTGTCTCTTCTGCAATCCCTAAGGATTTATTAGTTTTCACATCTTGAACTACGAAACAGAATAAAAGGATGGTGACAGGTGGACTCACATGGTGCCTTTTAAGTGAATTAGTCATTTTGATTATACAGAGTATAGCAATATCCCTCAAAATTTGTTCATACCACTAGGATTCAAGTGTTGTTCAAGGCATTTTCTCTTTGGTGAACTATTGCCATAGGCCAGCGGCCCCTAACCGTTTGGCACCAGCGACTGGTTTCGTGGAAGACAGTTTTTCCACGGAAGGTGGGGTGGGGATGATTCAGGCGGTAATGGGAGGGATGGGGAGCGGCAGATGAAGCTTCAGCTCACCTGCCGCGCACCGCCTGCTGTGCGGCCCGGTTCCTAACAGGCCGCTGACTGCTAGTGGTCTGCGGCTGGCGGAGGGGGGTTATGGGCCCCTGCCATAGGCCGTTAAAAGCTCCAGTGATTTTCAGTTGCGGAATACGCACCCCACATTCATTTTCACTAGATGCCTGGTTGCTTGAGGTCTGCTATATAATGCCTTCATTTTAGGTCCTTTGTTAATTGTTTTATTTTTCTTCACTATTTTTCCTACTAATTGCTATTGGCCTTCATTAAGGAGATTGAAAACCTGCCCACTGCCTTCTACTGCAGCTGGCCTTATGGCTGTCCTTTGAATAATAGTCATTAACATCTGTGCAAAGTGATTTTTATTCACAGAGTTCTGAAGCATTAATTAGTGTCATAACAACCCTAAGAGGGAAGTAATTATAATTCTCACACTTTTTACACAGGAGAAACTGAGACACAGCTGGGTTAAGTCATATGCCCAAGCTCATGCATAAGAAGGTGAAGAATAGACCAGGACCTGAGGTACACAAGAGCTTCCCTCTGCCTGACACCGGTGAGCAATCTAGACAGACTGCATACAGCATCACACTGCAGAGTCTCCTGGATGGGTAAAAAAATCTTGTTTTGATTCTTATCATGGGGACCTTTAGTAGAATCTCATAAGGACGGAAAGTTTCTGAGACATCAAACTAGAAAATAAGCATCGGTTTTCCCCATGGGGAACTCTAGGGGAAATGTGAAGTCCCCTTATGAAGACATGTGACGTGCATTGAAGGTACATATGATGCAAGTCAGCCATCCCTCTTTCTGTTATCATCATTGCATCTAATGGCTTCGTGAACATTACTCTTCCCCAAGACTTCTACCTCAGACTCTAATGTAGCACTAAGGAGAAAAAAAATCACTGTCATACATTTCTATATCAAACCTCAAACCATAATGGATTTTAATACAAGAGTATTAAAAATAGACTATTTCAAAATTATTTGGCTAATCTGTGAGTTAATAGCTTCCCATATGACGCATAAGGTTTGGGCATGATCCCATTAATAACAGTGGGTATCTCTTTGGCCAAGCCTAATTTTGAAGCTAACATTTATTGATAAGACTTAGGGGGGTTGCCATTTTGTGTGCACATGCTTAAATACTTGCTCAATAATCAAAGACATAATTTCTTAAAAGCATTCCATTTTTCATTATTTTGTAGCTTATTTTTTAACATTCTACTATCTTATATAAGATAAAATGAAAATTATATATTAGTCTTCTCCAAATTTTTCCCCTAGAGCAAGAATTGTTCATTTAAAACAAAAATGGAAAGGCTTTTGGAAAATTATGGAGTAATGAACTGGTGTCTCTAGATGCTTTTATGGAACCACAAAGTTAGGAGCAATTAATATCCTTCCTGACTCCCCACCTCTTCCCTTTTGTCTGAAGTAAGGCAGAAATGAGAACCCATAGGCTGCGCCTGACTAGTTCCCTCTGCAGATCCATTGATCAGTCAGTCTTGGTCTGAGTTTAATTTAGGAGAGAAGTAAATATGATTGTGTAAATTTGACTTAACCCTAGACTCCAAGTTAAGAGGTAGGCACTACTGCCACTTTAGATAAGAGTATCTTCAGATAAAACACTGAGTTGTGTGATTTCTAAATCTATACTTAGTCCATTTGGTAATGCAGCAATCCAGTGAGCTGGTTTATATACTATTCTATACTACCTTGTCCCCCAGATAATCTATGAATGACTTGGGGAGGAAAAGCTTGGCAAGTTTTGGGAAGCCACTAGGAAGGAAAGCCATCAATTATATTTAAAGGCACCGAGTGTTGTTAATTCCGCTCTAAAATAAGAATGAAACTGCCACCATCTTTTCATTCTCAGTGCAACAACTTAATCCTGGTCTTCCTTCCCTTCAGTTTATTCTCTTTATTGTTCAAATTAATGTATTTAACCAGTACTTACTGACAGAGAAAATCTAAAATGCAATAGATCATGTCATTCACTCCCCTATGTAAACTTCCGTAGCTTTAAATTTTAGATTTAAAATTCCATAGGTGGGATAAAGACTATTCATCATGTGGTTTCTATATGTTCTACAATTTTCTACTGAAACCTTGGGGTTCATTCAGACCTACTGCACTGCTATGATTTTATTTGTCTGAAAGAGGCCTTATGTACCTTGATATGTAATGGTTTCTCTTATAAGACTGTCCTCCTATTCGTCTGCTAAGTGAGATCTTACTCTTTGAGAGACTCCATTAAAGTTATTTTAGGAATAAATTTCCACCAACTCCTACCCACCCACAAACAACAGTCAGTGTTCCTACTCCTGTGCTTCAACTGTGCTTTGAACAGATCTCTCTTCACACACACCACCCTGTACTGTAATCACATTAAGTGCAGAAATGATTTTTCTCCTTCACTTGTAATGCACATAATAAGGGCTCGATAACTGTTTATTGAACTATCATTTCATCTGTGCTATGTCATTCTCCCTCTGTAAATAATAGTGTTGTATTGTTTCATGAATGTCCTGTTTTATTAGATACTTTATTTAACCAAGTCTCAGTTGTGTCATGGAAAAAAAACTGTGAAAATTATAATTATTCACTTTGCAAGGATATTATGTAGATTAATTAGTAGACTCAAAGTGCTCAGAAAATGTAGGACTTATTGTTTAGGTGTTAAGTTCTATTATCTAAGATCAGCAGTGAGGCTTTCTAAATGTCAGGAGTAAAGTTTGAGAAACCGCTGCCACAGAAAATCTGTAAGAAGGTGCAAGCTAGGTGTGAAGTTTCTTTTTAAGTAATTTTGGTTCTGAAACGTCACATTGTTGGCTGGTAATTGAGTTTATAAGAATAAGATTAAGGGGGAAGTGGAGTGTTCGGTGTTCTGTAGACGGATGTGTGACTGTCTATTTATAGGCATATATGTATTATATATACCACGGGTACACAAATATATATGTTATAGGTGTACAAAATCATGATGCACATATCATATATCTAAATATTCTATACACACACATACGCAGAGAGTGAGGGGAGAGAGAGTAAGAGAAGAGTTAGTTAGCTAGTTATTCCTGGGAAAGCCACTGCGGTTGAGGTTAAGGAAGGCTCTCTGGGTTACACTTCCAATTTATGAGCATTGGAATTTGTGTCCTTTCAAGTCACAATATGTATCCTCATGGCTTCAGAACTAACTATACACCAGTCAGTTCATGGGTGCTCAGGGAAATCTTTATTACTGACTTTGTGAATTATTGGTAAAAACAGACGTGGGTACACTTAACTAAAATTTCTATAAAGCTTGAAGACCTGTAAAGTTCTTTCATATATATTTGAGATAAAGCCCTGTTTTCTGACATTATCAGGTTCAATGATTGGTTGGTTAGTTGAAAGAAAATTATTTCATTGAGGAAGCTTAAAAATAATACATACTTTATTTTTATTTAAATGGTTCTAAAATTAATATCAATTTGTCAATATTTTTATATTGTGCCAGGTCTTTTCCTTTATTCTGGATTCCCTGCTTTGAATTTCATCTTCTTGCCTAATCCACATCTAAAATTCATCATATACAATTTTCAGATTTGGTTTCCTTAAAGAGGAGGGAGAATTTAAAGATATTTGTGAAGACAGGAGAGTACAAATTTCTTTGACATATTTTATGATTTTCTCTTTAAATTTTTAGTTTTCTTGATATACCTGAATTGATAAAGATTTTTGATAGATTTGCATTTATGGAGTCTTTCCAGAGCATTCAACTTAATTTTTATAGAACTGACTCTCCTTTTACATGTATATTTACATTAATTTATATAATGATTGAAATATGTAGTTACCATACATACCTAAGTTGTAAATACCTAAGTCCATATTCCATGAATTCTTGTCCAGAACTTTTCATTCACTGAATACATATATTTTTCTTAAATGCTTACTAGTGCCAGACACTGTGCACTATTTATGTTTCCATAAGAATGTGTGCTTCTCATTCTGCATGTGACATTTGCTATAAAAATTAATTCAATATTGGTGTTATTGTCGTAGCTGTCAGGGCCTATGAAGAACCCCAAGACTCTCTCACCCCTTGTGGCTTATGGACTTACGAGTCTGACAAAGTATACAAAGGGGCAGATTCAAGTGAGTAGAATTGCATGGGTAGATGCTAAATGTAAGGATGCTAATTCATGTATGTGTAAACATGAGAGGTCCAAATCAGTGAGCACCTGTGAAAGTACTTCAACCTTTGAACCATCTGCCTGGACTCAGGTAGCTCTCATTCTTCTAAATGAAGAGCATCTCCACCCATTCCTCTCTTTAGCACCCTCCATCTTGACATATACTACTCCAAAAATTTTGAGAAAGACCATAAATGCTTCCATAGTAATGCAGTCTGCCAGATGACTGCTTTTTGTCCATAATTTATACTGTACTTGTCATTATTGTACAACATTTTATTACCAGTCAGATCAATTAAAAAGTAATTTGTTTCAGATAGTAATACATTTTCTACCATCTTCATGATGTATAAAGAAAAAAGGAATACAAAGTAGTAATGTGTCCTGCCAAGACTTTCAAACAAACAAGCAAACAAAAAAGAGGTGGTGTTAGATTGTTTATGGCTGCACTTGTTAAATGGCTATGTCTTGAGGTGGAAGAAGGATTAGCAGTCTTCTCTGCCAAATGCTTGTATTTCTTTGCAGCAGGACTGTTTTCCTTCTTAATAAGGGCAACAGTTAGGTCCATAGATTTTGTTTTACTCTATAGTTGCTTTGTCTTCACAATAGACTAAGATAATTGATGTTTCACTTTTTAAAAAGCACACCCTATAGTAGTTGCAACATTTGTCCGGAATACCCAGCTCTAATGTTTTTAATATAATGTTATACTCATAGATGAGGCTAGAGGAAGTTCAGAAATACATGTTTTAAATGTGGTTTTTGCTCTGATTCAAGAAAGAAGTGTCTCAGGAAATTAATTGCTAGGAAAATCTTCTAGCCATGACTTGTCAACATGAAGCCATAGCTCTGGTTCATGAGTCTACAATGCCATTGTTACCAATAAGACTTCTAGTTTCAGTACCAATTGTTGGTTTCATTCCAGCGCCATGAGTCAATGAGCTGAGGTGGCTTTGCCTCAGCCAACAGGTGTAAGAGGTGAGAATTCATGACAAAGCTCCAATCAGATAAGAAGCAGTCTAGCCAGCTAGTGATGCCAAGTCACCCTGAGAATGCTGCTGTTGTCTGGAATTAGAACTACTTTATTATGATTAACATATAAAACCGTTTGAAGATTTGAATTTTACTCTAGGCAACAAGAAGAACAAGAATTTTCTTGTTAAATGCTTGAAATGCAGTTTCAAATACATAAGCTGGTCTCATCTTGAGAACTGGTATTTTACATGACAGATTGAGATATTCTTTTCTCTTATGTATGCAAGATCCAGGGGTTGCATGAAGCTTTATTGAATATTGAAAGCCACAGACTACCTAGGCATGCACTAGCCTTCAGCAAAATTGCAAAGGGATGAAGCTAGTGTTTGGGCTTTACTATCTCTCTTTTTCTGTGATCCTTTTATTGCACCCCTCTCTTGGTTTCTAATAAGTCAGTGGTGGGGTGGAAAGATCACTGAGCTCGGAGTTAGAGGAGTTAAGTTCGCCTCTCACCATTCAAAATAACAATTAGACTTACCCTAGTAGAGCATATGTAACAAAAATAACAAACCCTTATATAGTCAGTCAAATACTGTTTTAAGTGAATTCAAGCATTAACTCATGTAATCCTTAAAACCACGCATGATGTAGGTACTATTCTTACCCCCATTTTATAGATGGGGGAACTGAGACAGAGTGGATAAATAACTTGCCCATGTTCACACAGCTAGTGGCAGCTGGAGCTGGTATGGATTCAGGGAGTCTTGCTCATTGTTTTCATTTTGTGAGTTGGCCTCTGCAAACCTCTCCTCTCCCCATCCACTTGTTCTAATAAAAAATGAACAACTTGTAGTTCAACAACATGCCGTGCTGTTCTTACAAATGTATGCCTTTAAACATACTGTGACTTCTCTCTGGAATGTCCTTGTCACCCTGTCTAACAAGTAAACACCTTTGTCTTTCAATTCCCAGTTCAGATATCACTCTTTTCTCCAAATCAGATAAAGTTAACCTATCCCTTGTGTGTGTGTATAATATGTGTATTTAATTGAAAATATATTAAATTTTTTAAAATTTTGAAGTTCTTTAAGAAATGTATACAATATGGTACCAATAAATTTATGGGAAGAAGCATTCAAAAGATAAGTAAGAAATGAGAATAAAAATAAAGCACAGCTAAATGCAGGAATACAAGGTATCTTATTTTAAAATATTTAATAGCATAGCTAAAGTTGGCTGCAAATACAGTTCTAAGCTTCTAAGTAGCCAGAGAGAGAAAGAGATTTTTGAGATTCAGAATATCCATGGGATACATTTTTTAAAAGCCAGATGCTTAAGAACTATATAACTTTATATCACTCTGAAAGAAATTTCTGCCAACAGTCTTCATAAATAAGCTATTGGCTGATATACTAATAAATATTTTCAACTGCATTCAGGATTGCTATTCAGTGAGTATGCATTAGTATGGCCATCCTGATTATTAAAATGCTGAAGTACTTCCTTACTGATTGGTAAATAGACATTGCCTTGAACGCCTTTTCTCCATCCCTCAGTATTCTCTGCTCATCCGCATCATCCAGCAACCAGAGATGAAATGTGGCAAAGCAGGATGCTTTAAGAACTGCTGCAGCACTCTGGAGGTGTTCCTCCTGGTGGGCCAGTGTCCATGCCTCACAGGTTGTTAAATATGCTGGCTATCATCTCTCAATTAAAACAATACACCTCCTGAGACTTAGAAACTCCATTCCCTACATTACATAGCCACTTGGATTTCTTACGGATTCCTCAGTGTTAACACGTCATAAATCAAGTTTTAAGAAGTTGAATAAATGAGTAGATACAATATTGAGTTTTATGTTTTCCCTAATAGTTTTCTCAACTCAATGATCTAATGCCAAAGTACAATTTAGTAAAGGAAAATCTAAGAGGACCAAAGAATTTATACTTCTGGATGAACAGAATAACTACTCATACTAGCAACACTCCAAATAAAAGTATTTATCACGGTCACACTTTTAATGAGAGTTAGCAACAGGGTGCTCCAGAGTTTCATTTTTGGTGAGACCTGAAAGGCAGCTATTTTGTGTTGCTAACTAAGGACAGATCCACAGGCTTTGATACTGTGCCAGACTGAGGAGCAGAATCAAAATTTTCAGTGAAACTAAAGAAGCCAATCAGGACAGTTGTCTGGAGAGATGGCCCCTCCATCTCAGCACACAGGTGGCAGAGGATTTTTCCACAGAAAATAGTACTGGGGCCATGCCAAATATGACAAAATGGGCACCAGAGCCCATCTATACACCAAAATCATGGCCAGGTTATGCGGCCATGAGAAATTAACAAAGCATGTAAATTAAATCTTCTGGTGATCATTTTTTCTTAATTTTCAATTAACTTTATTGAGATATAATTGACTTACAATAAAATGAACCCATTTTAAGTGTATGATTTGATAAGTTTTGAAAAATGTAATTACCCATGGAAGCCACCCCAGATCAAATTATGAAATATTTTCATCATCCTACAAAGTTCCCTTCTCTCTCCTTTCAGTCAATATGTTACTCCCACCACCAGCCCCAGGCAATCACTTATGTGCTTTCTGCCATCATAGCTTAGTTTTTCTTATTCTAAAATTTCATAGTAATAGAATTACTTGATAGTTACTTTTTGACGACTGTCTCATTTGCTCAGCATAAAGTTTGCGACAATGATCCTTGTTGTAGCTGTTTTCAATGGTGAATAATATTCCATTGTATAAATGTCACAACACATTTATTCACTCAACTGTTCATGGATGTTAGGGTTGTTTCTAGTTTTTTGGTTTTTTTTTTTTAAATACAATTAAGAGCAATGCTGCTGTGGACATTTGTTTATAAACCTTTCTGTGAGCATATTTTGTATTTGCTTTTGGATTTCATTTTAACTTTTTTGGGAAAAAAATTAAACTTACAGAATAATTGCAATAGTATGAAGAATTTTCATTTACTCTTCACTCTAATTCCCCAAATGTTAACATCTTACATATCAGTGGTAAAATTATCAAAACTAACAATTAAATATTGGCACAAAACTAGAGACTTTGTTCAAAGTTCTCCAGTTTTTCTACTAATGTCCTTCTTGTGTTCCAGAACTCAATCCAGGGCACTGCGCTGCATTTAGTTGTCATGTCTCCTTCATTTCCTCCAGCCTAAGACAGTTTCTCAGTCTTTCCTTGACTTTCCAGTCAGGTGTAGAATGTACCTCAGTTGGATTCATTTGATGTTTTCTAATGATTAGAATGAGAATATGAATTTTGAGGAAGAAAATCACAGAGGAGATGTGCCCTTTTTAGTGTATTGTATCAGAGCTAAGTGATATCAATATGTCTTACGACTGGTGATGTTAATCTTGGTCGTCAGTTCAGGTGGTCCCTGTCAGATTTCTCCACAATAAAACCACTATCCTTCTCTTCCTATACTCTGTGTTATTTATTCATCTATTTATCTATATGTATAGATTTAAATATACTTATATGTATTAAAATATATACCTTAAAATAAGATGAACTGTTATATATATTCCAATTCCAAGCCACCCTCACAGGATTCATTCTAACATGCCCCTTGTGCATATTTGTAACCATACATTGCTGAGTAGAATTCTCTGACAGTGAGGAACTCTCATCATTTACAGTATACTTACTTATTTCTTTAGTTCCAGTACACATATAAAATAATTTCAGATTGCTAACATGTACCTCTGTAAGAAACAGACTTACCATTTAGAGTACAGTGTTTTGTACAATTCTTTTTTTGTCTCTATAACTAGAGTATCAAGTCAAAACACTATTACTAAGTTACTTTAGTCCGCTTCTTTCTTTCCATAGCACCACTGCCAGTCACAGCTCTGCTATGTACTAGCTCTGGGGCAATGGAAAAATTACCTGACCTCTTTGCCTTAAGTTTGTCATCTATAAAATGGAGAATGTAATGGTAAGGATGTTCTTTATTGTGAGTAGATGCCTGGCACATAATATTTGCTAGATAAGTATTTGCTATTATTATTGCCTATTAGTCATTATCAAGGCAATAAATTGACTTGCAATTATGACACACATAACTGCATTATAATCTAGTTTTGTCTTTTTCCTCTTTAGGTTGTGAGCTTTTTGAGAATAGGAATTAGGTCTTTATTTCTTTACACAGGTGTCTTGCATGATAAGTTCTCAAAAGATATTTATTGATGTTATTATTAGGTACATGCTATATATTAATAAAACCAAACAATATGATATGGTAAGTGCATATTAATGTGCTAATAAATAACTGTTTAGTATCTTTTCCTAGTCACAAGTTTGTGTTTTTGACATAATCTTTCCTGAAAAAGGACCTATTCACATATGCACATATTTCTCTTTTAGAAACTTATAGAATGGTGTCTAAAATTCCCTCTATTTGATCTATCCTTTGGGTTAACAGTTTATTTAAACTACTTTGGAGGGAAGATCCAACATAATCTGTCATAAGAGCTAATGAGATCTCTTTCATCTTTCTATTTCAAAAGAAAAGATTTGACCAAGATGGCACAAAAGGAAGAGGAGTCAGGGGATGTGAAGGTAAGAACAAGAATATTGCCATTACTCTGAAACAAGGATGAATATTTAGCAAGGATTAAAATGTAAACATTAAATCATGATTTCTCTCTAGGGGGAAGCTATAACATTCGCTTTCATAATGACAAATTTTATTCTTCTGGTAATAATCTGTTCTGATTGTTGTGTTCCCTTTAATTCCCACAAGTATTTTGCATGGAAAAGCATTACAGAGATACAGGAGAAATTTTTATCTGTCTTTATTTTAAATTTATAATTAGGAACTCTTTTGCTAGATAAATGTCAGATATAAATGAAATAAATAACATGTTTCATATTCTTTGATTAAACATCTGGGGAATGTGGAGAAATCATGTTTTAGAGAATCAGGAAGTAAATATTACCCTGAATATAATAATTTGGAATCATACAAAATTAATATAAAGCAAATAAGTAAATACCTTTGAAATGGTTAACTTTGTGCTTTAGCAATAATAGCACTTGACAATGTTTAAATAGCTAACAAAGAGGGAATTTAATCTGCCTAAAAAATATTATTTAACCAAAATTATTAATATAATTTCTGGTATCTGGGAAATTTTCATAATGTAATATCAGAAAAGATAAGATTATTAGATAATAAGACACTGATTTCCCCTAACTTCCTATAAAAACTTTGTGAGGTCATCTTCATATGCATTAGTACAACTTTGTAGACTCTCAAAAAGTACAAATTTTTTTTATCAGGTATAGGAGCCTACAACTCTGAATTGAGACAAAATTTACTGCCTTCCTAGAGAAAGAGATATAATACTTTTATTGTCACTAACATGTCACAGTAACCAAAAGCTTAGGTTTCTATGGAAGCAGGAACATTCAGTTGCTAGGTACTGAAAAATAAAAACTGCATTATTGTGTTATAGCCAAGATGATGAAATATCTTCAGTAAACCTACACACTAGTTGTCAAGCATTTATTCATAAAACATTTATTGATGAGGCATTCTGGTCAATGTACTAGGCTATGCATTTGGGGAATATAAAGATCAATAAGACATCCTATTTATATACACACAGAATTATAATACACGGTTGAAATTGGAAGGAACCCGATTAACACTTTTGGAAGTATATAAATGGAAGCCAATATTAAAATTATGTTAAGTTTCAGTAAAATCAGCAACAAAGAAGGGCTTAGTGACATGCGAGGAAAAGGACTTAGCCCTGCCTAAGATGTCATTGTTGCATCAAATCATAATCATTTTTTTTTTTTTAAACATCTTTATTGAAGTATAATTGCCTTACAATGGTGTGTTAGCTTCTGCTTTATAACAAAGTTAATCAGTTATACATATACAATATGTTCCCATATCTCTTCCCTCTTGCATCTCCCTCCCTCCCACCCTCCCCATCCCACCCCTCTAGGTGGTCACAAAGCACCAAGCTGATCTCCCTGTGCTATGCGGCTGCTTCCCACTAGCTATCTATTTTACATTTGGTAGTGTATATATGTCCATGACACTCTCTCACCCTGTCACATCTCACCCCACCCCCTCCCCATATCCTCAAGTCCATTCTCTAGTAGGTCTGTGTCTTTATTCCCGTCTTGCCACTAGGTTCTTCATGGCTTTTTTTTTTCCTTAGATTCCGTATATATGTGTTAGCATACTGTATTTGTTTTTCTCTTTCTGACTTACTTCACTCTGTATGACAGACTCTAACTCCATCCACCTCATTACAAATACCTCCATTTCATTTCTTTTTATGGCTGAGTAATATTCCATTGTATATATGTGCCACATCTTCTTTATCCATTCATCTGTCGATGGACATTTAGGTTGCTTCCATGTCCTGGCTATTGTAAATAGAGCTGCAATGAACATTTTGGTACATGACTCTTTTTGAACTATGGTTTTCTCAGGGTATATGCCCAGTAGTGGGATTGCTGGATCGTATGGTAGTTCTATTTGTAGTTTTTAAGGAACCTCCATACTGTTCTCCATAGTGGCTGTGTCAATTTACATTCCCACCAACAGTGCAAGAGAGTTCCCTTTCCTCCACACCCTCTCCAGCATTTATTGTTTCTAGATTTTTTGATGATGGCCATTCTGACCGGTGTGAGATGATATCTCATTGTAGTTTTGATTTGCATTTCTCTAATGATTAATGATGTTGAGCATTCTTTCATGTGTCTGTAGGCCATCTGTATATCTTCTTTGGAGAAATGTCTATTTAGGTCTTCTGCCCATTTTTGGATTGGGTTGTTCGTTTTTTTGCTATTGAGCTGCATGAGCTGCTTGTAAATCTTGGAGATTAATCCTTTGTCAGTTGCTTCATTTGCAAATATTTTCTCCCATTCTGAGGGTTGTCTTTTGGTCTTGTTTATGGTTTCCTTTGCTGTGCAAAAGCTTTTAAGTTTCATTAGGTCCCATTTGTTTATTTGTGTTCTTATTTCCATTTCTCTGGGAGCTGGGTCAAAAAGAATCTTGCTGTGATGTATGTCATAGAGTGTTCTGCCTATGTTTTCCTCTAAGAGTTTGATAGTGTCTGGTCTTACACTTAGGTCTTTAATCCATTTTGAGTTTATTTTTGTGCATGGTGTCAGGGAGTGTTCTAATTTCATACTTTTACATGTATCTGTCCAATTTTCCCAGCACCACTTATTGAAGAGGCTGTCTTTTCTCCACTGTATATGCTTTCCTCCTTTATCAAAGATAAGGTGACCATATGTGCGTGGGTTTATCTCTGGGCTTTCTATCCTGTTCCATTGATCAATATTTCTGTTTTTGTGCCAGTACCAAACTGTCTTGATTACTGTAGCTTTGTAATATAGTCTGAAGTCAGGGAGCCTGATTCCCCCAGCTCCATTTTTCGTTCTCAAGATTGCTTTGGCTATTCGGGGTCTTTTGTGTTTCCATACAAATTGTGAAATTTTTTGTTCTAGTTCTGTGAAAAATGCCAGTGGTAGTTTGATAGGGATTGCATTGAATCTGTAGATTGCTTTGGGTAGTAGAGTCATTTTCACAATGTTGATTCTTCCAATCCAGGAACATGGTATATCTTTCCATCTATTTGTATCATCTTTAATTTCTTTCATCAGTGTCTTATAATTTTCTGCATACAGGTCTTTTGTCTCCTTAGGTAGGTTTATTCCTAGATATTTTATTCTTTTTGTTGCAATGGTAAACGGGAGTGTTTTCTTAATTTCACTTTCAGATTTTTCGTCATTAGTGTATAGAAATGCAAGAGATTTCTGTGCATTAATTTTGTATCCTGCTACTTTACCAAATTCATTGATTAGCTCTAGGAGTTTTCTGGTAGCATCTTTAGGATTCTCTATGTATAGTATCATGTCATCTGCAAACAGTGACAGCTTTACTTCTTCTTTTCCGATTTGGATTCCTTTTATTTCTTTGTCTTCTCTGATTGCTGTGGCTAACACTTCCAAAACTATGTTGAATAATAGTGGTGAGAGTGGGCAACCTTGTCTTGTTCCTGATCTTAGTGGAAATGGTTTCAGTTTTTCACC